>NC_135786.1:137890000-138199166 GCF_051106095.1 Pogona vitticeps | reverse complement strand
ATCAGACTAGCTTTACAAGCGAGGCTCCCGCCAGCCCTTTGCGCGTCTCAAGGCCTTGCTACCGGTTTGCGCTTCTGGAGCTCGGACTGCCGTTTCAAAATCCCATTCTTTCGGTTGGAATGATAATTTAGGGCCCAATTTTCGAGGCCCTAGCCTGGTCTGTGGGGTGGTGAAGTCAAACTGCTAATCTTACTTCTTAATCTTAATCTCTAATAATAGGGCAAAAGACAAATATTTGAATAGAATGCCACTGGTGTGGTTCAACCGCATTGGTAACACCTCTGTCCCAATCTCTGGTGAAACTTTACCTTAAATGGAACTGAGGAAAACCTGAAGAAAGAAAGTATCAAATTTTGCAGTGGGATCTGTTTCAAAGCAAGGGTTTCCCAGTTTTTGGACAGGCTTTGCGCGAGACGGAGTTACAATTTATTCCCGCGAAGAGGAACAAGGCAAAATCACTGTAACCAGTTACAACTTGGCACAAATCACACTTTGGGGTGAGGGGAGGGCAGAAGAAGAGGAAGGAGCCGCACACGGAAATGGTCACGTTCAGCCATCAGCCTCTATCTCTGAATGAGACTACAGTATCAGATAATCAATAATGTCTGTTCTAGACTTTGGGCGTAGGATAGGCCACTAGCGATGCGTTCCTCCTGCAATGGTGGTCTACTCACGAATACTTTGAAGTCACTCTGAAATCTATTGGGACCTCCCTATTGTAAACGTTTAGGACACCTGCTCGAAACTGGCCTGGGCTTGGTGTAGCGTGTAACGTATACCTGTCAAGCTCCCGCCCCTCATATTCTCCTTATTCTCGAAGCAGCTGGCAATTTGGGACCACGAAATTAATTAGAACGTCATCATGCCCGCCGAGATGCCTTTCCTCTCTCTCAGTCAAAACTGGATGAGCGACGAGACGTGGCTTCCCTCGATTCCCCCCTCCCCTCGCCTTTATTTCTGAAATTTTGGAGAGCTGCTCCTTTCCAGCGCCAGGGGTTAGGAAAAACACGTGCTGACTGTGGGCGCCGATTTACAACAATAAAATTAGCAACGGTCTAATGAGATGTAGGGTAGGAAGACGACATCTCGCTTTCTTGTTCTTTTCTTTTTTAAAACTCTGCAATGTTACAATTAAAACATACAATTTCCTGGCGCTCCCCAACCGAAATGGCTTCGATGGGAGGACGCCCAAACGTACAGCTGTCCGCATGAAGGTGCCGATGAGGCGATCCATTCATTGACTCTGTTCTCACTGACCCGAAGTCCATGACTTAGAAGTAAGTCCCATTGATTTCTATGGGATTAACTTTCAAACCGTTATGTCTCCGATAGGATTCTTCGCACAGTGGCTCCACTAAGGAGCGGTCTCTCTCTGTGTGTGGGTGTGTGGGTGGGGGGAAAATTTTAAAGGCATTCAGGATGCCTCTGTCGGGAATATATTACTGAATAAAGTAAAATAAGAATCCCGAGAAAAGAAGAAAGCAAAAAAAAAAAAATCAGATAATTACTTCAGAAAAAGAAACTTCTGTCCTTAATATCTACCCTCAGCTTTCCTGACGACAAAACAATGTTGCTTTCCATTGAAAGCGGGGAGGGGAGGGGGGGCGAGAGGGTCGGGTGATAGGCGAGGGGGGGATGCGCGGGAAGAGCGGCTAGTTTTCCAATAAGTGCTTAATGAATAGAGCATTAGCATTTCAAAAGGCGAGCCCTTGCTTTTGGGTCGATTTGCATAATTTTTGTATGGCTTCAAAAAAGGCAACGCCACATTGCTGTCATGCATTTTCCAAGAGCGAACATAATACACAGTCCCTGTGACAAAGAGCCCCCCCCAATTTGACTCCGCGGAAGCGCGATCCAGAGCGTTTAGCTGTAAATGGGACATTTTGTAGGTTTCGAAGGCTGCCCCGGTTCTCTTTTGCAGTCTCTTTATAGGAGGGGGTGAAGGCGACGCAGCCGAACGCCTGTCCTGTACCTGTGTTTGTGGGGCATCTTTCTCTCCTGAACCGCTGGTGCTTTTATTCCCCCCCCCCCTTTGACCCTCTACTCCCTAGTTTCGGGTTCCCGGAGCCCCTGTTTCTCTCCAAAACCCGGGATCCTACACAACAAGCCTGCTTTCCGAGCGCATGTTGCGGATAATAAACGGGGGTGACGGAAACTCCTGCCTGGACACTTTGCTGCTTCTCGGCACCACCTTGTTGTTTATTTGAGTATTTATTAGGGGAGTGTTTTGTCGCCGTAGCCCTGCAACGGGATCCACGTCCGACTGAACTGAAGTCCGGCCGCTCTCAATGTGCGCTTTCTGAGCCGGAAGGTGTGGAAAGGGAAAGTTTGGAGTGAAGGGGAAAGTGCAATTTGTTGCCTCCAAACGACACTTTACACTACTCTCAGGTTGACCTTATAATCATCCTCTTGCCTGTGTAAATGTGATGGAGGGTAGGATTCAGCCAAAGTTAGTAAGTTTTTTTTTAAATCCCATTGATTTCGGGAGAGGCAAGCTGAAGTTTCCTGGGACGGTCCGTCTTGTACAAATCAATGCAGCTTCCTTCGGAGAGGACATGGTGGAGAATGCAGGAGTTGGATCGTGGCCTTCCTGCCCCGTCCTCTTGTGCCATATAAGGAGCGAAAGAAGGGTCGTTTCGCTCTTGAAGCTTTGCCCAGAAAAGATCCCTGATGCAACCTTATCAGACATGTTTAGCCTGACGGGGAACAAGTCCTGGTGAGCTCCCCGAGGTTGGCGTTTGAGTCCACGGGCGTCGGCGTCTCTTCACTGAAGGAGTTTAAAATACTGTACCGTGTTCCAAGGTGCTGGATCGAACCCAATGGTTTCAGGTAGAAAGAGACACTGCTCCACTTCTTTGCCTTCCTCACCGCTGGGATGTTTTATGGGAGGATTTGGGGGCGAATCCGGAAAAGGCGGCAGGAGTGACTGCCCCCCCCCAATACACAGAATCCTATAAGCCTTTCCTTGTATTTTCGAGCTGAGAGGGTCAGTTGGAACACATCCATAACCTGCATCTCTGAAGGCCGCAGACCAAGTAACTAGTTTAGCATCTGGAGAGAAGCCCTCTGGGCTCGTCCTAGACGTATTTAAGAGGCAGTCCTATGCACGCTGAGCTAGGAACAATTTCTATCCAATTCAGTGGGATCTTCCTCTGAATAGAGAGGGTATAGGATGACTCAGTTATTGAGGAGTAAGTCTCACTGAATTCTGGGAAATGAGTTTAGAACAAATGAGCTCGGATTTACAGGCCAGCAATCTTAAGTTTGCCCATAGATATACTTGTGGGTGACATTTACTGCATGGAAAGGAGCTTCACTGGTATAAACGTGCACAGGTCTGTTCGTGTGCTTTTCAAATAGGAAGGCCTTCCTTTCTGTGTAACTATCCGAAGGGCCTTCCCCGAAACGCTGTGGGGAGGGCAGTCCTAATGCATCTTGATTCAGAAATCCGACCAGGTTCAGTGCTATGGCTACTGAGTATGTGTGTCTGGGACTGCAGCTTTGCTCTGAAGTCCCTTGCTTTAAAAGCCATCACACCTATTGGACTTTTCCAGCTATTTTTTTAAAAAAAAACATTATTTACGTTCGCTGATACCTGTAACCTTCAAATAGGAGGGGACCCATTTCAGGTTATAGGGTGGCTCAGTGAAAACAACGTAGAACACTTACAATACCTGTGGGGAAAAAAATTCAAGTGCATTTTAATAGCATTTGATTTAATTTCTTTACAGATTTAAACCCTGAAGATTTGGAGGCTCCTGAAGAAAGGCGGCCTGGCATAGAAATCTCTTCCTTCTCTGCTTCCTAAGCGCGGGCAGTGTTTCACCTCACGGGATCCCAGTCATTTTCACAAGTCTTTCCAGATGGGTCGTGAAATCGCCTGAATTTGTTTCCAAGGAATGCAGTCAGGTGTCCTTGAGAGCTGCCGGTCTAGTGATGGGTAAAATCAAAACGGTGCCCCCATACCATTTCTGTAGCTGGAAGACAAGTCTCCCAAGGGGTAAGGCTGGAATCCCTGCGTGTTTAGCATATTGGCAGGTCTGAGGGATCCAAGCCCAGGACTTTCGGTGTACCCGGCGGGTTCCACATACGCACGCCCCACGTCCCTTGAAAACGGTAGACATGGCGAGTGGCAGTCAGCTGGGCCCAAGTGCTGACATAGCCTGGCGTCCGGTGTCAGGAAAGTCCAACCTGAGATAATAAGTCTGAGACCGTGGCTCCTTCGCATAGGGACGACTGAGTCCCTCGAGGATTCGTGCGTGTAAGGAGGCTCCCATACAATACCCCGCACAGGGAAGCGTCCAGTAGGATCAAGCTCAACGCCTTTCTGTGGCATCTCTTCGCACATTCAGCACGCCTGTCATTGAGTGCAGAGACATCAAGGCGCGCCCTTAACCACTCAGGCCTGTTCGCGGTCCTCTTGCAAGGGAACCCCATCACCAGCAACTCCATCACCAGGCACTGGCGCGCTTAAAGTCCGTCTTCTGGCTCCAAAGGGTTGTGGGATCTCGCGGGAAGCCCGCGCCAAGCGGCCACAGGGAACAGGGATTATTAAAAAGCCACTTCCCCGAAGTGGCCCTCCAGGTTCTTCTCCTTACCGGGTGAAGAAGCTTCTGGGGAGGGAACTTTCGGCTCCGATTCGTCGCAGTTCCGAAGGCATGTGCAGGGCGTGGCGGACGTTTGGCTGAAGTGCCACCTCAACCCGTGGGAGGCGAGAGAGAGGCGAGGCTGGGACGCAAGATGCTTCAGGGGAAAAGGCCCGGTGTGTGTGTGTGTGTGTGTGGGGGGGGGCGCCCGGGAGGGAGCGTGGCTGACCTGACCTTGCCTTTGGAGAGCTGGGAAACGGAGCGAAGCTGGCAACCAGCCGCGAATCTTCCCAGGGCTGTAACAAGGCTTTATTTCTAATCTCCGAGCGGGCTCACGAACTCCTTCGGAATTGCTGGGATCTTTTTTTGAAGTCCCAGCTTCTGGGTACTCAGACAGACTCCCCCTGCTTTAAGGAGAGAGAAAAAAAAGAGCGATCGTTCAACGAACAAGCAAATAAAAAAAAAAAAAAAACCCAATCCACCGGCTGCTGCTTAACTGCTGGGCCGAGGTGGAGCGCTTAGTTTTCCTGTCTCATCTCCACCAAATAGGCTCAGTAGGAAAATATGCTTGGCTGTGTTAGACTGCAATCAAAGGGCAAAGCTCATGCTGCCTTTATCAAGCCTCCCCGTGGTCATCTGTTCATTTACTGCCATGAAAACAGGCCTAATTGTTGCACACTGATAATATTAGTTTAACTTTATTTGACTTGGTGCCCATTTTGTGGGCCCATCAAGAGTAATAATAATAATAATAATAATAATAATAATAATAATAATAATAATAATAATAATAATAATAATAATAATAATAATAATAATAATAATAATAATAATAATAATAATAATAAATGCAGTCGAGTTGACCATCAGTTATGGCGACCCTTTCCAGGGTTTTCTAGGTAAAGAAGAGTACTCAGAAGCGGTTTACCACTTCCTTCATCTGGGGGCGCTCTGGGACTGTGCAGGTTGCCCATGGGTGCCCAGGAGGCAGCGCGGGGAATTGCACTCCCAACTAGATCCCAAACTCACAGAGCCCGGACCAAATTTGAATCTCCCTATGGGGGCGCCATTTACAAACATACTGTGCATGTGCTTACAATGCACTTCCAGGCTTTCCTTCCAGGATGCATTCGGGATTACATTGGCTACTTCTTGATATGGTCCTGTCGTAAATCCTACTGAGTTTAATGGAATTTGTTCTAAACCCCAACATGAGCATTAAAAGAGCCCTGTTAGATCAAAGCAATTCCCATTTACAGAGTGGACCTATTAACGTTTACTCAGAAGTAAACCCTGCTATGTTCGATGGGATCTACTCACAAGGATATAAGCGCACACAGAATTGCATTCTTGCACCTCAATCCATACATGCTTTCTTGAAAGATAAGTCCCATTGAGGTTCATTGGCTCACTTTACTCCTAATTAAACGTACATAGCTGGTTCAGGTGGAAATTCGATATACACTCAAGAGGTTAAGGCCCATGAACTGGGTTAGGGATTGTTTTTACATAGAAGTGTGTAGAACTGCATCGTTCTCAAAAGCAGCCACCCCGGAAACCTCTGGAAGCTCAGCAGCCTCCAGAACGCGAGACTCTTGTTCTATGTTCCCAGCAGCGATGGACTACCTTTGAATAGGGAGGCTCTATTTTCCCGTCTCGCCTAGTCGCTTCCGTTCGATTTGTCCAATGCACTTTTCAAAGTCATCCGGTGACCACACCATCTCCCGCGTGGGCGAGAATTCCGTGGGTAGATGGTTTCTACGCGCGCTCTTAAGTATCACTTCCTTTTCTTCTTTCTGCTACTGACGATCGATACATCCCATCGAGTGATCCCGAGTTACCGGAGACGGAAAAACGCCTCTGCCGGCTGCAGTCCTTGCACAGGCAGGATCGGGACTACAGTTCTTTCCTCTCCTTAAGCGGCGGGCGATGATGTCGTCCTTCCCCTCCCTCCCTTGCCAGCTGCTACCATCTTTCATGAACAAAGTTATCCCCCCCACATTGACTGAATTCACCTAATTTTTATCTTTCCTTCTTCTTTTAAAAAAAGAAACATCCATGAGAAAAGTCATTAAAAAAAAATCAACTCCCTAACCTGGAATTTAACTTTCTTTCTAAGAGTACTTAGTCATGTGTCAGAAACCTCGCTCTTTCTCTCCACCGTTTATCAACTGTAAAGAATGTTCCCAGCTGGAGATGCAGCTGTGATGGGGGGAAATGAACTTTCAAATAAAATTTAAGGAATACAAATAATACCCCGTCCCCCAAGTAAGGTCCTTCATCACTTTTGAATTGATTCCAGAAAATTAGAGCACGTCGCTATGGATAGAGAGGTGAAACGTGTTTAAGCCTGCTTGGATCGTGGCCAGAGTACCTTTCTTTCCTCCAAAGGAAAAAGCTCTTTAGAAAATAGTCGATTCCCAGATTTAGACAATAGACTTCAACCCTCAATCGTCACAGGAAATCAGGTGTCTTGGAGGTAGTTTAAAGAAGTTACGGTCTCCACATTAAAGATAAGAACGATTTAGGGAATGTAAAACGATTCTTAAAATACCAGGGACACGGGTATCCATTGATCTCACTGGGACTTAGCGTGATTCTAAACATGTTTATGCAGCAATGAATTGCACCGATTTCAGAGGACTGGCTCCTTAACCGGAGTGGACAGAGTTGTAGAATTTAGCATTAAACCAGGTCGCCTTAAAAGTGCTTAATGTTGAGTAGTGCTAGCTTCTTTTTCTTTTCTTTTCCAGGACGATGAGACGTCTATCAGAAAAGCGATTTAAACAATCACGACAGTCCACAAATTATATTCGGGAGGGGAAAGACTTTCCCCACACATGCCTGTCCGAAGCGCCTCCCTGGGAGGAGTTAGAAAGAATGATCTACTGCATGCAATAGGACGCCTAGGAAAAAGACCTCCGTTTGCAAAAGAGTTCATCTTCCTTGGTCTCTTTTCACAGGAACTTCTGCTGCCCCAGTCCTTATTTTGTAATTCTATTCTACGTGTCGCTTTGGGAATAAAAGAGTGTGTGGAAAGAGAGACGGTGGGTCTCAAACTTTCAGCAAGAAGCAGCGGCTTTCAGCGCCCGAGGAACAAAGAGGGCGCCTTCTCCCGGTCATCCACGGAAGTTCCAGTTCGCGCACTTGGGCTCGACCCGTTCACACTCCGCGTTTTTTCCGCCTGGCGCAAAAGCCAAACTCTTCCGCCAGCGATCTCGGTTCTGGGCGCTCCGTTGTGGGCGGAGAAAGCTCGGTGGTCCCTCCCTGGAAGGCCCCCTTCGCCCTTCCACGGCTGCTTTGGAGCCTGGGCTGACCCGCGGACTCGCTCCGTGGGAAGGGAGGGCAGCTGAACCTCCATGATGAGCGCCAGGCGTCCTGCGTGGGGAAGGCGAAGGGGCAGAAGTCCTTCCGCGGCCCGGGGTATGCGCGCGCGTGTGTTTGCGGGATGGTGAACAGAGTGGCCATCGGCCCAGAAAGGGCTAAGAAGCTAGAGGGAGGCAGACGAGCGGAGGGCTCGTAGCAAAGTGCCTCCGTGGCGCCCCCCTCTGGCCGACCTGGATTCCAACCAGCGCCGTGGGGACCTGGGGGGGGGAAGAGGGGGGCCCTTCAAGCAGCGGGGAGTCTGGCTGAGCAAAGGGATCAGAGCCGTTCGGGAGCCGGAGGTTTATTTGGTGATTTGCGGGACGACACCCCTCGGGCGGCACTGCCCGATTCACGATCCTCTCCCTCTGCCCCCCCCCGCGCCCCATCCCCGTCCACAGCCGCCTGCCCGTAGCTCAACACCACCACCACGACGCCTCCTAACGCTAGAGAGCAGCGCATCGCCAGCTTTGCGCGTGGCCCCTTGGCAATCACGAGCGTGAGTGGGGCGTGGCGTAGAAAGAAACGAAGAGGATTGGCTCAGCAGGTCAATGCCCCGCCCCCCTAAACTCTGGTCGCCGATTGGGTCCGCTAGTTCTACGGATGAGGCCACACCCATTTCGTCAACTCTAGGAACGTTCGCTTTAGTAAGGAGGTGGTAGCGTTTGGAAGTAACAAGTTACAAATAACTGCACGAATGGAATTAACTCTTTCGCCTAATAAATAAGCAATGACTGCCTTACATCTCCATTGCAGTTTTATTGGATATAGGAGCAGCTTCTGGACTGAGCAGAAGCATGACTCCCCTGGCTGATTCGAGTTGAGACCTTGCTCTGCTCAGTCCAGAAACACCCATGCTGATAACGTAATTCCTTTTGCTGTGTAACTGCAACTTTGCAATGACTTTTAAAGTTAAGAGGCGAATGCCTGTTTTACATAGCGGAAAAGGAAATTTATGGGTGTTGAGGAGGCATTAGTATGAATGGGAGGAATATGTGTTTTATCATTTCGCCAGTGCCTTGTAATGCTGATTCCCCCCCCCCTCCCCAGACGAATAGCAGGAGCTGTTTTAGTCACTTACAAGGACCAGAAGATAATAACATTTAAAAAGCTATAATTATTGTCATAACTACATATTTCTGTGGGTTTGAAACTTTATAGCATGCAATTCTGAATATTGGCAGGTGTGTGTTTGTGTTATGTATAGGAAGATACAGTAATTAAACAGCCTGATGTTTGGTAAACTTATGCGAAGTCTCATACAGGTTGTAGTTTCCAGCTTTTAATCACAGTATGGCCATTTAAAAAAAAAAGGTAAGTGGTACAAGGTTTTGTTAATTTGTTATTCAAATACTTTATGATCTGTTTATAATTTGATTATTTTCTGTTATTCTACTGTGTTTTGTAAGTCACTTTACTATGATTTTGACATCCAACTTCACCTTCTTACCATGAAAATGTTTTTAGGGCCATGGTCTTACCTTGAGTTACCAGCGATGAAATACCATTGAACTCAATGGGATTTATATCAAGGAGATATGTGCTCTGGGACATGGGGTCACGAAGAGTCGGACACAACTTAATGACCAAGCAACAACAAATACATTCCAGCAAATATATTTCCAACAAATATAGTTTCCCTAGGGAAGTTTGCATGGCATCCCAAATACTGTCTTTCTGTCATCAGACTGAAACTTTTCTCTTTCTTAGGGCTTTAAAGTATTTCAGTGCCTCCAGTTAAATAAGGACCATTATTTTATGCTCAGCTTCACCTGGGTCACAAATGGATTAATCCCAAGGCCACCTCAGTACTCTCTCTTCACTCTTTTTCGTTTGCACCCAACTTCATTTTCCTCCGGTCTAGCACTCATTCTGCCTGCAGCCATCTCCAGAGAGGTTAGAACCTCCCTAGTCTTTATCACTGCAGTTGCTTCTTTTGTTTCTCTTCTGTCATCTCCCTTCTTCCTCTCTTTTTATTTTCTCATTATTTTTTTTTCTTTCCCTCTCCTAAAGATGCTGCCCACTCTCCATCTCAGGATTGTCATATTCTACTATCCCAGAACCAAGCAGTGACATTGGCATACTATGCAAATTTGTGTTGATTATGCAAATCACATAGTGGGTTGTGCAAGGATTAATCCATTACTGCTAAAAAAACACTCACTTCAAAACTGCATGCTAAAAAAGCAAGAGGTCGGTTTTCCTTGTGTATACTAAAGGGATGCGCAGGCCCTGACTAGTAATGCTTTGTGCATCTTCACAATCCCTTTGCTTTGCCATTCTAACAGTTCTCAGGCCTTTACCAGCTGCAGGAGATGATGACATGTAGCATCTTCTGCATTGGAATTTCCAGAAAGTTTGCGCTCTTGCATTGCCTCCCCACTACTAGAATGTGGAAACAGATTAACCAACAAAATAATGCAAAAAGAATAAAATTCTTTATTTCTAAAAAGTCCATTTAGAGTACAATGGTTCTAAACACGTTTATGCGCAAGTAATGCAGTCTCAGTGGTAGCCATAATTTCACTCATGATTTTGGTCACTGAAAGGCAGCATCAGGTTCATTTATAAGAAACTTGGGTTGTTATATTTCAGCTTCTAACTATGTTGGAGACATCATGTATATCTATGCTTCACCGTTAGATCAGTTTCATAATGCTTTAACTGACAGAGCCTTATCCCAAGGAATGCTGGGATTTGTAGGTGATGTATTTAAAATTCTCTCCTGAAGAGACTACACCCTGGAACCGCAGTGCTCTGCCAGTCTGCTCTGTCATGTTACCTTCCAAGTACCTCTCCAACCTCCACATCTCAGGATTCCTTAAAGAGGTTCAAACGATATGGAATGGTTACAATTGTACCACACACATACCTTCATGCTTGTCTTAAAAAGCTAGGTCAGCTAACACAGCAAACAGGCACCAGGTAGCAGAATTACAATTCATGCAGAGCCAGTCATCTTAGCAACATGAGTGGTGTGCCTTTCACTCTCTTTCCTACATTTATTCCTCCCTCTGCCTCTTTTTCTAGGACTCATTCAGTTTTTTCCTCTCTTCACACACCTTCCACTATTTTTCAAGCAGCCAAAATTCATATTCCAACCTTAGAGAGATACACATGGCGTCAAAAATAGACAAAGTTTACCAGCATTACAGGGAAATGGGAGCTAATCTATGCTGTTCCAACCATGAGAAAAGCCAGGAGTGATCGGTTAAATATCATCTCGTGCCACAGGAGTTAAGCTGCAGTACTGCAGTGGAAACTCTGCTCATGCATGGCCCAGGTTCAATCCCAGGTAGCCAGTTTGAAATTCATTTAGCCTTCCATCTTTCTGAAGTTGCTAAATTGAATACCTGGCTTGCTGGGGGTGCAGGGGCAATGTGTAGCCTGCATAATAAAATTGTAAACTCCCCAGGCAGTGCATTAAGCTCATTTTGCTCATCAGCAACACCATCAGCCAACACCATCAGCAATTCCTACTCTTGAGAAGACCTCTGCTCTTGCAGAATCTTCTAAGGAGACTCCTTTCCTCTAAGAAGATTGCTTTCTGTTGCTTTAGTAACTTAACCAGTGGTACTATAGGCTGCAGATAGATTTTGAGGAATAAAAAACCAGACACCTAAGGATCCCTTCAGTGCTACGTTTCAGGTATCTTAGTTTCATGGACTTGGACCTGTGGCATAAATAGACATCTTATTATGTTGTAGTTTTTCAGCTTTTTAACTTTTATAATTGTATTAGCTTTCAAAATCTTTATTTATATGAGTATGCTAGAGCTTTTAAATGTGTTGGATATGTATTATAGCTTTGCTGTGTTATTATTGTTGATTTTACCTGTACTGTACAATGCCCAATTTTTCTTTATGAGGCATTTAATAAATGTTATAAAAAAAGAGATCAACCCTGTAATGGGTGTCTCCCAAATAAGTGATATTGTAGTTTATTTTGGCCACCCTCATCCAAATTAAAAAGGGAAACACATTTAATTCTTCTCTCCCCAGAGTTTCCAGTGTTCATGTAACAATGCCTCCTCACCAGTGGACAGCACAATTTATGTCTGTATTATTGTACTGGATGCGCCTACCGAGGCAGGTAATTTTGTTGTGTTTCCCTGTTTTCATTGAACTTTCTCGTAACTATGGTTCCCAGAACATTCCAGCCAACATAACTTGTAGTCCAGAAAAGTAACTTCCACCATCTCTGCCCAGAGGAAATAACATTTGTATTAACTAACTAATTAATTTATTGCAGCACATTTGCTGGTGCACTAATATGCTCTGGCACAAAGTTTGGAAATAATGATAATTATTCTTATTTACTGTGTTCTACAAACATTATCAGAGTGACTACAAAATTCTGCCTAAAGAACAATAACAAAATACAATGCAATCAATAACAGAATCAAATATAGTATTGAATACACAAAGTACAATTACAACATTAATGCAATAATTGTGACTGTGTGTTATGTGCTGTCAAGTTACTTCTAATTTTTGGTGGCTCTACTAGAGCTCTTTAAATTTGTGAGACATTTAAAAAATGGTTTGTCATTGCCACCCCTTGGTGAGTTCCTATGACAGCAGAGGGATTTGAACACAGGCCTCCTACTTCCCAGTCTGATACTCTAGCCACTACACTAGGGATGTACATGATGAACATTTTCATATTTATGCTCCCCCCCTTCCATACCTGTAGCTTCAGCATCCCACAGAATTTTACAGGCTCATTCATGATGTATTTAGAACCACTAGCTCTGCTATGTAGCACACTTTATTCTTGGCCTTAAAAGAAAAACAATGTTTTCCTGACAGTACCTCAGTCGTGGATCTCCATAATATTAAAAAGAGATGTTATAGACTTAACATCTATGTTATAGATGTGGTGGCACTGTGAGTTAAACCACAGAAGCCTCTGTGCTGCAAGGTCAGAAGACCAAGCAGTCGTAAGATCGAATTCATGCGACGGAGTGAGCTCCCGTCGCTTGTTCCTGCTCCTGCCAACCTAGCAGTTCAAAAGCATGTAAATATGAGTTGATAAATAGGTACTACCTCGTTGGGAAGGTAACAGCATTCCGTGTCTAGTTGTGCTGGCCACGTGACCACAGAAACTGTCTACGGACAAAATGCTCGCTCTGTGGCTTGGAAACGGAGATGACCACTGTGCCTTAGAGTCGGACATGACTGGACTAAATGGTAAGGGCATCCTTTACCTTTACCTATGAGAACAAGAAGAGTACAGTCTATGGACCCTTTTGACCACAAGCAGCAGGAATGTCCAGAGTTCATACTGACTGTAGTTCCTTGTGCTAAATGGAGATTGGATTATGAGGTTAAATACATCAGTAGCAGGAGCCTCTTTAATTTTCTTTTTCAAGATAGCTCTATTGCTGGCTGTTTGGTTTGCTTCTCTTTGCAATCCACCCATCAACTCTAACTAGTGAGGGACTACAGGAGCTGCAGACCAAACAGAGGTGGAAGAGACAGCTCTCAGTTCCTGCCATAGCTCAGAAACATGCATAGGACTGCAGCCTTAAGGAACATTACATGATCCACACGGTTGGTGACTGAATTCAAGTGTGTTGTTGAAAAAGAGTGAGAAGCAGATAAATGACTGGCTATGGACATGATGTGTCCTTCCAGTTCATAATGATAGGATATAAACTTCATTATGACCATAAATCAGCCATTTTAGGTGCACAAGATTAAAATGCAGCAGAACATACAATATTTACAGTCAAATCAAACCAGACCAAAATTCAAATTACTGTTAAGTGTAAAACCTTAATCTAGTCAGTGAAGTGATTTAGTCATCTGTTTCCTTATTGTACACACCACTGCACAAAATTTTGCAACCTTTGCTGTGGTTTCCCTTGAGAAGTCAGAGAGGAGAAGAGAAGTATAACATTTGTCGGATCTGTTCTACTTGGATAATGTTTTAAAAATGGGGAAATGAGTAAATTGTGGAAGCCCTTATAAAATGCAGAATACAACAGGATATGTTCCATAGTTTTCACTATGCAAATTGGTTCAAATCAAGATGAACAAATTTATAATTCATAGTTCATAATGTGTTCAAATGAAGGTAAATAAACAATCCTTGCTATTGCCAAATATTTGAAAAAGACATAACAAGTTTAATGAAAAGATCCTAAGAGATAATCAAATACTAGAAGAGTTTCTCCCATTTTGTAAGCATAAAAGCATGAGCATTGTTTCTCGCCTGTTCTTTGCTCTCCTCCTACCCTTGCTTGTGGTTGCAAGGGTGTTGGAGGGGCAGTATGAAGGGCTGGTGGCTTGCCTAGTCTTCTCTTTTGTAAGAAATCAGGGGTCCCCAGTCAGGGAGAACAACGTTGGGAGCAAGGCCCAGGTCCCTTACATGCTGCTTTAGCTTACCAGAGGAGGGAGCAGCTGGCATGTTCCCGCTGCACAGCAGTACCACCACAGGTAATGGTCAAATGGCATCATTGCAGGGACTTGTTAGACAAGGTCTCATGTCACAAGGGGCTGCAGGGGTTCCATATAGCCTTTTCACAGCTTATAATTCTAGTCTGGCTCTTAATTTCCTGAATCATTTATTCTCAGAGCACCTAGTTGATGACCTACCTGCTTTCCAGCCTGCCTGTGTAACTGTCTGCCTCTTCCCCAGATGCACTATGCACTCAGTGTGTGCCTTCTTGCTACCTTCTACCAGCTGCTGATGGTACCAAACATAGCAATGAATTGAGTTTTGAATTCTGGAATGGGTGGTTCTTTCATTAATAATGCTTTGCTCTGAATTGTGCTCCATGCTGGAGAAGAATGTCCTTCTCCCTTCTCCTCTGGTGAAGTCACTCAGTTTTGGTCACAGCAATGGCAAAGGCAAAGGGGGGGGGGGAAGCTGCTATGGCACTGATCTAACTTTTAAATCCCAAGGAAGAAGAGAAACTGGAGCAGTGGAGCAGAAAGCTGAGTAGTGGTGGCAGAAACAGAAGTGAGTTTGAAAGAGACAGAAGAACAAGCCTCCTGTCCATCATAGCTCTGCCTCCATCAACATCTGCCAATGCAACCACAGTCCGGAAAAAAGAGGAACAGAGAGATTCAGAACCCATTATACTCCCAGTTCAACCCTCATAGGAGTATGACTGAATCTGTTTGTTGGTCTGACTACATTATGGTTTCTCTCCCATTTTGTCCCATGTTGAGATAGCTAAGTTTGATGTATTTTCTGGCAACTACATGATGTAAAGCTAATCACAAACCAGCCAAAGGTGTTTTTTTTTTTTAAGCGACTGGGAACTCATTGTTTCACCTTGGTTTTCAGCATGTGTGATCACACATGTACCATTTCAAACCAGCAGGGTGGCACTGATGGTGAGAGAGGGGTGGAGCAAAGTGGTGTAGAGCATAACCAAATTCTCTTCTTCAGTTCACTCTGCTGCAGACTTCTTTAAAAATATATTTTTGGTCCAATTCAGCTCTGTGCCATTTTATTACATCAGCACTATGTCACTTACAAAAAAAAAGAGAGAGAGTATTAATAGATTGGTCAACCTGAGACTCTAATTTGGGTAGTTTACTTTTAAGGGTTCAATTCTCCTCCTTCCCTCCTCACCACATACACATGTGAATGAACCTAAATATGTGCTGTCACCATCCTTCTTGTCTAATTCCTCCTTTCTCACTCTCCTCCTTTCTCACCTATCCTCTCTTTAGCATGAATTCCTCAGGACAGGTCTGCTCCTTGTCCAGTGTGGCTGGGAATGGGAAATCTTTCCCACTGATTTTGAGATGAGGAGGGCAACTGCTGAGCACAGAGAAAAGAGAGAATGAACTAATGAATCTCTTTCCCCTTCTCCTCCCTGCCATCACACACACATTGCTACCGCTTTCTCTGCACCTTCTCTCAGCTCACTATTTAAAGGATAGTCTTGTCCTCAGTCTGGGACACTTTGTTGTTATTGTTTTCTCCCTACTTTGATGATACACCTATCAAAAGCACAAAATTGCAACTACCCCACCAACACCAAATGCATTTTGGACCCAACTCTGCCTTTGTATACCTCCACCCTGATTCAATACCAGTAACACCCAATGCAGTCCCCTCAGTGTGTGGATGAGTGTTCAGCAAGCCCACCCACTCTGAACCCCTAAACAATTCAATACCTCCCTATACTAAAACAGTGGAATCCCCTTTTGTGCACACCCTGACAGTTGAGAGATAACAGTGGGGAATGGAAGAAAGGATAGGGGAGTGGTGAGGAAGAGGGCAGTGTTAGTGATAACCATACTTTTGTGTTTGAATAGAAGGATGGAGTTAAAGGCCATAGGAGACAGATCACACCCAGAGAAGTGATCCCTTTCAAATTGATTCGGCCAAGGACGTCTTCTCTGTCTAGACATCTTTGGCTCAGATTTCAGACTCAAAATTATAGACTCGGTTTCCTGTAGTGCATGTAGTGGTGGTAGAAAGAGTTTCCTTCCCTATTAATTGTACTGGGGAGTAACTGGCGAAAGAAGATTTCCTGTTACTCCTGCCAGCCCTGGTGGAGCAAGACAGTGGCTAGAAAGCTGCCTGTGACACTGCTCATCAGAATAAAAGGGTACGTTCATATCCTGCCTTTCCCTCGATGGGCTCAAGGTGGCATATATGATTCTTCTCTCCCCCACCCCATTCATCTCCCTGTAAAATAGGTAAGGCTGAGAGAGTGTGATTGGCCCTGCACCATTCGATGAGTTTCATGGCCCAGTGGAGAGATGAAGCAACGATTGCTGAGTTCTAGGCCCAGCCTAATTTCTCTACCATGTTGCCACCATCTACATGGAGAATGCACTTTGTGCTTCAGGAATGAATTAGCCTGAAAAATGACCTCTGTTTACTCTCAGGAGATTTTGTTTTGGCTCCTATTTCTCTTCTGTTCCCCTCAATATGTCCCTTCAGTGCAAGGGACATATTGAGGAGTATATCTCAGAAAATGGCTGAAGTACATAATACTGAGCGGATAAGGGCCAAGGTAATTGAGTAATAGGCAGGGCTCAGAACATTACATTTAAATAGGAAATCACTGTATTTCTTAGAATTTCTCAGCAGCCAGGTTAGTTATTGCTATCATTGTTATTAAGTAAATAATTACATTGTGCATTATTCACATGTTGCATTGACCTTTCCAACAGAGCAAAGAACATAGGGGAAAATACTGTTTGGTTCCCTCTAGTGACCAATATTGATATTGTCCCTTGGAAATATTTTTAAGTGCCTTTGAAACCAACTAGGTCTTAACTAGGCCCTTTCACGGATTGCTGCCTTGTCATGGCGAAGGGGCTTGAGTAACTCAGAGAAGCTATGGTCTGTGCTGTGCAGGGACACCCAAGACGGACAGGTCATAGTGGAGAGTTCTGACTAAACGCAATCCACCTGGAGTAGGAATTGGCAATGCCACTCCAGTATCTTTGCCAAGAATGCCCCATGATCAGAAACAAAAGGCTAAAAGATATGATGCTGGAAGATGGGACCCTCAGGTTGGAAGGCGTCCAACATGCTATTGAGGAAGAGCGGAGGACAAGTACAAGTAGTTTCAGAGCTAATGAAGTGGTTGGGCCAAAGCCGAAAGGACACTCAGCTGTGGACATGCCTGGAAGTGAAAGGAAAGTCTGATGCTGCAAAGAAAAATGCTGCATAGGAACGTGGATGAGATGGTTGGACAGTGTCATTGAAGCTACCAGAATAAATTTGACACAACTCTGGGAGGCAGTGGAAGACAGGAGGGCCTGGCGTGCTCTGGTCCATGGGGTCACAAAGAGTCGGACACGACTAAATGACTAGACGATGAGGTCTTATCTAAGTACTCATTATGCTTTAGAAAGTAAATTTGCAACTATAAGAGCCTGGTTCTGATACACAGCTGTTAGGCACTTACTTGCCATCCTTTGCCATTCATGACCAGATGTTTGGGTTGTGATTTTAGATGGATAATATAATGCTTTTAATATAACACTGGCTGAGGATTTACTTATTTTAAAGATATACGATATTATTAATTGGAAAGAAGGAGTTGTTTTATTATGTTTTTAATGGAAAATTTATAATTCTGCTTAATTTTATGAAACTACATTTGTATGTATTTATTTTATATTGTTCTGGTCTTACTGGTCTTTGTCCGTAATAAAGTTACCATTATCATCCTTTGCCAAAACGTTCTCAAACATTGTTCAAAAATAACATCCATTTCAGCCATCTTATCCTTTAGTCTGGGACTGTTCAGCCTTGTGTTTACACCCTTTCACACTTTAGGCATTTTAACTTGACTTCACACCTGTCTGCAATACCGGCCTATTGATCTGTCTACTTGGTTCTTGATTTTATCTTTCTATTGAATTCTGTACTACCCACAATTACATTTCTTCAGAGCATCACCTTCTTAAATGTCATGAATTAACCTCTGGTCACCTTCACAGGCCCAGTGGCCAATGAAAATCAGCATGTCATCTTAAGCAAGAGATAGGAAAAGTTACTTTTTTTTGGATTACAGAATAGTGAATGGGATATTTTTGGAGGTGTAATCCAAACAAGGAATTGGATCCTCATCTCTAATCTTGGGTGAAAAGCTGCCACGTTCTACCACTGTATTTTTCTTCTTCTTCTGTAGGATACAAAAGGGGAAAGTGAGAATCATACCATCTGGTTTGTCCTTTCTCAATACCGATTGGAAGTTTGTCCACAGATGCTTGGCACTGGGCCCATGATCCAATTAAATCAGCATTGTTGTTGCTGAGTCTTCTTGTTATTGGGAGTAGTAGTAAGAGTGATAGTAGTACTTGTTAATTACTTTTCTGCTCCTCGGAACTCCAATTTGCTACCACCTGCTCTCTGCAGCTGTAAACAGTAATGAAACCTACTATCTTGTCATCCAGTGCCCAGTCCCTTTATCTTTGCACCTCTTCAGTGTGGTAGAACCTCCTCCACAGGGGTCTCTTTGTCGTCGGGTGGGACACTAGCAGGCATCAGTCTCCAAACATGTGTTAAAAAATATAGCCCTTTGAAGGGGAATATGTGGAGAAGACAACTATTATTTTCACCAGTGTGAATCAAATTACTCAGTTGGAAAGGATTGCAGGTAATTGTGTACATGTTTGTACAACTGAAAATTAGGCACCCTCACTTAGAAACTTCTAGAAGTGACTTGCACTTGAGGCAATCTGAACTGCCTGGAAGAGTGGAGAGTTTTTAACAGGTCCAAGATGACTACCATGTAAAGCAATGGTCCCCAACCTTTTTGCCTCAACGGACTGATTTATTGTGTGGGGGGTGGCGGTGGGGGCATGTGTGCATGGGAGGGGCTCTGTGTGTGTGTGTGTGTGTGTGTGTGTGTGTGTGTGTGTGCATGCGTGCGTGCATGCGTGTGCATGCGTAGGAAGGGCCATGTGTGCATGTGTGGGTGGGAGGAGCTGTATGTGCATTAGTGAGAGGGGCCATGCATGCATGGGAAAGACTGTGTGTGCATGCATGCATGGGAGGGGATGTGTGTCTGTGCATGTACACACACACGCGCTTTATTGTTACAGCATCAAGCCATATACATAAAACAAAATTAAATGCAGAACTTCAAGTACTGACATTTATTGCAAAAAGCCAAATCAAATAAGCAAAAAGCAATAAAACTACAAATATAACAATGTAAGACCAATGTCTAAGTTTAGCTATCTATTCTGGCTACTATGGCATGCTACCCAAAAATTTGCTACCAGTTCTGTAGTATTCCAATTTTGATCAATTAACAGTTGGTTACAGTAGTCCGAGTCTGATTGGCTTGTCATGTCTTTTAGGAGAGGTGTAATATATTTTCTTTGAATCTTGTTAAGCACCATATGCTTAATTGATTCTATCTCACCAGATCCACAAGGGCAGTCTCTGTTCCCTTGGGATCTTTGTCCATGCATGCGTGGGAGGGGCCATGCATGCGTGGAAGGGGTGTGTATGCATCTGTGCATGCAGGGGAGCAGGAGATTTGTCTCCGTGGTCTGGCCCTGGCAAGGCCACAGACCAGGACTGGTCCATGGACCAGGAGTTGGGGACTCCTGATGTAAAGCACAGCAACTGTCCCAGGAAGATGATGTTGGGGAGTCAGAATCAACCATCACCACCAGACCTTCCCAACTTTTGAAAAAACAAAAATCACAAATCAGTTTTTTTGGTTCAGAAGTTCATGAAGTCTAGAACAGGTCCCCAGCCACTTAGAGACATCAAAATTTCAGAGAAGCTTCCCCTGACTCGCCTTTATACCCTCTCCAAATTTGGTGAAATTTGATTCCACACATCCACATTATACACCCTCAAAGCAGGTCCCCCAAGGAAAGTGCCCTTTCTCTGCTTGCTTGAGGGAAATTCCAGCAGTGGTTCATGCCAGGGAACCTGGCACAAGGTGTTGTTCATCAGGAAGTGTACTGGGAGGGACAATAGCCTTTCCGCAAACCCTATGGACAATGCCACACTGAATGTTTGAGCTGAGGTACGCTGCTTGTTGTGTGGTCAGTGGGGGAGGGAGGAGGAGAGACAGGCTGCCTGAGAAGGGAAGCAACGTGGTCCTGGAGATCTGAGGTAACCTGGTTCTGAGGCAGAAGGGTTCCTCAGACTAGCAAAAGACTCACTCTGAGGTGAAAATGGCTCTTGTGAATCAGTGCTATAAATAAGAACAAGCAATTCCCCCAGAGCCCATCTGTTTGGCTGCCTGATCTGTCAATTCAGTGGTTTCTAAGTTACTCCCAGGGTTTCCTAGTGTTTCACAAGAGCTGGCTGTTGCGGGGGGGGGGGGGGGAGAGAAAAAATAGAATTAAAAATTGCCTTAGAAGTTTGTTGGTTTATTTTGTTTTGATCTGTTGCTTTTGGCAAATCAGGACCAACAAACTAGTGATTTTTTTATGAACTTCCTGGTTTATTTTCTGGATCATTCCCATCTCTAAGCATAATATCCCACTAATGCTTTCCTCCAGTCCTGGCAATAAAATTAAGCCATGACCAATATATGTCCCATAGATTCCAACACATCCAGTCTAAACATGACTAAATCTGGATCCATTCTAATTATAAATCAAATAACTAATGAGTTGTTGCTCTTTCATGACAGCAGAGAATGATTATCTGTGATAGCCAACTCACTCTCCTTAATGTTAGGGCTGCTGCTAAAGAGCAAATACCTTAATACACGGTTTTTCAAATTGTGTTCTGAGGAAATATAGGGTTCTTCAGAACCATATAAAAGGCTTCTAGAGGAGATTAATAATGGCTGTCTTTGAGAAACAAATGGTGTTCCAAATTTGGCGCCTGAGGCAGAAATTCCAAACAACACTCCAATTGTGGTGAAGGTATGATGCACAATATAATTGTTCATATAACAAAGTCTGACTGCTTTAATAGTTCCCAAATTAATTCTTAAGTTTGATGAAAGGATTTTCTGAATCATCCAATTTGCACAAAACTTAAATTATTTTAATTCACGTATTTAGAACACATTCCAAGTTCACAGATAACCCAATTTCTTTATGTACAGCAATCTCAAAAGAAAGATGTGAGTTTGTTCCTTATTTTTGATCATATTTGGTAGCAGTAATGATTATTACCCTAATTTCTATCTGTGGTCTTAATGGATGCAAAATGCCTTTGTATAAAGTTTAGCACATAAAAAGGCAAATTGCAAGCACTGCTTTCAACTGCCCAGGGAAGTTATTTCTAAACCAGAGCAGCTAATTTTCTGGTCTGGGTGGAAAGAATAACCCCTAAACATTCTTCTCATCAGATTCTGGTGGAGATCCTCTGAATATTCACTAGATATGCAAATGTAAACATTTGCAATTATTCAGCATTAGCATTTGACGTCTGAGTATCTTGAAGTTACAGCTCATATTTAAGAATAACTGGAAACTGTCAGGCAGCATCTGAAAGTATCTGACAATAAGTGCCATGAAAGTACCTGACAATAAGTGCCATGAAATGGTCAACAGTTGTCAATGTAAGTCAGCTAGCATGCAATAGCTATGAATATTGGGCAGATTACTTACTGTATTTGCTTATTTGCTTGTTAATTTAAAGGTATTCTCTGCCTTTTTTGCATTGAGGTGCAAACTGGAAGCTGACAAGAATAACATACAAATACAATACAAAATCAAAGATTTTTAAAATCCAAATAAATGAAACCAACATTCAAAACAAGAGACAAAAAGTGAGAGCAGAAACAAAACATTAACAAGGACTCCTGGACAGCTCAGTGCTTTACATATCTGGCTGTGGAGCCAGAGTTGAGAGTTCAATTCCCCAGTGTGTCTCCTTGACAAGGGCTGGACTCGATCCACAGGGTCCTTTCCAGCACTCTATTTTTAAGTATATTAGTATAAGCGTACTAAAAGCATACCTTCCCCAATCTAAAGGACTACCCCATAGGTCAATGATTCTAAACTATCTAAGTAAAATGGACAGATTACCTATTTGTTTCCAAACTCAGTTAAAGGTCCTGTTCTAGCCCTAAATAGTTTGGAGCCATGATATCTGAAAGTCCACATCCTCTCATATAAGTCTGCCCAGAATCTGGCATCTTCAGCGAAGGCCCTGTTGCATATCTTACTGTCTAAAGATGTTACTCCTGTGGATACACAAGACAAGGCTGTATCTGTAGCATTATTTCAGTTGTGGAAGCCTCTCCAGTGGGAATCAAACATGTTTGTTTTTGCTGAGTTTCTGAGAGGCACTCCAAACTGTAATATTTTGACAGATCTTGGACTTCTAAAATGGTTTGTGTTCTGGTTTTAACTAATGTTTTGTTTGTGTTTTATTTTGATATTATGATTTCTCTGATACATTGTTTTTGAGGGGCAGTGAGGAGAAAAACAATCTGGAAATATAAATAAACTCAAGAAAAAGAAAGAAAGAAAGAAAGAAAGAAAGAAAGAAAGAAAGAAAGAAAGAAAGAAAGAAAGAAAGAAAGAAAGAAAGAACCAGTATGGTAGTTTAAAGGCCAGTGTAAACAAGAAGACTTTCATGTGATGAAGTAAGGGGTGGGGGGAATAAAAGGCCCTTCCTTAGAAGGGAATTCCACGTAATTTGCACAGATTCTGAGAAGGTCTTTTCTCATTTCCAAACCTAGTATGGCATACCATATATGTTCCAGGCATTAGCAAGACATAAAGAAGGCCATCTCTCAAATATCTTAAAGCATGGGGATATGAGCACAGGCAAAAGCCATAAGATAACCTAGTTCCTTCATTTGTAGTCATCTGCAAATGCCAGGATTAAAATTTATTGGTAAATGTTGCAGTAAATGCAATTGTTCACAGCAAATTTCAAATGTGGGTGTCTGATGTTCAAATGTCACAGTTGGTATGGGAATTTGTGTGCATTTGATAGGAAAAGTAAAATAGGAACATTTGATTTATTTTGCAAATATGATTTTCGGTTGTAGCTCAGTCCTTTGGAGACGGGTTCATGTTTCAGGCTGTTAGACAACAAGAGGCAACCTGCCCTCATCATTCATAGTAAACAAAGACTACCCACCACTAGCCCAGCAGGGGAATCTCACAAGCATAGAGTCATTATTGGTAAAGTTCTGATTTTGCACTCAGAGCAAATAAGGTTCTCTATTTTGACTAACATGCATACTAATCAAATTATGCTAGTTCAAATAAAAAAAGTTTCCAAAGATATAGTATTCTTGTCTTTTATATTAAATTAATGCATCAGATTAGTTACTTTCCAACTGTAGCTTAAGTAGAGTACTGTTTGATCGCTAATAAAATACGATAACTACCTCACTCCTGAGATTAGCCCACGAAACCGCTGGCTGCTTGGGGGTGAGTTATTTTGTTGAAATAGTGCTCATGGGATTAACAGTGATTATATCCTCTGGGAAATCATAGCGCTTTCTAAATCCATTTTGAGTTTTCTTCAGAAGAACTTGTAAGGGAACACGAAGTAGAGTATATAGAATGATTTCCCATGGTCTTTGAGAAGCAATTCATCTAATTGTGTTACATTTACATAACTCCAATGCCTTTTTTTCTCTCAGATGGGTTCCCCCCCCCCCATCCATCTGTCATATTTTATTCTTTAGAACAGAAATCACAACATGCTTTGGAAAGTTTAATGATTAAAACTATGAACTGCACTTTTATACACAATTGGGAAGGCCAGTGGTGCAAACATAAGGGTGTATTGAGAACTCCCTGCTGTGAACTCGAAATCTCATCATTCAAAGAGCTGAGAGCTAGTCATATCAGATCTTTAGATGCTCTGCTTAGACCTCAAAATCCTTCCATTCCTGAAATGACCAAAAGGTAGAAGTCTTTCTGGATGTAACTGGCTTCTGGCTTTCAGTGCCTTCTGTGTATCCTGCCATCCTGAATGCACCACTCTCATCAGATTATAGCAGTTAGGAAAGACCCAGACAGTTTCATTCCTTGATGGAAGTCCACCAAAGAATACCAGAGATCTCCAGGGAGAGCTAGGAAGGAATGTTGTATGAAGTCCTGGACAGCCATGGTCAGTCAGAGTTGACTCTGTTAGTTTAGACAGAATGATGATCTGACTTTGTATAAGGTAGCCTCCTCTCGTTGTACACTTGTTACAGATTAAAGTGAGGTTTATCACCTTTCTTTCTCTAACTAAATCAAATATCTATTTTAATGTTCAATCATGTGATGTCTGATCGATAGTGAATTATAGTGACTCTTTCCAGGATTTTACAGTGTACAGTACTCAGAAGAGTTTTAGCATTTCTTCCTTCTAGGGGTGCTCTGGGATTGTGCAGCTTGCCCAAGGCTGCACAGGCTGGCTGCTTTCCCCCTCAGAAGGGATGGAGGAAATTGAATTCCCAACCTCTGGCTCCACAGCCAAGTACCCATCTCACTGGTCTATCCAGCCAGCTATTATAATTATACATCAGCATAAAGAGGTCAACATAAACAGAAGGAAATCCAAAATTTAAATTATTAAATCAACACCCTTCCAATTCTATTTGCATTTCATTTACAATTTGTTTTGCAGAACTTTTAATTTGGTACCTGTTAGTTTCAGAAACAAAATATCTGATCAAGTTATTCAATGATTTCCTTAAATCCGATAATAATTTTTATTTGTTTTCTGTATAAAATGGACTGTTTAGTCATGTGCGTGTTAACAGACTCGATTGCTCTAGTCCGAAAAGGGCATAAACATGCAGCAGAAATAAAACCTACAAACCTTCTTTGTAGCGAAACAGTATGTGACACATTGAATCTAGTGGATGTCAGAGCATGTCTTTATTTAGAAAGATTTAGCATTTCTAAGAAGTTTACCATTTTTCTTCCATCAACAAGATTCACAGTCCTATATACTTGGGAAAAGATTTGATTTGTTTGATACTGCATATTTTGGAGACTTAACTTCTTATTTCTCTGGAACATTGAAGTGTTTAGCCTAATTAGCCTCCATTATCAAAATTACATGGTTGAGGGGAAACCCAGCACACACATCAAATTTCAAAACAGTTCCATCCAGGTAGGAACATTCACGTTATGCTATGTAGTTAATGCAAATCCCCTCAGTATTCAGAAAAGAATAACAAACATGATGATTCAAGGCACTGAACCAGGCCTTAGGTTTCACTGCTTGTATGCTTGGACACAGAAAAGCTTTTGAAATATAAAAAACTAGTTAGTCTTAAAGATGCTACAAGACTTCTGGTTTCTCTTTAACCTCTAAAGCAAGTATCAAAGCTCTGTTCATAGGAATATCAAGAATGAACCTTCTCAGGAGGCCCCCAAGAATTTCAGGGCAAACTGAAACTTCAAACTTATCAGAGCAAATAGATTTTTCCTCAAATGAAGCAGTGAGAACTGAAAAAAAAAAATAACCTTCTTTTGGCCACAGCTTTTAGTCCTATGACAGGTGACATGAAGCTTCTGGAGTGATTTGGTCTGGTGCACATGCTAGAAATATAGTTTTTTTGCCTAAGTCTAGAGCTCACCTCGTGCTACCTTGATCTCAGAACTCACAGTTGCCAGCTTCCATCTTTGACTCACATCTTTGGGTGGGGCAGTAGGGAGCATGCTGTCCATATTATTTTTTGTTTCATAGATTTTATATGCAGCTTTCTGGGTAGAATCCTCAAAGTGGCTTACAATATTTGTAAAATGCAACTAAATGCAGAGCGTGTGGGTTGCGGGCATGGAGAGAAGCAAACGGACAAACACAGCCAGCCCCATATTATTGTTCATTTGTTCTGTTTATGCCCCATCTTTCACCTAAAACAGCTTTTCTCACAATACAGAGACCCAAAGCAATCATAGTAAATGTAACCATCCAGCACCTGGAATTTCTTCTCACAGGGCAGCTCAGTGAAGAAGCAGGCTCTGACTTTTATCTGTGGTTGTGCCTGCCTTCTGCCTTCTTTTCTTCCTTCCTACAGGGCAGATGTTAATAGCTGGCCCTGTGAAGGTAAAGGGCTTGTCCTGTCATTAGGCAGAGTGATTTGGCTCTCTCAGCAGCTGATTTGGCTGTGATGAGCAAGCTGTTTTCTTGAAAGATGTTTATTGCTAAAGTATTTTCACTAGCAAGGAAGGGGAGAAGCACTTGTGGAATTTTCTGCCCGAAGTGTCAAAATAACATGACCCCCATCTTGCGCACTATGTATCTTGCCTTGAGTGTGGGTGTAGGTGTGGATTCGCTCATCTGCCCAGAAGACTCAGTGGTACTTTTGTTCTTCCGGTGGCCACCCAGTATGTTAACAGAATATTGGGCTAGGTAGGGTTTAGTCTGATGAGCAGGACTCTCTTGCATGCTTATGTCTCAGGTAGCAATAGGTCTTCAGCTAATTTCAGAGTTTGGAAGGTTGTTTGTTTAAAAACATTATTTTCCCTTACTTCTTACAGTATTTGAACCCATCACCATTTCATGTTGCAGTGTTGAACAAATAACTCACTAGATTACTTTCTAAGCTATTTGCTACTTTAAAATTTTTCCATTTGCTTGGAAAACTGAGATTCATCAGAGATGGCACGAAACTTGAAAAAATCCTGTCTAAATACTGAAAAAAATATGTTTAAATGCCTTGCAAAAGGAACTACGTGAAAACTTTTTAAAAGTTATGCATAAAATAAATCAACTCCTAGTTTTAGAAATGTAACCTTATTACCGCTTTGATGCCAAAAATAATTATATGTCGTAAAATTATTTGTAACTCATTACATCAAAGCTCTCACTGGCTTCCATTTGACTCTCTCCTTGAGAGGGCCAATCAGAGCTTCAATGTAATGAGTTAACCAATATTGTATTTCTCTACACATGGCTTCTTATTGTTTTCTTCCTTCTCACAGAGCAGCTGGTGTCAGCTGGCCCTGAGCAAATTTATATGTGTATTTATATGTGTGTGAGTGAGTTAGGCGCTAGTCCTATTCAGGGTGTTATCTATCCATTTTCAGATACAGTGGAACCTCTGCTTTAAGAACTTAATCTGTATTGGAATGGTGTTCTTACGCTGAAATGTTCTTAAGTTGAAGCAAAATTTCCCATAGGAATGCATTGAAAACCGATCAATCCATTCTGGCTGTTTTTTGTTCTTATGTAGAGGCGCATTCGTACCTTGAAGCGTTAGTTCCCATAGGAACTAATGCAAAGCCGGTTAATCCGTACTCTACCACTAGGGGAAGATTTTTTTTTTAAAAAAAAAAACCTAAGATGAACTAGGGTTAAAAAAAAGGGCAGGAAAGGTTTTTTCCCCCGTTCTTATCTTGGAGCTCGTAAAATGAAGCACTCGTCTTGCGAGGCACCACTGTACTCTATCCCCACCTTGTCTGTTTCTGGCCTTGTTGCTCTCCTGCAGGTAGAAAACAGTGAACACGAAGAAGGGTCTATGGGGGCTCTGTGTGTGACTTGTTATTCTTGAAAATCTGGTGCCTAATTCACATGGGTAGAAAGCCTCCACAGATAAAGAAGTATATCCTCTCAGACTCTGTCTCTGACACATGGAGAGTGACATGAGTGAGTCATGCCACTCCCTATGTGCAGGAAAAAGACGGGTGGGTCAGAGTGCTTCCCTCTACCCATAATAATCTTAAATGAAGAGACAATGGCTGGATAGGGCTACATAGAAGAGGTCACCTTTGCCTGCACCTGCCTCCCTTACTCTCACCAGGACATAGCCTGGGTTCTTACTAGACCTAGATTTAGCCCTAGCTGATTGGATATGCAAACCAACAGGACTTGCTGCTTTTACCCTTGATTTACTTCTATGGGGTTTGTGAAAATTCCTCTGCCTGGCCCCTAGGAACTGAGCGGTGCTTGCACAGCAGCAGTGCTGCGTAGACTGTATCCTGCATCTATCTCATCACAATCTGCTGTAAGCTTAACCGCCTTTGATCTTATCTAATAATAGATAAATGGCTGAAATAATCACCATTTAAATATATTAGGTTGTTTGACATAGGTACTACACACAAGGAAAATCAATAATGATTATACAATCAGGAGATACAATGTAAACGGCATACCACAAATGCCTTTGCTGGGTTAGATAACATCACAGATCTCCTAATGAAAGTCAATAGCTATTTGTTTTCAGGAGCCGCACTTGAACTTTGGGGGTTATTCGTTTTTTACAATAACTAATCCAACTCTGGGTGCAAGGTTTTAAAACAAATGAATATCAAAGAAAGAATGGCAAGTAGTAGACTCAACAAACAAGTGTGTGGGAAAGGACTTCGTAGGCCTTTGAAAAACAAAGAGGTAGATTGGTTTTCACACACACACACACACACACACACACCCACCCACACACACACACCCACACACACACACACACAAACACACACACAGAGTGGTATCAGGAGTATCAGTTTAATACATTTCCCTCCTCATTTCTTCCATTAAAAACATGACTGGACAGGATTCACCACAATTAAACACTGGATGGATGTAAGAAGGCGTTTAATTCTCGCATGACAATCACTGGGAGAATTTTTCTTCTGGAATTAGTATTTATTGTAGACAAACGTCTACACACCATAAATAAAGAGCTTGGACTGGAACACCAGTTGCAGCCTACAACAATGGAGGGCACCAATCTCAACAATCCCCAACAGACACAGCTGTAGCTGAGATTCAAATAGGACTGGTCCTATCATTTGACAGCATGTGGCAGATGCTTCAGGCAGGAATTTGGGGCTCCCATGAGAGGGGAGTAGGCATGATTACTGTAAGCTGATGTTTACTAACAGGAAGATGCACTGATGGCATGTTTTGTTTCAGGTACCAAAATAATATGGCTAGCCTTGATTGCTGTGCAGGTTGACTGCTTGAGGAGGCACTATTAGCTGTTTTACTTCAGACTGTGAATATTTTGACCTGGTTCCTCTTGAGACAACCCAACTCTTGGGGGCTGCTTTGTTTGTTTCAATGTTGGCTTGAGACAGGCAGGCCAGCAAATAGGGTTGGTCTCCATCTGCCTAAGTCAAAGTGCACAGTGCCCCAAACCAGCCACGGTATTTTGGCACATAAGGCAGGAAGCCCCTTGGCTGCTTTTCCCCCTACCCGGCAGTAAAATTCAAAACCAATGAGTTAAATAATTTTCAATTTGCTCCACTTTCATGATACGAAGCATCTGCTAGAAGCAGCCTATGATCTGGGTGGTATATGTATGTACCTGACCCAAGTGGAAGGGTGAACATCCGGCTGCCAATAATATTTGTAACCTGAGATTGTTATTCCACTGCCTAACAGTTGATCTGGGTCTGGTTTGTCTTCTTTGGTTTTACAAAGGCTGCTATGTCAACGACAAGCAACAGTTTCCATTTAGGATTATGATTGTCCCTGTGAATATATATGAGATGTCCACATATTCCCATATTTTATTAAGTGTGTGCTGGACGAAAGGGGTACATGCCTACTCCACAGTACCACAGGACAACAAGTGTTGACATTGTAAGCAGCTGCATTCCAATCTACTGGCTCAACAAGACTTCATCCCAGCTGATTTTTCCCCAGGATATTTATTCCCCTCCAGAACAACAGCCTACTTTGGTCCTTGCAGTGGAAGCTCCACAGAGGACGAAGCTGCTGCAGCTGCTTGTTGTTACTGTTGCAATCGCCACAGATTAGACAAACTGCACCACAAAAAAGGCATCACGTTAGCTACCCCCCCCTCCCCGTGCTGTGATAATAATTGCCCCAACATGGGACTCTTTCAAAATGTCTGAAATTGTAAATTAGAGTGAGAAGAAGCCTCACTACATTTTTTCACGCTTGTTGAGACAGACTGTCATGACAGACTGAAACAGCTTGTCAAATTCTTGTAAATCCCACCATATATCTTTCTTTGAATTTATCATCATCATTGTCATCTTAGGGCTGGAAGGGATCCTATGGATCATTGAGTCCAGCCCCTGTCAAAGAGGCACAGTGGAGGAATTGAACTCCCAACCTCTGGCTCTCCAGCCAGAGACCTAAACCACTGAGCTATCCGGAACTGAAGCGCAAGGCAAGAAGTCTTTTATTTTTCATTGTTGCGATCTCAACAATTTGTATAAGGCGTCTCCTCGCAAAACGAGTCTCTTTCCTCTTTGTGAAGTGTAGCACATATAGATATAGGAGGCATCAAAAAAAAAAAAAAGACTGGGTGGTTGTTTTTAAAAAATACACACAAACTATCCAGTGCTTGTGGATTTTTCAAAGTGCCTGTAACAAGACAGCAGCAATAACAATTTTGCTGCTGCACAATGTTTTGCCATGACATTAGGTGAGGAGAAACTGCTTTGTAACTTTTAATTATGCAGGAATGGGATAAGTGAGGACTTGCATGCATTTTATGGTAAATATATCTCCATTAAGACATTCTTAGAAGAAACTATACCATACTTACTTGTCACACAGTCTCCTTTTAAATGACTCTGCTCCTTTCCCTTTATATCCTCTTATTCCTCCAATTACTTTTCTGAATATCTGTATCAAGGGTAAGAAATGTGTAGCCCTCGAGACGTGGTTGAACTACAATTCCCACTAGCCCCAGAAAACTTACTCCCAGAGAGAAGGATTGTAGAAACTGCAATCCAAAAACATCCAGAGAGTCACGCACACTCCATCACCTGGTATATGGGCTTCCATGCATATATGGGGATGCAATAATCCTTAAAAATAATCATTTTATGCAGGATGTGGTTGTAAATATTAGTCCTATGCCACCTGTAGCCAAACAGGAGTCCATGAAACATTGGTTTCTCATTGTGATGCATCCTTTGTGTACCATGAATCAAACTTCTTGTTATTTTTCACATTGTTGATTTTGATACTGTATTGTCTCTGCAGCCAGGGAACTTTCCTTATGAAACTTTGTAAAGGCTTGTGCATATTTAGAGGGAAAAATAAGTTCAATGAATGTAACTCTAACTTCAGGAGCTGTCAAAAGGAAGCATCCAAAGTGGGTGGGGGTGGGAAGTGGAATTGTGAGGGGGGGTTTGTTGTCCTTGTGTTTGTGGTTACACACATTTCATAGAAAATTAAGGGCTTCTGAAGGCATAAGACCAATTCTTTCATACCTTTTATCACCCAGCTTCTCCAACACGGCTGTCAAATTTACTGTTTACATTTTTCTTTGTAATCACACTATTACGCCCTTCATCACCTTCCCCACCCCCATCATTCGACCTAATGGTTTTAAAGGGGAAGGAAATTACTTGTCTTTGCTGCCAGCGCTTGACACTTTTATGGGTCATTTGTAATGAAGCCATTCTTTGGTTTTAATGGAGACCTTGATTTGGATTGGTGTGAATAATTGTCAAAAGGTGATTAATTAAATAATCACCACCACCACCACCACTCCCCAGTAAAAGAGATCAACATATTACATTACACTGGTCCAAAAGTTAGTTTATTTCTGTGCTCAACTTCGAATTCTATGCATTTAAACAAGCCTTAAGCCCAGCTGTATAATTTATTATACATTAATTATACATTGTGCATGGCCAAAGAAAGTGTTTTACACCTTTCTTCCCCAAAGCTCTGAAAAGCATACTGCCATAGTGTTTAATAACAAAAAGGATACGGGGGGGGGGGAGAGTAGTTAATAATATACTTCAGCATTAAGCAGAGTGATTTCAAAATTAAACAATTCTCTTTGACTTCATTTCCAGAAATGTCAGCTTTAACAGTGATGCTCTAGCTGCTGGAGAAATATATTATTTGTTGAAAACAATTCCTAAATGTTTAGTCATGTGGCTTAAGAGACTCAGAAGAAGGATAGTTAAGGGGTTAGTCAGACATGAGAGAAATTAATAAGTGCTACTGAATTATCAAGTGGTATTCTTGAATTCAAGGAATGCTCCAGAGAGGTATGGAGTACTGCTTTGAATATTTTTTTTTACCCAGATTAAACACATGCACACAAATATGAAAGCACCACCCTCTCAATTGTATTGACTTAAAGCCACTGTAAAAGCTTTAAATCCTGAGTAAATAAATGTACAGTTTACTTATAAATACAGTGGGCTTTTTCTCTGTGTAAGGAAAATATTTGGTGTATTTGGGCGGGCTTCGAGTGCTGCTAATTTCCACGCGGTGTTTCTGCACCAGACTTTGTTGGGATGGGGGTGGAGGTGGGAGTGAATGTGAGGTAGGGGCACTCATTCTTACTTCAAACCCCTCACGAATAACAGGAAATCACCCAGTCCAAGTTAGTAGAGATAACTGTCTGTGCTCATGTGGTCTAGGTGGCACAAAAGTTAGCAGACCGGTGAAACTCCTTTTAACAGACTACCTTCATTTTTGATAGAAATGGGATGTATTTACTTCTCTCAACATTTTGTTATTACCGCTTTCATATTCTGTCACCCTTGGCCATGATGGTTTGGACCTCTGGGAAATGAAGTCCAGAAATTCTGGCAAGCAAAAGCGTCCCCAAATGTCCAGATGGTCAAAAAACACAGGAAGCTGCCTCCTACAAGCCAGACCATTGGCCCTTTCTTCTCAATATTGCCAACTCTGGCTGGCAGCAGCTGTTTTAGGTTTGGAGCAAGAGTCTTTTTCTGTCCCCTGCCTAGAGATGCTGGGAATTCCAGAATGTGGGCCTTTTTGCATGGGAAGTGTGTGCTGCACCCCTCAGCAATAATCTTTATCCTGTTCCCTACTAAGGGTGGCCACTTTTAGATCACTAACAAACAATAATCCTGATCTGTAGTAATTTGGTTTGTGAATTGATAGACAGAGACTCAAAATTAAATGTGATTATCTATTGTAAATATGGTTGCAGTGCATCTCGATTCCCAGTGAGTGGGGATGACTGTGTCCAGACGAATTGTGTGCCTTGTGAGTCTGCTGTGCAGGTGCGCACTGCAGATGGACAACTTCAAGGTCCCTGATCCCCTTCCTTATGGCTCCTGATCTTTCAATCCAGATGGCGTGGCCATGCAAAGGAGGGTTGTCCTTTGGCACTCCTCTAAATGTAGGGCTGTCTTCTCTAATAAAGAATATGTGACCACCTGAACCCTGCCTGTCTTCCTTTTTTAGATAAATGCCTCCTAAGCATCAAGCTCAGTGGATCCCCGCACTTAGACCTGTGGGATATCACATCAACACCTCCCCTCCCCTGCTTGAACCAAAGGAAGAAACAGAAGGGGAAAAAATAGCCACACCATGGTTTTAGCAACAACAGGACAGAGTTGATCAAATCTTATTCCGTGACCAATAGAAGAGCTTGCAGGTCAGGGTTGTTCACTGGTGCAAATATCTATTGAGATTTGGCTTTCACTCTTTTGCTCAGGTTCTCCTGCCCCAGTTTAAAATTGCCAAAGTGCTGAACTTGAGACACAGATCGGGTCTTCGGTGTCAGCAAGGAATGAAAAACATTGCTGTTGCCCGCATAGTTTTAAGCAAGTTCCTTTTCCACTGATTGTCACCAGAGGGGTTTTTGTCCATGTTTTGCTCTCTGAGGGGATAGAAGAGTGCCTTTTTTTGGCTTGATCCAGACAAGTTCCCATCTCCCATCCTTTCACCTGGCTTTATTTTTTTTGAAAGCTTCCCAAAATGAAATTACAAAAAATTCAAAAGGGTAGAGATTCTCTTTATGAAGCAAATAGACACATTTATACTCACATCAACACAGAGAGGAGGAGAAAAAAAAAGTCAGGATTTTTTTTTGGCATAACATTTCTGCACTTGTTCTGTCTACAAAATACTTCAGTGGATTGATAAGAGGCCCCATTTCAGACAAACATTAAATAGCTCCAATGTGTTAAGTGATGATGACAGAAAAGGCATCACTTCAGAGGAAAAGGTAGGTGTCTGCTGTACTCCAAAGGCAAACAGCTGTTTTGAACTGTGAAAACTATTTAAAGGTTTAGTGTACACCTTGGATTCCTGCTGTCTACATAAGTACAGAGACCTAAATCCACTGCATACTGGGACTAACTGATCAAAGCAGTAGTTAAATCTATCCATGGAAAATCTAAGTAGTCTTTGGAGGCGACTCTTTGAATGCAGATTAGTGATTTCATTGAAGTAGTCAATCAACTGTGTTTTCCCCCCTCTTCTCTGGCTCTCTCCCCCACCCGCCCCACCCCCAGCTGTTAAAATGTCATTGAGTGAACAGAGTAGATTAGAAAAAGAAAAGAAAGGGAAAAGATGAGTAAAGAAAAAAATAATAATATTTCAACTTGAACAAACTTGCTATTAGTACGACTGGATCGCATGAATCTGCTGCAGACTCAAGATCATTTCAGAGGTAGCTACAGGAATGAATCCCACAAAGGGACTAGGTGTAATCACCCAATCCTAGACTGTATTGATTTTGGAACTACTTGCAATGACTATATAAATAAGCCATTTCTTTGCAACTGTATCTGGAGTCGGTCATGAACCCAAAAACCTTCACAACCTGGTCCAAAGTGAATTATGCCCTGCAGAAATAAATTAATAAAACTAACACAGCCAGGCTTCTCGACCAACTTATTTTCACGTTTCAAGAGCTTAAAAATATAAAATCAATAATCATTTAGTCATAAGGGTAAATGAAGCGACAGAACATCAAAGTATACCCTTTAGCCATTCAAGTCATTCTTGGTAATTTGTCTCATCAAAAGGCAGGGGTAATAATCCTTCCCACTCTGAGACAAGCCACCACACAGCTGCTGTATTATCCCAGAGTAAACAAGTTTGGAGAAAATATTAAAAATCAATATCTGTTTCCTTCTATCAGGCCAGATGGCATCCATCATAAATCTGGTTTTTTAAAGAGTTCTTTAGCTTGAGCAGCCAGACTGTGAAAGACAACTGCATTAATGATAGAAAACTCAGCTCCGTTTAATGGGAATTGACAGCTGGATTTCCTTACACTTGCAATTTGGAGGCAACGGGACGATTTTCTGAAAATTAAACAGACATGCAAAAAAACAATCCGTTACATTCACGGAGCACGAGTGTGGCAGGACATGAGGGACTCCGAACAGCAACAGCAGCTCTGCAGAATGCAAGAGGGCACAGGCAGGAAGTGGGTGTTTATTTTTGATTGACACAGATTCTTGCATTTCTCCAAAAAAAAAAAAAATCACAATGGCTAGTATGTTTTCTCTCAAACCACTCCTGCAGGGTAGGCCGTTCTATTTCCCGGGGGGAAATGAAGGCTTAAATATTTATATTGCAGATGACATAATAAAATATTGCTGGAGTACATCCAGCTGTTGTTGTTATGTGCTGTCAAGTCAGCCCCAGACTTAGGGTGACCCTATGAATGAGTGATCTCCAAAATGTCCTATCCTCAATAACCATGCTCAGCTCAGGCAAACTAGGCCTGTGACCTCCTTTGCCTGCCCAGCCCGGAATAAAGAGTCAAGACACAGGAGTTGGATGCAACTAGGGCCACAACTTTATTAAACTATTTAAACTTTTAATTCCCCTTTCACAAGGCAGCCTACCATAGTGCAAATGCATCTGACTCCGGTGTACCGCTTTAACCGAATCAGGCCACCAAGTTCCTATTGCCGAAGCACAGTGACCTCTGTCCAGCACATCTTCAGCCATCAAAAAGCCAGGATTTCCCCAAGTGCTTCAGTCACCGAGCTTCGAGACCCTAGGTGCACTGCCGTCTGGGAGATTCCCTTAACCCATCCCCCTTTCATATAACTCATTTCCTACCAATCAGAGAGACGGGTTAAATGTCACCTTCCTCAGGTGTCCCAATGAAACTAACCCACACTCCTTACTTTCACACTATCCGCCGTTGTGACCTATTCAACATGTCCATCTATCATTGCCTAATTGTACCAAGAAGTAAGAATGAGATGGACAAAAACACGCAAGCTTCCTGTTTTGTACCAATTGTGGAAGCAAGTAAAAAATCCAGCCCCAAAGCGACCAGCTACTCTCATTCTTAGTTTCCACGGGTGGATGGGTGGGTGGGCCGTGCTGCCAACGCCATAAAAAGAGGCCCAGCTAGGGGGAGCCAGCCTGATAAAAGCCTCTTCACCTGGACTTCCCCTCCCCTCGGCCTCCACATCACAAGCCAGCGCTTGGCAGTCTCGAGTGGTCAGGCAAAGTGGTACTGTTTCGGCAGTTCTGCGCCGCATGGAGCGTCCACCTTTTTCCCCCTGTTGTCTTCAACTTTCCCAGCATTATTGTCCTTTCCAGAAATTCCTGCCTTCCCTTGATGTGCCCCAAACAGGACAGCCTCAGTTTCATCATTTCTGCCTCCAGGGATCATTCAGGCTTGATTTGCTCTAGGATGCAACTATTTGTCTTTCTGGCAGTCCAGGGTATCCACAAAGCCCTCCTCCAGCACCACATTTCAAATGAATCATTTTTTTCCCCACGATGATCTTTTCTAGTTCCTTCATGGCTGCCCTTCTGAGTTTTCTTCTCATTTCTGGGCTGTGAATTACACCCTATCAGTCTGCAAATGGTGGCAAGAGTCATGTGTTTGAAAAAAAATGTCATCACATGTGGGATAATGCAATCCCCTTTACTTGGAGGCTGAAGTGGCACAGTCTAGTTCAGAGCTCGGAAAAGTTACTTTTGTGGACTATAACTCTTAGAAATCTCCATGTCCAGTTTTATCATCTTGTTTGCTATTTATGTGGACTAGGCCTGGATCACACTTCCATATTTACTGCTTCAAAGAAAGAATGGGCAAATCTGTCCCTTTTCACCTTCGTTTGTATTCAGTTTTTCCCCACAGCCACAATTTCCTTCCATCCCCAATATGAAGACATTTGCAGATATTGATACATTCTTCAAAAACGAACAGAAACCAGTACCTCCACCTGGTATACTGGCAAAATTTAGTGGTAGGACTGGTTCTAACATGGAATCTGTGTGCCATATAGGTGTTAAAGATGATAAGTCTCTCTCTCTCTCTCTCATAAAACAAACACACGAACAAGCAGGAAAACAACCCTCATCCAGCCCTCATTCTGCATTGGCCTGGTTGAATACCTGAGCTTCAATACTAAATGAGAGCCACAATGGACAATTCTGTTGGTTTTGGATCATTATTCATTCAATTACTTTACTCTTAAGTTCTTTACATTCCAGATACAATGTAGTTTGAGGATTTTGGAAACTTCTTCTTTCAAAAAATGAAGAGAAACAAAGTTTTCACCGATACACACTTGAAAGAGCAGCCTAAAATCACACAAAGGGTTACACTCGCTTGGTATTTGATATTTTTTAAAAAGCAATGAAATGAAATGAAATGAAATAAACTCTAGCCATAACAGAAATGGCTTTTGCCCTTAGTTTCAAAAGCAGATGGCAATGTAGATCTGCTGTTAGTGTTCTGCTATTTGGGGGGGAAAAAAACCAAGGGAAAGACAAACATCCAACACTGTTGTGTTTATTTTATTTATTCTAAAATAAATTAACAAATCAACCTTCAGTAAGTATAATCACCACCACAATTCAGAAAGTAATGCAAAACTTACAGCCTATGGAACTGCTTTCACGGTTCTATGGATCTTGGCCTGGGCTTCTTTACACTTGATTTATTTTACACTTGATGACTGACCGCTACTGAAGTTTCAAACAGACTTCATTGTAATGTGTTTGATGGAATGAGAAGGTGATATAAAAGTTCTATCTGTAGTTTTATGACTATGGTGGACCATTTACACATTGAAAAGGAAAGAGGGTCAAAGCCTCCAGAAAAGATGGAAAAGGAAAAGGAGAAAACTCATTTTCTTTGTCTGTGAAATCTCAGGGATGAAAAAAAAGGTACATAAAATTCAGTGGCTGAAATCCTGTTGTTTAGCACAGTAAGTCACAACTAAAGAGTCACAACAAAAGAAATAATGACCAAACCTTCTTACAATCAGATGTTTGCCAAAATGACTCCATCTGATATTTTGCAACAACTGTGTGGTAGTGTGGTGATGATGCTCTGCTCTTTCACTACATAGAATTCCAGGAAAATGGCCAAGATAATGTTGCTTAGCCTAGTAAATTGCACTAGAATAGGCCCATTGAATCAATTTGGATTTAGTAAGCCAACTCCTCCGTAAGTTCCACTGATACTTCTCCATAAATTCTGTTGATTTTAATGGGCCTTCTTTAGTTGTGACTTACTGAAGCAATAGTAAGTTGTAATGAGATTTGGGCCATTTAAATCAATGGAACATACGGAGGAGTCAACTAACTAAATCTCCATTGATTCAGTAGGGCTAGTATAGTGCAACTTAATATGCCAAGCAACAGGATTTTGGCCAATAAGCCACATGGTGCAGTGGTTAAACTGCAGTGCTGCAGTCAAACCTCTGCTCATAACTTGAGTTTGATCCCCACAGATTCAGGTAGCTTGCTCAAAGTTGACTCAGCCTTCCATCTTTTTGAGGTGGGTAAAATGCCCAGCTCACTGGGGGGCAAAATATTGTTTGCAAACTATGTTGTAAAATTGGCCAGAGATTGCTCTAGCGCAGCAGTCCACAACCTTCTTGGGATAGCGGACCAGCTGAACCTCTGAGAAAGGTGGGGCACCCCCCCCCTGCGCCTGCGCAGGCACTCTAAAAAAATGTACAGCTTAGTTGTATGTTTCTGGTCCTTCCGTCACTTACACCAACACACCAGTCAATTAACCCTTGATAGGGCTGACTTCAAGACACTTTTCTCTCTACAGGCAATCTTTTAAGTTAGGGAATAATGATGGAAATGTCCCTAGCATCCACATCTATTTGAAAGTGCACCAGTGTGCAGGGACTGGCATGAATGAATTCCCAATGAATGCTGACCGTGAAGTTCTGCTTTGTGGCGTTCATTCATCTACACTAGAGGTGGAGAGAATGCAGACCAAAACGGGATACCCCAACACCCCTGGGCTCTCTCTTACACACCATCCTGCTCCTACCCCCCTTTAAAAAAAAGAGATTATTTTGCCATATTTTGGGATTCCTACTCCACTCTCCTCCATTTTCCTTGTGGTTTTTTAGATGACCACTAGAGGGCACCAGGGGGCTCTCAGTAACAAAAAGAAACCTATCTGGAGGGGAGGGCACAGGTGTGGCGGCCCCAGGTCACTGGACAGATGTATGTTTCCTTTGAAGCTCTGGAGTTCGTCTACTCTTGATCAACACACCAAGCTCTTCACTCTTGGATCACTGGAAGCCAACTAATGAGTTGGGTAGCTCAGTGGTTTGGGTATCTAGATGTTGAAAGTTTGGTTCCCCACTGTGGCTCCTTGAGAGGGGCTGGACTCAATGATCCATAGGGTCCCTTCCATCTCTGCCGTTCTAAGATTACTTATTTACTTACCTTCTATTTTCAATTTGCCCTTGCTCCTTATAGCCTTAAGGGTTATGTCTCTCTTGGCCTGCCTTATTGTGTACTGTTAGCCAACACTGGAAGGAACTGTTAGGCCCAGAATTGTACTGAACCTTGGTTGAAAGTCAGATACTTATTTTCAGGTTGTATGGCATTTCTCCCTTGATAATTCTAGACAATAACATCATCACTTCTTTTGACACATACCCTTTTCCTCTACACTCTCCTACAAGCCAATACTCTCTAAATAGTTCACCTCAAAGCACACTGAAACCATGCTTAATAATTTAGCAGGAAACTTTAAATTCAGCCCATGTGTATAGCATAAATTATGTGTACGCCAGAGCTGTACCTTTAAAATGGAAAATAAAAAATTCATATGAAATCATCAGAAGAAAACAAGGCTTGCTATTTCTGCTTTTTTAAAAAAAAAATACCACAAACATAGTCCTCTTTGCTCCTCTGATAAATGTCATAAAAATTTAACACAACTAATTTCTGCCTGCAGTCATTCTTTCATATTAGACATTTATTTACACAAATTACAGGCTCTAAATTGAATTATATTCCTGCAGCTCCATCCACAGATCACTTTCAAAGTTTAATAGAAACACATCCATTTCTTGCTTATATTATGAAATCAGAATTTGTATTTAACATGACTTTAGATTAATTTGTTTCAAAGAACTGGAGTATCAGTTCTTTGTTTATCTATAGTAATGATAGGGAGTGCATGAATCCCTACAACTGAGTCCTTACATTTAACACAATGATGATGTAATAGTACAGACTTAAGCTGTTTTCATAAACGACAACACTTGTTATTTGCATTTCTCACTTCTGTGAGGCATAAAAAAAGAAATATTACCTAGAACGCTTGTGTCGATTTAAGGGTGGTGTACAATCCTTGTTCAAGTGCTCTCTAATATATGCAGCTATGTGCATATATACTGGGAATCCTCAGAAGGCTCAGCTGAGGGTGGGACAGCTTAAATAAGGAGATACTTTTGTCAATATTTTATCCCATGAGAAAAAAACAAACACCCACCTCCCTTTCCATGCTGCCTGGAAGTATATTTGCATAGTTAGAAATAGTACAGCAGCCTGTGCCCTATCCTGGGGATGTCTGTTTCGGTTATAGAGACCACATGTTTAGATCTTGTCCACACAGAGCAAAGTTTTTGCTTTGTCGGTCAAGAAGGAGTTCAGGGCTTACCAAGAACTGGTGTGCATATCACTTTTAAGTTTCTTTTCTATAAAATCCCTTGTCTCCCAAGAAGATGTGGAAATCCTTTACTATATATAATTGAAAGAGCTGGAATTTTTAGCATATTTACATTACTGAAACAGCGACGTCTACGTTGGCTCGGGCATGTCGTGAGAATGGCTGATGGTTGGATTCCAAAGGATCTCGTGTATGGAGAATTAGTGCAGGGAAATCGCCCCAGAGGGAGACCACAGCTGAGATACAAGGACATCTGCAAGCAGGATCTGAAGGCCTTAGGAATGGATCTCAACAGATGGGAAATCCTGACATCTGAGCGTTCAGCCTGGAGGCAGGTGGTGCATCATGGCCTCTCCCAATTTGAAGAGACCCTTGTCCAGCAGGCCGAGGCAAAGAGGCAGTTATGAAAGCAGCAAAATCAGGGAATTGGACAGTGGACAGATTGGATTTGTCTTCAGTGTGGAAGAGATTGTCACTCACGAATTGGCCTTTTCAGCCACACTAGATGCTGTTCCAAGTCCTCGATACAGAGCATGATACCATAGTCTTTCGAGACTGAAGGATGCCATAGAATATAATTGAAAGTTTTGATATATATTAAAAGAGAGAGAGAGAGAGAGAGAGAGAGAGAGAGAGAGAGAGAGAGAGAGAGAGAGAGAGAGAACAGTTCCCTGGAATTCTTCTGGAACTTTGGGAGAGGGGGTTGTACCTGCTTGAAGTCGAATTGGAATGAATGGAAAGTTTTTACATGGGGGAACCCCTCAAGGATGGAAATGAACTTCACCGCTGCTCTTTTAAATCAGTTGTGAGATCTTTCGAAAAAAAGGTGGGGGAAAACCCTTTCTTTGCTGCATCTTATTTTCTGGAGCTTTTGGTCTGTTTGAAAGACTTGATCTCTTGACCAAGCTCTAACCTCAGAAATAAACTGGGAAGCACCACAGTGCTAAATTCTGCCTCTGGAAGGAAACAAGAAAAGAAATAAATCATGATTTGTACAGGGAGCAAAACGAAAACGACACAGCTTTTGTCACTGGACGTACTGAGACAAGAGATATGTTCACTGTATGGCAGGGTAAATACCCACATTGTATGCAAAGTGGAAATTGTATAAGTATCTCCCTGACTCCAGTGGGCTTCCTGGTGTGTGCCCATTCTTACACTGGTGGCAGGATTGGCCCCGCAACTGGCCATGTGAGACTGAACTGATACGTGGAGTGGGGGAAGATACTTAATTCAATTTTGATCCCATTCTTTGTTCAGGCAATATGATCCTGCCCCATGTGTCTGGCTGAATTTTAACATTGTGACTTGTTATTTTTAGTTGCATTCATTTTTTCATCAGTTTGTAAAGCACCCTGCATTAACTGAAAGGCAGACTATACCATGGCATAGGGGGTAGCAAGATTTATATGGCTATCACAATCACTTTCATAAGCCATTCATTGCAAGCAATGTACTTGTTTTTTTTTTTTAAAAAAAAAACCTTAACTTTGACTGCATCATGACCTTAATAAATAAACTGCCTCAGATTCAGTTTCAGGATTTCTAAATGACCGACCCCAAAGTTTTGTACTACAGTATTATCAAGTCCCATGATCAGCATGCTCACAAACAGCTCCCCAAGCCTTTTGAAGGAGATGCCCTGTACAGACAAAGGGATCTATTCGTTTTCACAGCACCGGAATTTTGTCAATGATGTGAGGCTTAATGTTATTAAGGCATAATTAAGGAGCTGAAGTGTGGTCTTTTATGCTTTCTAATCTTGGCCACTGCCATACACGTGATTGTTTGTTAAATGGCAAGGTATATTGATTTGGCAAATTCTGCCCCACGTTGTATATTTCCATCCAGTCAGTGTTTCTCTATCTGGTTCAGCATTTTTAAATGTCAGCTGCAAAGTATTATTGATCAGTAATTAAAAGTGGAGAGGAAAAATTAGCATAGTAGAAGTTTAAGGTCATTAGTACAAGTACTGTTAGACAATTATTTAGCTTGTTTTAACATTTATTTCCTTTCCAGGTATTGACACCCGGTATGGTTGCTACTGAAACATTTTCATCTTGCTAAAAAGGCACATTAAGCAATTGCTATGCATTGGCAATACAACAGGATCTTGGTATTTGGCTTTCAAGCTGACATGGCACTTCTTAAAGGTAATCCCATCTAATGGATCATGTAAGAGTGCAAGAAGGACTAAATGTTTTGGAGCATGCTATATATCCACCCCAAGATCCATATTAGTACTCATAGCAGTGAAGGCAGCTACATTTCAGTTATGAACACAGAGGGCAAATCTTTCTTCGGACAGATCTTTCTTGATCCCACATGACACTGAAATGAAATTAATTCCCTAGAAATTCTCTTTGGCAAATTCTGGTGTCAAATATTCTCACAATAGTCTCTGAATAGCTACTCATTAGTGAAATACTTTAATATTTCTGTTTAACCCTCATGGATGCATCACTTACTTTTAATATTTGACATCTAATTGGTATAGCATTGTGGTTTTAAGACTCTTCCTTTAAGAAGCACCTTTCATGTTAATCTCTCTGCCAAGGAACAAACCAGGGTCTTTTTGCCTGTGGCCTCGAGGTCCAGCAGGGCACACTTGAGTATCCAATGCCCATGTAATTGGGTCTTTCTTCACCTCCTGCCACAGCTCCCTGGGATGTAAAGGACCTGTGCTAGAGGACTTATGAGCATTCTAGAGAAAGTTTGTAGACTGAATGACAGGGAGGCTGCAGGAGGCAGGGAGAATCATAAATTATGTGGAAATAGCAGGATCCTTGAATCCTGGACTTGGTTTAGTTGTGATGACTTTGAAACTGGCAGTCTGGCTTCTTTTTCCTTTCATTTACTTCCAAAATTCCAGAGAAATAAACTGAAACCATACCATCCCAATAATACCAGTGACTCCTTTAATTGTTGTTCCTGCTTGCAGAATCAGACTTCAAAAGAATTGAATACCAAACAGGGGGTCTAAAATCATTACTATCTGTGAGAGGCAACCAAACATCCATGTAGCCGTTTATCTTAGAGTCTTGTATGAATGTTTTACCATGTAGTCTCTGTCTCCCGGCTCTTATGTTTGATGAACTGGACATGTTCAATGAATGCTCACATGGTTGTTTTTCTGTGGACCCAGAGCTTTCACTCATGGAAAAGGATGGATCGTGATTTTAGATCTAAAGATGTTGACCCAGGAGGTCAAAATCCATCACTAGAGGTGAAATTATTATTAGTGTTAGTATATGTATTATCATCTAATGCTTTCCATTATTTATTAAGTTCCCCTTTATTTTATTGTTGTTTAGTCATTTAGTCGTGTCCGACTCTTTGTGACTCGATGGACCAGAGCATGCCAGGCCCTCCTGTCTTCCACTGCCTCCCAGAATTTGGTCAAATTCATGTTGGTCGCTTCAATGACACTGTCCATTCATCTCGCCCTCTGTCGTCCCCTTCTCCTCGTGCCCTCACACTTTCCCTACATCAGGGTCTTTTCCAGGGAGTCTTCTCTTCTCCTGAGATGGCCAAAGTATTGAAGCCTCAGCTTCAGGACCTCTCCTTCCAGTGAGCACTCAGGGTTGATTTCCTTCAAAATGGATAGGTTTGATCTCCTTGCAGTCCAGGGGACTCTCAAGAGCCTCCTCCAGCACCACAATCCAAAAGCATCAATCTTTGGTGGTCAGCCTTCTTTATGGCCCAGCTCTCACTTCCATACATCGCTACTGGAAAAACCGTAGCTTTGACTATGCAGAACTTTGTCGGCAATGTGAAGTCTCTGCTGTTTAAGATGCTGCCTACGTTTGTCATTGCTTTCTTCCCAAGAAGCAGGCACCTTTTAATTTTGTGGCTGCTGTCACCATCTGCAGTGATCATGGAGCCTAAGAAGGCAAAATCTGTCACTGTCTCCATATCTTCCCCTCCTATTTGCCAGGAGGTGATGGGACCAGTGGCCATGATTTTAGTTTTTCTGATGTTGAGTTTCAGACCATTTTTGCACTCTCCTCTTTCACCCTCATTAAGAGGTTCTTTAATTCCTCCTCACTTTCTGCCATTAGAGTGATATCATCTGCAGGATATCTGAGGTTGCTGATATTTCTTCCTGCAATCTTAGCTCCAGCTTGGGATTCCGCTAGTCCAACCTTTCGCATGATGTATTCTGCATATAATTTGAATAAACAGGGAGACAATATACAGCCTTGTCGTAGTCCTTTCCCAATTTTGAACCATTTAGTTGTTCCATATCCAGTTCTAACTGTTGCTTTCTGTTCCACATATAGATTTCTCAGGAGATGGATAAGGTGGCCAGGCACTCCCATTTCTTTAAAAACTTGCCATAGTTTGTTGTGGTCCACACAGTCAAAGGCTTTTGCGTTATCAATGAAGCAGAAGTAGATGTTTTTCTGGAACTCTCTGACTTTCTCCATAATCCAGCGCATGTTAGCAGTTTGGTCTCTAGTTCCTCTGCCCCTTTGAAGTCCAGCTTGTTCTTCTGGGAGTTCTCGGTCCACATACTGTTGAAGCCTACCTTGTAGGATTTTGAGCATAACCTTGCTAGCGTGTGAAATGAATACAATTGTACGGTAGCTGGAGCATTCTTTGGCACTGCCCTTTTTTGGGATTGGGATGTAGATCATTTCCAATCTTCTGGCCATTGTTGAGTTTTCTAAACTTGATGGCATATTGAGTGTAGCACCTTAACAGTGTCATCTTTTAAGATTTTAAATAGTTCGACTGGAATGCCATCACCTCCACTGGCCTTGTTGTTAGCCATGCTTTCTAAGGCCCACTTGACTTCGCTCTCCAGGATGTCTGGGTCAAGGTCAGCAACCACACTATCTGGGTTGTCTGGGACATCCAGATCTTTCTGGTATAATTCCTCTGTGTATTCTTGCCACCTCTTCTTGATGTCTTATGCTTCTGTGAGGCCCCTACCATTTTTGTCCTTTATCATGTCTATCTTTGCACAAAATGTTCCTTTAATATCTCCAATTTTCTTGAACAGATCTCTGCTTTTTCCTTTTCTGTTATTTCCCTCTATTTCTTTTCATTGTTCATTTAAGAAGGCCCTCTTGTCTCTCCTTGCTATTCTCTGGAAGTCTGCATTCCATTTTCTGTAACTTTCCCTATCTCCCTTGCATTTTGTTTCCCTTTTCTTCTCTATTATTGTTAAGGCCTCGTTGGACAGCCACTTTGCTTTCTTGCATCTCCTTTTCTTTGGGATGGTTTTTGTTGCTGCGTCCTGTACAATGTCACAAGCCTCCATCCATAGTTCTTCAGGCACTCTGTCCACCAAATCTAGTTCCTTAAATCTGTTCTTCACTTCTACTGTGTATTCATAAGGGATTTTCTTTTGATTATACGTGACTGGCCCAGTTCTTTTCCCTATTTTCTTTAGTTTAAGCTTGAGTTTTCGTATAAGAAGCTGATGATCAGAGCCACAATCAGCTCCAGGTCTTAATTTTGCTGACTGTATAGAGCTTCTCCATCTTTGACTGCAGATAATATAATCAATCTGATTTTGGTATTGCCCATCTCATGATGTCCAAGTGTAGAGTCACCTCTTGTGTTATTGGAAAAGAGTGCTTGTGATGACCAGCTTGTTCTCTTGACAAAACTCTATTAGCCTTTGCCCTGCTTCATTTTGAACTCCAAGGCCAAACTTATTTGTTGTTCCTTTTATCTCTTGACTCCCTACGTTAGCATTCCAATCCCCTCTAAGGAGAAGAACATCTTTCTTTGATGTCCGTTCAAGAAGGTGTTTTAAGTCTTCATGGAATTGGTCAATTTTAGTCTCTTCAGCATTGGTGGTTGGTGCATAAACTCAGATTACTGTGATGTTGAAAGGTCTGCCTTGAATTCATATTGAAATCCTTCTATCATTTTTGTATCCCAGTACAACTTTTCCCACTCTTTTGTTGACTACGAGGTCTACTCCATTCCTTCTATGGGACTCTTGCCCTCTATAGTAGATATAATAATTGTCTGAATTGAATTTGCCCATTCCCATCCACTTTAGTTCTCTGATGCCCAGGATGTCGATGTTTATTCTTGCCATCTCCTGTTTGACCACATCCAGCTTACAAAGGTTCATAGATCTTACATTCCAGGTTCCTATGCAGTATTTTTCTTTGCAGCATCAGACTTTCCTTTCACTTCCAGGCATGTCCACAACTGAGCGTCCTTTCGGCTTTGGCCCAACCACTTCATTAGCTCTGGAGCTATTTGTACTTGCCCTCCGCTCTTCCTCAGTAGCATGTTGAATGCCTTCCGACCTGAGGGGGCCATCTTCCAGCGTCATATCTTTTAGCCTTTTGTTTCTGTTCATGGGGGTTTCTTGGCAAAGATACTGGAGTGATATTGCCAGTTCCTGCTCCAGGTGGATCACGTTTAGTCAGAACTCTCCACTATGACCTGTCCGTCTTGGGTGTCCCTGCATGGCATAGCCCGTAGCTTCTCTGAGTTACTCACCCCCCTTTGCCATGACAAGGTAGCAGTCCCTGAAGCAGTTGTTCACATTTGTTCACATTAACATAGAGCAATTAGTCTTTAAGGTGCTGAAAGATCTTTTTCCCCTTTTTCTTTTCTTTGAGTTTCTTGTTGAAATACCATTAGTTGTATCTCTGGTTTCTTGCAGAGAGATGATCCAGAGAACACGTTTCTGACATCAGAATAAGCAACAGGTAGACAGAAAGTCCATGTTTGTTTAGCTATTCCTGCTTGCAGCAGAGGAATGTCATCAAATGTCATGAGTTTTCTGCCTCCTCCCAACAGCCACAACTTACTGTTTTGCCTGGATGCCATATCTGGTCACTCCATAGATCAAAAATTTGCCTTACCACACATCCAACTTTCTCCTGTGCTTAGTGACTAAGTATACTATCTCAACGTAGTCATGATTGAGGTGAAGGAATCAAAAGCTCATTCACTTTTTCTAGGGAAAAATACCATACTTTTAATTATCACAGCTCAGGGGTTTTGAAACAATTTGTTTTTTTTAAAAATTATTAAAATAATGATCATGTGCTGTCAAGTTAATTCTGACTTATGACAACCCTTTTCAGATAGGGGACACTGAAGTTGTTCACCATTCCTTTCTTCATGTGGTGCCCTGGCACTACACAGCTTGCCTGAGGCCACACAGGCTGACTCTACTCACGGCAGGCACAGTGTGGATTCAAACTCCCAACTTCTTGCTCCAAAGGCAGGCACCTAAAACACTGAGTTATCCAGCTGGCAAAAATATATTACATCCAACAAATTTGTGACCCCTTTCTCCCACAGTAGCAAAGCTGGACGATTTGTAGGCCTCCAAGTGTTGTTGAACAAACCATAATCCTTTGCCGTTGTCTATGCTGGCTAATGCCAGTGGAAGCTGAAATCCAGGAAGACCTGAAAGATCACAAGTTGCCCACCTGTGGTGCTAGGTACCACATTGTTGAAATGTTGATTGCAAAATTAGTCAGTTACCTCAAGAGTAAAACTACTCTTCAGCAGTTTTTGCAAATATTTTGTTGTGAATGTGGCAGTCTGTCTTAATGTATTTTTAAACTCTAAAATCTGACACAATGTATGGCCTACATGCTACAAAACCTAAATAAACTTGGACTTGATTGCAAACTCTTTGGTGCAGGTCTTTGTTTATGAGGTGTTGTGTATAATAGTTGTCTTTCCATTTCTCCTTTCCTGAGAAAGGAGGCTAAAGAAGTCTCCAATGTCTTCACCCTGCCTTAAGGCTGCTGCCAACGCCAAGCACCCAGGCATCAGCATCATGCCCCTCTTTTTTGCTCTTCCCACATCCCCTCCCTGCTTTGTTTTGTTTTTTCTAATATTCGGCCTGAGGAAGATGCCAAAGCTTGCCATTCACATTCTGATACTTTAATTGGCCATGTTAAAGATGTGGCTTTCTTTCCTGGTAGACCAACTAAGCAATTTACTGTTGCTGTTTCTGAGCAACCTGCACCACTATTATCCAAAGTGTGCAAATGTTTCCTTATGCATTTCTTCCCCTCCACATTTTATTTTGGCTTCCATTTGCCTTAAACATGCTCAGTTGTCAGTGCTATATTTTTACACTGGCGTTAAGCAGACCAGTAACCTCTTTTGAACTGCAGCCTGTTGCTTTAGTTAAATTCATAAATACGCAGGCACATACACATATACAAAAATGTCATCAGAGGCCTTTCCACTGTAAGAGTAACCTTTACACAGACTTTCCAACTTGTCTGGTCTTCCTTGAAGGTCGATTGGGTTTTCAACTCTGTTATCTGCTAGGTGTTTGATGGAGTGGTCCAGATAACAGAGGAGAGAGCAAAGGAAAAAGGGTTTTTTGAAGATCAAAAGTGGCTGTTCATTTTGTTATCTGACCCTATCTGTAGTCATAGTAACAGGTTTCTTTTAACCTCTGCCATCAGATGATTTGTCTCTATCTGTTATGAATTCTACTTTGACTGAGTAGCTGACGATAAAACACAAAGTGAGTACTGTGTATGTCCTCCCCCCCTCATTTTCTTCTGCAATATTAAATATTGAGAGATAGAAGTCAATTTCCCTATTAGAGGATTTAAATATTACCTTCAGATCACTTAAACTGCACCGCTAATTCAACAAATTATATCAACCTTCTAAAGTGAAGATAAAGGAATTCCAGATTGGACCAATTGTAGGAAATCATATAAGATTCTTGGACCATACCAAGAATCTTGTTAAATGTGGTGGCAGCTCATTGCAGACGGAATTAGAAAACCTAAGGACAGACAGGCACCCAACATATTTATCATTCCAGTTGATGACTGCAAGATTTTTGTGAAGCAGCCTTTTTTTGTCCAAGAAGCTTATTAGGAACATTGCAATTCACATCACCAAAAGTGTAATCTGAAATTAAAAAAAAATCCAGGGACGTATTATCGTATGTGATGGCCATGTGAAAAAGCAAAATGTTTTTGGATACAGGCGTTTGAAATGGCAAAAGAGATTGTTCAACAGAAATTAAATTTTAAACCTGAAATGTTATTATTGAATATAATGCCAGAAATTATTGACAAGAAAAGAAAATACTAGTCTACTGTATATAATCACAGCAGCTAAGTTACTCTGGGCCCAAAAATGGAAGAATGAAGAGACACCAACGATGGATGAGCTATTAAAGAAGCCATTGGACATTGCAGAACTAGACATGCTTTCAGAGGCACTACGGGATCAACCAAGAGACTTTGTAAAGCAAAGCTGGAAGCTGATACATAATTGGGCCCAGAAAAAGACAGGAGCTGGGGGGGGGGGAATTAGTCTATAGTGAATCAGTGCTCACTGGAATCCCCATGAAGATATTTGATGACCAGACAACAGTGAAATCTCTGGTCCATGTTTGTTTAGTTCATTATCTGTTAGATTGTTAATGTTTTTAAGTTTGTTTGTTCTCCTCCTCCTCCTCCTCCTCCTCTTCCTCCTCCTCCTCCTCCTCCTCCTCCTCATCATCATCCTCATCATCCTCATCATCCTCATCCTCATCTTAATAATAATAATAATAATAATAATAATAATAATAATAATAATAATAATAATAATAATAATAATAATATAATATTAAAAAGAGTGTGACTGGAAATTTACACCTCTGACCTGAAACTGCAGTCCTCATTTTGAAACTTGCTTTAAGCAGAGAAGCCTGGCCTGCACATGTGCCCATGATTTTTGGAGCTTTTTCTCCCCCTTCCCCCTGCACTACTCAGAGCTCTGTGGTGCCCAGCCTGACGAAGATTTGTATGGATTGAAAGTTAGCTTCATGAATGTTAAGTGTCACCTGCCTTCGCCTTTAGCTTGTGTACAATGACCACACTCTTTTTTTTCTTTTTCACAGGGGCAGATCTCAGAATTTTAAAAACTTTAAAAATTAAATATTATATTCCCATTTCTGCTTTTCTGATTGCTTTTGTAGTTACAATAGCATGGCTTTGCTAAATGATACTGAAGAAATGTCACATGGCTGAAGTGCTGGTTGATGCTGTACTTTGAGGTGCTGCCTTGTGGGTATTGAGAGGACTACAGTATAGACAGAAAGAAAGTATGCTTCTCAGAGCAGGAAACACAGCTGAGTTAACTTATGGATTTAGTCCTTGGATATTGAAAAGATTAGCTTTCCACTTCCCTCTTTTGGAAAAAAAAAATGCAACCATCTTCCTTATTCCGGAAAAGAAAGCTAATGCTTATTACAGAAATATGTTGAGATAGGAAAGATTACACAAATTCTAGTTCTAGTGAACTAAAGTGGACAAGCAGGAAGCCGTGGCTTCCCCCTCATCTCTCAAGAATGAAGTTAAGACATGTCCTCTCCCAGAGATGGCCAAGAAGGAAAGGAAATGGCATCAACCTACTGATATCTGTATAGCTTGTGGTTGGGTCAGCGTAGGTCACAGAAGGTAAAGGGAAGTCTAGGAAACTCAAGAAGGCTCTTCTCTCTCTACCCTCTTCATGAAAAGACATCTTCTTCATTGTAAGTTGAGTTGCACCCAATAGATTCCTACTGTTTGGATATAACAAATTACCTTTGGGGAAACTACTTAGTAAAGAATTAACATTTCAATGGTAACAATGACTCATTACATTTTATGGAATTAAAACTGCACTATTTCATTTTTAAAACTTATGTTCCAGACACCTAGAAGTGTTATTCGGTTTTAGCACAGATTATTATTATTTATTTAATGACTTTTAACATTTTACAGTGGGTCAGGGGAGGGGGGGGGCTTTGCTTACAATAGTAACGATTCATTTCTAACTTCAGCTCTGCATGGGGAGTAGTCTAGCGAGTCCACATTTGAAGTAAATCCACATACCGCCAGAAGGGCTTCTGTTCTTTCTGCATATAGAAAGCAATCGGAAAATGCATGGGGGATTCATCAAAAGGATGGCCAAGGCTGTTATCGGCAGTCTTTTCTCCCTTCTTTTTCTTCTTTTTTTGCTAGCAGACAACTATGTGACTGCTGAATAGGCCCACAGGGTATAGGCAGGCCTGGCTTTCGTCCACAGCTGAGCTAATGTTAGCTGCTCATAATTGGCACTCCTCAAGTTAGTGAGCCTTTTAATTAGCCAGCCTTTGGGGAGGAGAAAGTAATGGGTCATAGCTTAATCTTGCAGCAAATGCTTCGCGCACATATGGTCCAGGTTGGAAGTTCATTACCCAATATCTCCATCTGAAGGATATATTTCACATGGGAAACCCTGTGGAGGTGAGGAAAGACCTCCAATGTAGCATTATCTGGTCAGTGGCACACCGTTACCTGAGGTCTCAGGGCCAAAACTGAGACCAGAAACAGATCCATGTGATGGCATAGGGGAGAGCCCTTGGTGTCCTTGTGAGATCTCAAAAGTAAGTCTTTATGCTATCATCATCATCATCATCATCATCATCATCATCATCATCATCATCATCATCATCATCATCGTAATTTATTGTCATTGTAAGTATATACACAGTATACCCATACAACGAAATTCACAGACACCCAGAGACCAGACACATGCACACACATAAAATTCCCCAAACACTCCCCACCCACTATAAGTCCCCCACTAAAAATACAAACATCTACACCGCAGGCCAAGTAACACAGTCCAACTAATTATTCACTACTGGTGGTCTTTAAGGTCATTATTAATTGCAATTATAGCTCTGGGATAAAAACTATTGAGAAAACGTGTGGTCCGAGTCTTAATTGTTCTATATCTTCTGCCAGACAGTAATCACAGAGGTAGGACAGGCAAGGGCTGAGGGGCTGATACTGGAAATGGCATGAGGGAAATCTGGATAAATAGGCCTAAACTTCAGTCATAATGTGGCTAGCCAAGTAACATAGCAATCCAGAATCGGGGGGGAAAGTTTTCAAGCAGCTGGACAAGTGGTGTAATGTACCGAGCATCTGCAGTAGCTTCCATTTTTCTTACATTCTATATGACCTCATCTAAAGCATACATAACACATGGAAATTTTCACAGTGTCTTGTGGCAGAATTACTAACAACTTGCAGGGAACTTTCCCCCCCAAATCCTGTGATGTTTCTAGGTTTTGCAACAAGAAGGCTCATGAGCTGAGATACTAATGCTCCAAATGGCAAAATAGGCCAAAATGCATATACCCACCAGCATTCTCCTCTTCATCCTGGTGCAATGCTACTGTACAACTACCCACATTTATAAACACTTATATTGTAATTTATTGTATTTTAGCTGTTTTATGGCTAGGTTTTTAAAGTTGTCTGAAAGCTAAAAATGTAACTATTTTCAATACTCTTGAGTAGAGATGGGCTCAAACTGGAAAAATAGTGGTTTGTGATGGCTTGTGGTTCAAAACATGAACCACCATGAACCCTCAGAAAAATGAACCAGTTCTCAGTTTGTTTTTCCAGTTCATATGGGGGGGGGGGAACATACTTGCTCCTGTCCTCCGTCTCCTCTGCCATATGTCCACCCCCTTTTCACTGCCCCCATTACCTCCCTGCCTGGTCCTTCCTCCTCTTCCTCCTCCTCCTCCTCCTCCACCATTCTCAGAGACAACAGGCCCAGCTTCCCTTCCAGAAGCTTGGCCTGCTGCCTCTGTGCATGTACCTGCACATCTGAGGATGATGGTAGAGGCAGCAGCAGCAGGACTATGTAGGGAGGTGATGGAGCAGTGGGAAGGGGGCGGACAGGCAAAATGCTGAAGCAAAATGAAGTGCAGAGGGCAAAAAAGTTTGGTGCTTCATTTTGCTTCAGCAAAATAGGATCCATGAACCAAACCATGAAGAACTACAAACCAGCCTGGCTCATTGGGTTTTTTTGGTTCATAGTTGAGAAATTGCAGCTCAAAAAGTTGACAAATGTCTCTGTCCACTTAACATTTCCTACTTCATTTGTTTGTATGCCAGGATCATGTGAGGAAAACATTTTGTGAGAAAGTGGTACTGAAATTCCTACAGTGCTTTCTTTTTTAAATCCTTCCTCTCTTCCTCCCTCCCTTCTAGTTTCATGGAAAAAAGCTCTCTCTCTCTCTCTCTCTCTCTCTCTCTCTCTCTCTCTCTCTCTCTCTCTCTCATAGAATAGTGCCCTCCTGAAATTTCTTCCACAAAGCCATTCTCATGCAGTGTGGTGGAAGACAATGCCCTTCAAATTTTTTTTCAAAGAAGATGAAATTTCAGAGAAATTCTCATGTGTTAGTTGCAGGATTCATGTATTTATCTTATTTATGAGGTGGTTTCATGCATTTATCTTATTTATGAGGTGGCTAAGGAGGACTCATACAGGATTTGTGTATTTATCTTATTTACAGGATTTGGATATTTATCTTATTTATGAAGTGGCTAAGGAGGCCTTAGGTCCACTACAGAAGAAATCTGCTCCCTTGAAGTCTGCTACAGGTGTGATCATCCAGGACCGAGCACAGCAGATGGAACGCTGGGTGCAGCACTACTCTGAGCTATATTCCAGAGAGAATGTAGTAACCGAAGAAGCATTAAATAACATTGAGTGTCTGCCCGTCTTGGAAGAGCTGGACAGTGAACCAACCCTAGCAGAAATAACTGCGGCCTTGGATTCCGTCGCCCCCGGCAAGGCACCTGGAAGGGACAACATCCCTGTTGAAGTGCTGAAATGCGGTAAGAAGATCATCACCACCGAACTGTATGAAATCTTTTGCCTCTGCTGGAGGGAAGGTGGAGTACCACAGGACATGAAGGATGCAAACATCATCACATTGTACAAGAACAAAGGAGACAGGGGCGACTGCAATAACTACCGTGGCATCTCTCTTCTTAGCGTTGTAGGGAAGCTGCTTGCCCGTGTGGTGCTGAAGAGGCTCCAGATGCTTGCAGACAGAGTCTATCCAGAATCACAGTGTGGATTTCGAGCTAATAGATCCACCACTGACATGGTATTCTCCCTCCGACAGTTGCAGGAGAAATGCAGGGAACAACAACAGCCACTCTTAGTGGCCTTCATAGACCTTACAAAAGCATTTGACTTGGTTAGCAGGGATGGCCTTTTTAAAATACTTCCCAAGATTGGATGCCCACCTCGTCTCCTTAACATCATCAGATCCTTCCATGAGGGAATGAAAGGCACTGTAGTTTTTGACGGCTCAACATCAGATCCCTTTGACATCCGAAGTGGAGTGAAACAGGGCTGTGTCCTCGCACCAACCCTTTTTGGGATCTTTTTTGCTGTCATGCTGAGGCATGCCTTTGGAACTGCAACAGAAGGTGTCTATCTCCGGACTAGATCAGACGGAAAGCTCTTTAATCTCTCCAGATTGAGAGCAAAGACCAAAGTCCAACTGAAATGCATGCGGGACTTCCTCTTTGCAGATGATGCAGCCATTGTTGCTCACTCTGCTGAAGACCTCCAACAACTCATGAATCATTTCAGTAAGGCCTGTCAGGACTTTGGACTAACAATCAGCCTGAAGAAAACACAAGTCATGGGCCAGGGCGTGGACTCACCTCCTTCTATTACCATCTCCACACAAGAATTGGAGGTTGTTCATGACTTTGTGTACCTTGGCTCAACCATCTCTGACACCCTCTCCCTGGATGTTGAGCTGGATAAACGCATTGGGAAAGCAGCTACCATGTTCTCTAGACTCACAAAGAGAGTATGGCTCAATAGGAAGCTGACGACACATACCAAGATCCAGGTCTATAGAGCCTGTGTCCTGAGCACACTTCTGTACTGCAGTGAGTCCTGGACCCTTTGTGCACGTCAGGAGAGGAAGCTGAACACCTTTCATATGCGTTGCCTACGACGGATTTTTGGCATCACCTGGCAGGACAAAGTTCCAAACAGAGTAGTCCTAGAACGAGCTGGAATATTCAGCATGCACACATTACTGAAACAGCGACGTCTACGTTGGCTTGGGCACGTAGTGAGAATGGCTGATGGTCGGATTCCAAAGGATCTCCTGTATGGAGAATTAGTGCAGGGAAATCGCCCCAGAGGGAGACCACAGCTGCGATACAAGGATATCTGCAAGCGGGATCTGAAGGCCTTAGGAATAGACCTCAACAGATGGGAAACACTGACATCTGACCGTTCAGCCTGGAGGCAGGCAGTGCTTCACGGCCTCTCCCAATTTGAAGAGACCCTTGTCCAGCAGGCCGAGGCAAAGAGGAAGTCACAAAAGCAGCAAAACCAGGGAGCTGGACAGGGGACAGATTGGATTTGTCTTCAGTGTGGAAGAGATTGCCACTCTCGAATTGGCCTCTTCAGCCACACTAGACGCTGTTCCAAGTCCTCCATACAGAGCACGACACCATAGTCTTTCGAGACTGAAGGATGCCTAAAAGGAGTGAGTGTGCTTGTTTTTTTGTTGTGCAATAATTGTTATGGTAGCCAGCAGCCTTCTCAGCTTCCCTTTCTTGAATTAAGGTGAAAGATGTCATAAAGTATTTCCTTTCACAGGCCTTCAGATCAGGATGTGTGGGCAGCCAGAGAAGCAGCAGAGCAATGAAGAAATTATGTGAAGAAAACAAAAACAAGTTACAGCATTCTTCACTACCTTGCAGTGTTATGGTAGTCTAAAAAATATAATCAAGAGGAAATCAAAAAGGCTATGAGAATGAGGCAGAAAAATGGAAGTATCCTTAATGGGGAAATAAAACTTTTGGAAAACTCGAAGACAAATTATAGCATGGCATTCACCCTCCCTCATATCTGCCTGAGGGCTTCCAGGAAAGGAGCTGTATTATAAGCATCTAAAGCAGAAACAAAAGGTATCTGTAAAATGTAACATTGGCAAGCCCTGGAAAAGGTGCTGAACTTGGAATAATGGCAAGTGCTGACCCCAAAATTTCTTAAAATACTTTTCCCTGAGAAACAAGTTTTCTTTTTCTTACTCTCCTAAAAATAGAAGGCAACTTGGCAGAACTACACTGACATGCTCTTCACTCTGTTTGATGGCTGACTCTGTGCCCCCACCACAGCAGTGTCTTGGAAAGATAGTAGTTGGGTGTTATTGAAGAAGCAACATGGTTCCTGACATGAGCTCTTTTGTTTTGCTATGCTGTGGCAATGGGAAAAACAAATATGCTGGGTGGGGGAGAAGGACCAAGCTGTGCTACCACCACTGACCACAGAGGGTCCCATCTGTCTTCAATGGCTGGAGAACTGAGACATCCCCTGCCCCCCGCAGCCCATTTCCAAACCCAGTTCAGAATCCTGGTTATAACCTAGAAAGTCCTACTTGGCCTGGGCTGAGGCTGTTTTGAAGACCACTTCTCCCCATACAAGCCTCTCCCGGTTTTAAGATGTTGGTACTTCTATTACTCTGCCCACAAATTGGGTGGAGAATTCTGAACAACATTCATACACAACTATAGACAGACAGGGGATGGCATCCTATATATATTTCTTCAGTGGTTATTTCAGCTCTTTCATAAATCTATTGATTATAGACGCCCTGTGAGGAAAGCCTTCAATTAATCCCTCACTTTTGTATTCACTTCACATTTGATATCCAGAGCATACAGATCCATGGAGCCACTTGTATGTCGTAAACCATATACAAAATAATTGACGCCTGTGGATATTACTGGCCAATAGAGGAAAAGGGATTGTCTTCTGCAGAGGACAATGACTTCTTTCAGAAATGTCTACACACAATATATTCTCTTTATAGTCATATCTAAAGAGGAGTTTTCTAAAACCTCAGTTGATGGTGTGTGGAGTTTTTTTTCCTTTTGAATTTTTATGAATATATATTCTCTCTCTCTCTCTCTCTCCTTTTCTTTTTTATTTATTGGGGGCATTTCTTCTAGAGAGAATTTCAAATGAGTTTTCAAACGTGAGCCAGAGTTAGTTTTCTCTCTTTTGGGTAGGAGCGGGTGGGTCTGGTTCCTTCAGATCTGTAAACTGGGGAATCTATAGGCAGGTCAGATCTCAAGAGAGAAGTTTGTCATATGGAAATGCTTAACAGTCCGGCTTACATTCTGTATAGTCTCGCTTTTATCTCTTCAGGGTTTGAACATGATCCTTTCAAAGCTAGATAACCCTGAAGGAAAAAAAAATAATTCTCGCTACTGCCTCACTTGCTACCCAGTTCCTATAATCACACTCCACAAGGAATAAGTTACTATGACAATATTGTTGCAAATAGTTGGGCCGAGTGTTTTCCCTTCCCCTCCTAGTGGCACAGACTTTTCCCAGACTCTCCCCCCCCCCACCTGGAAAATACAATCACCTCCAAAGTCTTACATATGCTTACACTAAGATGAGATGAGTCATTCATTAAATATTTCTTACATTCCCAAACATGCCACTGACATGGATTTCAACTGATCTTAAATCCAGATACTGAATGTAAAACTGCAAATAAGGCCAGGAGTGGGTGGTATGACCAACATTTATTGATTTTATTTTATTTTATTTATACCCCACCCATCTGGTCTATACGACCACTCTAGGCGGCTTTGGAACATGCAGTTAATCTCAAAAGGAGCAACCTTCCTTCCTGCTGCTCTCCTCCCCCAGTAACACTGAGGAAGACAAAACCTATGCTGTGTGAATCCATAATGTTGAGTATTTTCTCATTGACTGCTTCAGCCACTGAAAAGGACAATAATGGTGGGAAAAGTTGAAAGCAATAGGAAAAAGAAACAGAACACGAGATGGATTGACTCAACAAAGGAAGCCATGGCTTTAGTCTGCAAAATCCTAGTAGTGCCGCTAATAACGTGATATTTTGGAGGTTGTTAATCTGCAGGATCACCATAAATCAGAAGTGACTTGATAACACAAAACAACACAATAGACTTCATGCACTGTCATGTGTGAATGCTGAAGCTCATGAAGTTATGCAGTTTCTTAATCTATTTGCTAGTTCATTGATATAAATTTATATTTCACCTTTTGTTCTGTAAGCACAAGGAATCTACATGACTTCCTTCCTTCCTGCTTTACTCTCATAACAATCCTGTGAGGTAGGTCAGACTAAGAGAGACTGACTGGCTCAAAATCATCCAAAGTGTTTGGTGGCTCAGTGGAGTCTAGGAGTTGTACAGTATTTCCAAAATCCCAGATGAATCCTCTCAGCTGGCTGTCTAACTGTGGTGGGAAGGGAGAAGAGACGAAAGGATAATTTCAGGATGCTGCTTTTAGTGGCAGCCTCACAAACATCTAGCTTTGGGAGAAAAGGAACCAAAACTGATAGGTTTGTTTTAAAATAGTCACATACATCCAGCAAGCAATAATTTGGGGGAAAAACAGGGTTCTTTTTGGGATTCCCTTCTGAAGAGGCTGAGCCCACATGCACAGAAGCATGAACCAGGGGAGATTCTGAGTTCAGCACCTATCTCGCGGATGTCAGATGGTGCATGAGTCAATCAAATCTGATTCAACAAAGCCAACCATCATCATGGAAGCCTCAATCCAGGATGGTCATTGATTGTTTTTCAATTTTTTAAAATCTGTATCTCAATATCAACATCATAAAACTAATTTCTTTAAGCAGAAATTATACAAACAAATATGGAGGACAGCGAATTCTTGCCAAGTTTGTTCAGTGTTATTCCAGTGCTGACTGTACCTTGCCTGTACTCTACCCCTTAGCATCAAAGCACAGCAAATTGCCTGTTTATACTATACAATATTTTATTATATTGTTTTTATTTTATCTATTATTGTTAGCTGCCCAGAGTAGACTTTGGTCTAGATGGGCGGGGTATAAATAAATAAATAAATAAATAAATAAATAAATAAATAAATAAATAAATAAATAAATATTCATTCATTCATTCATTCATTCATTCATTCATTCATTCATTCATTCATTCATGTTTCAGCCCTGCAGCAAGGACCACCCTCTGGACCCTTCTCAGATGTGACAATGTTTTGGGCCATTCTTGACTTCTCTCAGACTAGCAGCACAACTGTCACCGTCCAGTCATTTTGGACCATCACAGCTGAATAGGGCTGATAGAAATTGTCATCCAAAAGATCTGAAGACCATAGGTTCTGCACTCATGTTCCACTGTAGTATACATGTTCATGCCTTACTTGGTAAGAGGGGCATGAATAATTATCATGGAAGAGAAGTTCAGAAGCTTCAGCAGAGAGAAAACAGGGGTATCCATCTTTTGATACTCATGGGACTATTAGACACAATGAATTAGTATTAAACCAGTGGAGCTTACTACCAGTAGACTACCAGTATACTTTGTTTTACAGTTTCCATCCGTTCTGTTTTTAAGTAAAGCACTGGGCTTTGAAAGCTTGGAAAAGCAGCATATAAGTGAAGACTGGGGAAAAACATTTCACTGGTCACTTCCCCCGATGTACACACACGGTACCACCCCTTCCATTGTGCCACACAAATTATATCAGTTTCATTTCCCTTCTTGTCAATCCAGGAAAATATCTATTCAAGGTGCTATGGTGCAATAAAACACTCTGGGTCCTTTCTAATCTACTGATCTGTTGCAGCTGTCTCCAAATTCAGCCACCAGTTCAGTCACAGCTACCAAGTCCCAGTGGTGGCAGTGGTATGGCCTCTGGGAACAGGTGTATTGTACCCCACCTTCATTCTGGGAAACTACTCACCCTTATTATACAATCATTAAAATGTACAGACCATCAGCACTGACCTAAGATACCAAAAACACAAAACAAAACAAAGTTGCTTCCTTCCTATGCTCCACAGAGCTAAGAAAGGAAGATTTTAATTTCCATTTACCTCCCATCATTAAGTGGTTAAACCAACAGAGTAAACCACTAATGATATAGAGAAACTGAAGGAGGTTCACTTGGGTTCAATCACAGCAATTGCATGCACTGGAAATAGACCAAAACAGAACAATCTTGCATGCACCAAAGAAGCAGAAGCTCCTGACAGGGACCCAGAAAAGTGTGGGTAGGAATGCTTTGGGAGCAGGCTGGTTCATTCCAGCAGTTTTGTTGTTGTTTAGTCGATTAGGTCATGTCCGACTCTTCGTGACCCCATTGACCAGAGCACGCCAGGCCCTCCTGTCTTCCATTGCCTCGCAGAGTTTGGTCAAATTCATGTTGGCAGCTTTGGTGACACTGTCCAACCATCTCATCCTCTGTCATCCCCTTCTCCTCTTGCCCTCTTTCCTAACATCAAGGTCTTTTCCAGGGAGTCTTCTCTTCTCATGAGATGGCCAAAGTACTGGAGCCTCAGCTTCAGGATCTATCCTTCCAGTGAGCACTCAGGGTTGATTTCCTTCAGAACGGATAGGTTTGATCTCCTTGCAGTCCAGGGGACTCTTAAGTCTCCTCCAGCACCTCAATTCCACCAGTTACATTGTGTGACTGCCAGCAAAAAGAGTGAACTCACAGCTGGCCAAACAGCAGACTAAATGTCTATGTAGACACCCTCTTTCTCATGCCTGGAAAGAGTCATTGTCTTCCTCTTATTTTCTCTCTTTATGCATGTATGTTCGGAGCCTAGCTGTACTAAAGGCGGCTTCCAGAACACCATGCAAAATATATTTAAAACCTCAAAGAAATCTTAAAAGAGTTACAAAAACCAGAAACTTCAAAAGAATCATAACCAGAAACCATTTTTAAATTTAGCTTAGGCACTTTTAGTCTGAAGTGAGCACAGCTTGGCCAGAGCAGAGCAGTACTCCTCCACCAGTCATGTTACTGGTGTGAAAATATAACTGAGTAGCCTGTGTACAGCTGCATCTACACCTGCCTCTTTGTTTTGCCATCAGCTTACTTGAAGACAGGGGAGGTGGGGCAAAGGATCTGACCTAAGAGATAACAGAAGCATTGCTTATACTCAAGGGGAAATACCTGCAGCAGTAGTCAGTTTATGAAGAGAAGGGGGGGGGAGTCCATCTAACTCTCCTTTCGTTAGAAAAAGCGATTTTGTTCTGCAGCAATCATCTCTTTATTATCTTCATGTCGCAGCCCCAACACTCTGGTGGGTTAAGGTTTCCCATCATCTAAAACGGCAGCTTTTCTGTTTTCCTTCTGACATCTGTACCTGGGCCCCTGAAGGGGGAGGGAAGAGGGGAAAAATATTGAAATATAAAAGAGAAATAAGAAACAACATAGTTTGATGACATTTTTCTTCTCTATTCCTTCTTCATTTTCTTTGGAGGAAAAGCCATTTTAAGAGAAGGAGAGTAAGCAAAATGATCGCTCAAGGTATGGACCAATTCATAGATATCATTGAACATTTGGAAAGGTCACATTCATTTATTTGGTAAAATTAAATCCTCTAATTCAGTGGTTCCCAAGCTTGGGTCCCCAGATGTTCCTGGACTACAACTCCCAGAAATCCTGGCCAACACAGCTAGTGGTGAAGGCTTCTGGGAATTTTAGTCCAAGAACATCTGGGGAGCCAAGGTTGGGAAACACTGCTCTAAGGGTTTCTTTCCCATTGCATCCTTAATTCAACCTTGTGCAATAGGTCAGGGTGAGTGAGAGGGATTAGTCCGAGGTCACCCAGTGAGGTGCATGTCTCAATGGGGATTTCGATCCAGTTCTCCCAAGTCCAACTCAAGCCACTATCCCAAGTTAATGTTCCTGTGGACTGTCCCTTTGCACCTGCATGTCATCATGTGTTGTATCGATGGCTGCCAGAATTTAGAGCATCAGCTGAACTAGAAAACAGTAGTACTTCCCTGGGTCTCTAGGCAGGGAGAGAAATCTCAAAGCAAGCAATATGGGAAGAAAAAAAAAGGTTAGTTTTTAAAAATTCATTTAAAAGGTGCGGTCACATTAGCAAAATGCATTGGATTTTGGATTGGGGGGTTTCCTCAAATTGGTGTAAAGTAACGTAGTAGTCACTTAGGTTTTGTGCCACCATTTGTCCTCTTGGGACAACTTTTAATCTGGTGTTAAACTCAGTTTTAGATCAATCCAGGGAACTACAGGTGAATTCCCCCTTTCTTCCTTTCCCATGCCAGCACTGGCTGCCTCTCACAGCCACTTGCCACTGCTGCTGTAGTGCTATTTTTAATACTTGTTTTATTTTAATTTTTATTTCTTTCAAAATGAGATAGCGCTAGTTCAGTATTACAGATTTAAAACATGAAACAGGCATGCATACAGATGTACACCCCCCACACTGCACAAACTGCTCGGTCCCATTGGAGTCCTGCAGGAGTTGCTTCCTGACTTGCCTCTTGGAGACTTCCATTTCCTTCTGTGGCATTTGTCTCTCCCTCTCCCCCTCCACGTCTTGCAAGTCCTCCACTGATGGACATTCCTTCTGAGTTGAGGCAGGTTGGGGGAAAAGAGGGGAGAGAGAGCCTGGGAAAAGGTAACTATTTCAGTAGATTTTTGAAGTGACAGCAGTTTCCTCTTCTTGCCTGAAAACCTCTGTCATGGTAGAGTTAGTCTGGGGTTTATGTGGCAGCAGAAGAACTCTTACTTTTTCTAATATTTCAAATATTAGACTATTCCAATATTGCAAATATACTGTTGCATTGCATAAAAACTTATGTGATATGCCACATAACATTTTTAAAAATGATCTTAAAGATATTTATGCTGCCTTGTTACCCTGCAGCCTGAAACCCATGAAACCCTGACAGCCAATACTTTATAAACTCCATAGACACAATTTACTCCAACAGAGGCATTCATATATGCCGAAACCATGAAGAAGAAAAAATAAATTGACCCCTTGGTGGCTGATCAACCCCCCAATTTCTTCTTCTTCTTCTTCTTCTTCTTCTTCTTCTTCTTCTTCTTCTTCTACTACTACTACTACTACTACTACTACTACTACTACTACTACTACTACTACTACTACTACTACTACTACTACTACTACCAGCAACAATTGAATACATGGCTCAGAAAGGAGACACCTTTCCCCCTCCATTGCAGGTGTAAGGAAGGGAAAGGGAAAGAGGGCTTCAGCAGAGAAAGGACTATTTCCTGTTTGAATTGTTTGAGGAGAGGCATTGCATTAACATCTCTATCTCTCTGCTCTTCTCTATACAGTAATTTGGAAGTCTTTTAAAACCCACTTCCTCCTCCCAATTCTGCTCAAACAGGAAAAGAAATATATAACCCAAGAACTGAGACGAAGAGATATGCAGGAATATAAGGTAAAGGCAATGAGTATGTAAAGGAGAGAAAGGAAAAGGGGAGGAGGAGAGAAAGAAAACATTGAGGAAGAAAACTGAGAAGTACAGAAAAGAATCAGGGAGTGAAAATTTAAAAAGGAAGGAAGGAAGGAAGGAAGGAAGGAAGGAAGGAAGGAAGGAAGGAAGGAAGGAAGGAAGGAAGGAAGGGCTGCAGGTGACATATACCACCAGGCTGCACAGTGACTAACAGTTGGAAGTGACAGGAAAATGGTGATATATCATTTAGATTTGTTTGAAGAGACTTTTAGGATGGCAGTGATCTAGAAACAGGATGATAAATGAATCAATTTATGTAAGATGGCTCATGTAGTGTACAGAACCAGTAAAAATAGCAAGAAATGTACCAGTTGAACTGACAGCCATGTGAACAGGCTCAGTAGTAGATATACCATGTGACTATACATAGAAACACATCAATATAAAACAAGGAGGGGAAAAACCAATTCAAATGGTTCGTGTGATCAGGACCTTACATTTGTGAAGTAATTTTGTAGAAGGGAAGTATGAGTAAATAAGAATTATTTTAATGGTTCTGAATGAAGTATATTTTAACTTATAAACTAATCTGAATATTCAGATATCTATCTAACAAACTTAAAAAAATCTCTTTATATAGCTGAGTGGAGCTGTCCTCCCTCCACTTGGCTAACCCTTGGCTGAATAACTTCACAGCATATTTTCACCAGCTGATGTTGTTTTAACTCAGTCTGCCCTTATTTATTCAAGTAAGTATTATGGTTCTAAAAATTTTTCTAGCAGTCGTGCTTCTAGAAAACAAGCTATAGACTCTCCTCCCAGCTTTTTTAAGGTGCTGTCTTTTTATTTTGCTCCTAACAAAGAATATTTTTTTAAAAAACCCATATATGGGGCAGAGTTTCCAGTGGAGATTACCCAGGCATTTAAGTTGTAAGAGAACATCAGAATCCATGTTAGCAGCTGATTACTGCTACACATTCCTACAGCTAAATGGTCAACTCCTCAAGATAGAGGATAAATATTCTTGAATTTTTATGAAAGGTTTTTGAATTATTGATATTTTCCATACACAGAGGGTGGAATTAAGGGGAAATCTTTTCACTAGCCTTAAAAAAAAGACTACCTTGGTGCTGTTTATTTATTTTCTAACTGAAAACAAAAGGAGGAAAACAAAAATACATTTAAATAATGTGCACCCACTAGACTGTATTATGGAGCTGCTAATTTAAAAAGTTTAGAAATATTTCCCAAGCTGTTCATAAACTGTGTTTTGACAGTACCGTTTCTTGCAGAACTGCAGGTACTCTGCTTAGATATTTTTAATGGCCTGCCTTTCTCCCATTGACTGGTGTCTCTAGAGGAGCCTCATTTGTTGCTGTGACTAAGTTAATTAAGGAACAAAAAGATAAACATGGATGTAAACATGGACATTGACTCAAATCTAGTTGACAGTCCCAGCTAGAATAGACCCATTGAATCAATGGATTTTGCATAAATCGCGTTGGGCAACAGATTCAGTGACTTTTCTCTGGTTGAGATAGCAGTTGGATTTAGGTGCAGTCTATAACGAATGCTGTCAACACAGAATCCAGGGGCCCAAAGGCTGGCATAGCACATTTTGAAGTCAATCAAATACTACATATAACCATCAGAAAAATAAGGTCATAAAATGCAGAGTCAAAAATTATCTAATGGCACCACCTGTTCTCTGTCTTCCTAAAGAACATAAATAGGGCAGAATGCAGTCAAACATAAGCAGCTTGAAGTCCTGTTGTTTCTGAAGGGAGGACACCAGGCGGTCCCCTCAATGGCCTGCTTGAAATCAAAGGGGCTGAGTTGTGTCTTTAAGTTTTCATTTGCCAAAACCCATAATGGCTGAAATCCTGTTGGTGTATGTATGCCTGCAGAAAACAGATGATGTCATCATCAGGGGGCATTTTTCAGAAATTAAAAATGTCATATTTCTCTCATGTTTCTTTATATGGAAGTTGCAGGAGCTGCAGGACTGGATGAGGAATTGTAAAATAATGAAAAGTGCTGCCACTTGTAATGTTATCCCTCTGGTGGTGATTTTCATTATAAGGACTTCCTTTTTGCATCGCGTTTCTTCTCAACAATTTGAAGGGATTGCAGTGGAGCTGTGTGATATTGTAATTCTGCTGGTTGGTGTTCAACTTCCCAGTTCCCATCCCTGCCTTTGGAATCATCTCCCACTTCCCTCTTCCATTCACCTAACATCCAGTATGGATCTACACGTTCACTTGCCTGCCATAAATCTCCTGTGGCATCTTGAGAGGAAGCCTGGAATGGGCAGAGGTACAGGATACCACCAAGGAGAGTATTAGGCAGCCCCTGCCACCAGTACGGGTCCTAAACGGCATTGCAAAAATATGCATCTACCAAAACATTATGGGTTAATTTAAGAAACTCAGAAAAGTGGGGGATACAAACTGGTAGTCAGTGGCTAAAATATAGTTTAAGTGTTGTAATGAGATGAAGTGATCTCGTACCAGTATGCACATCTGCACTCTTGCTAAAGAAGAAATATCCATTACTTGGAACAGGCCATTGAGATGGATATGCCTAGCAATTCATTTCCAACATAGGGCTTTAAGTCTAAGGAAAGATTTAGACATAAAGATCCCCAGACTGGGAAAGGAGGGATGAATGGTGAAAGAGGAAATGTGCTGGCTTCCTAATCTCTTAGACTGCATGTTCCTCTGAGCAAAGACTTGCCTTTATGCATATGATCCTTAAGAATGCATCTTGTATAGTAATGACTGCATAGCTGCTTTCCCCAGCTTGGGTACTTTCATATACTTTGATCTACCACCCCCTTAATTATTAGCTTTTCTGCCTGGGGCTGTTGGGGGTCACAGTTCTCTAGAGGAACCTCATAATAATAATCAGAATCACAAGAATAACAATTATAACAACACCAATAATAATAATAATAATAATAATAATAATAATAATAATAATAATAATAATAATAATAATAATAATAATAATAATAATAATAATAATAATAATAATAATAATAATAACAACAACAACAACAACAACAACAACAACAACAACAATAACAATAACAATAACAATAACAATAACAATAACAATAACAATAATGAAGAAGAAGAAGAAGAAGCACTTAAACAGATCTTGTTTCAAAATTGCCTGTATTAAAATTAAACTGCTGAGGGGAAATCCTTCACTTTGTTGTCTTAGGAAAAAACTCTGGGCATGCTATTTGAAAGCAAATTAATGCAGGTCCAGAAAGTCTGATATTTCATTTAAAGCGAATATAATAAAGTGTTTTCTTTGTATTGATTGAAGAAATATAGCTCTTAGCTTTTCCCCTTGCTTTTTCTCTCTCTCCTGGTCATGATTTGGGAGGTTAAAGGGCAATACCATCTGTTTCCTAACAGGACAGTTGGTGTAAGATTTGCAAGTCCTACAGGTACCTTTAAGCATGGATAAATATGCACTCAAGGGTTCAGCCGGATAGTTTTTCACCACCAAAGGATGATTATGTTGTGTGCCTTGAGACATTGGCTGTAATATATTTCCTGTCCTTTTATTGCATTTTGGAATCATAAACAATGACTGTTTGGCTCAAAGCCATTTATTCAGCCCAAAAAGACATTATTTGCACAACAAAAATCAATAAAAATGTTACTAGGTCTGGCTGGATACTTTGCTTAACTGTGATATTTGTCTGTCAGAGATGGCATGCCATCTCTCGTAGGAGACTGGGGCCAAAACACAGCTATTGATCCAGTCATCGGTGATGGATACTGGCATTTGGGGAAGGGTTGCTGCAGAGAATCTCGATTAAAAAAAAATATTTCTACGTTTTGCCTGCAGCAGAGTCAAGATAACCTGAACAAGGAGATTTTCTCTTTTATATTGGGTTTCTCCCTCTTGTGGCTGTTAAATGCTGTGGACCAAAGTTCATTATTGAAGGAATTAAGTCAATCTATGTTCTGCCAAAGGCTTTGACATCCTATCAGATTCCTCTGACTTAGACACGATCAGCGTTGTCCTTTTCATCACCTTAAAAGCAGAGACTTCTATACACAACACCGATAGCAGGGATGTGCTGTGAAGATGTGTACTTCTCATTTTTAAAAAGATAGGAAAACAGATCTAACAACAACAAAATAAAAACAAGACCAAAATAGAGTTTTATAACTATGAGGACCACCATCGTGCTAGTGAATAGCTTATTAGGCAGTCAAACTGACTTGATTATTTTTGCATATATTTGGGGCAAAGCTAAAAGAACACCCCATTACCAAAGATTTCTTTCTGGGCCTCTTCTAATTATGCTTGCTTATACATTTACATTTCCCTCACTTGCTCTCGCTCTCCATTGCTTTTATTTGCCCTCAATGACATCAGTGTCTAATCTGGTAAAGTACCATTGTTACCCCGTTTGCTGCACAATAGAGGGAAATATAGCATAAAAAGCTGTAGCTGGGTAAAAGGAAATAGCATCAAATAAGGTTAAAAAAGAGATAGCTACGAAACATTCTTAAATTCTACCATACTAAAATAGGTTATTTATTTATTTATTTATTTATTTATTTATTTATTTATTTATTTATTTATTTATTTATTTATTTATTTATTTATTTATTTATATGCTGCCCATCTAGACATAGTCTACTCTGGGTGGCTCACAACATATACAATAAAAACAATTTTAAATTCAATATAAAATATAAATCATAGGTTTACAATTTTAACAATTAATTTAAAGTTAACAGTTCCAAGATGGCATAAATCAAAAGAAAAGAAACAAGAAATAAGAGTCACTTAATTGACTGAAGGGAAGGCCTGCTTGAATAGCCAAGTTTTCAACTGGCTTTTGAAAATGCCCAGCGAGGGTGCCAGCCGAATTTCGGTAGGGAGGGTGTTCCACAGCCGAGGGTCCACCGCCGAGAAGGCCCAGTTTCTTGTTTTTTTTCCTTCCGGGCCTCCCTTGGTGTCAGACCCCTCAGCCGTCCCTGCTGGCTATGTCGGGTGATTCGGGTCGATCTGGGTGGGAGAAGACGATCTGCCAGATATTGAGGTCCCAAACCATTTAGGGCTTTATATGTAATCATTAACACTTTGAAGTCAACACGGAAACGGACGGGCAACCAGTGCAAAGCAGCCAGAGTGGGGGAGATATGTCGGTGTTTTCTCACCCCACTAAGAAGCCTGGCTGCCGCATTCTGGACCATCTGAAGTTTCCACGTCAGCCTCAAAGGTAGCCCCACGTAGAGTGTGTTACAATGATCTAATCTCGAGATTACCAGCGCGGTAATTATGACAGCCAATCTGGTGAAGGAGATAGCATGTTGGGCTATGACTCTGGGTTCGAATCCTCACTCATCCATGGAATCTCACTGTAGGGTGGCAATGATAAACGACTTCTTGAATGTCTCACTTCCCTTAACCTAGTATCTAACAACAACAAAATTAGTAGTTACCTACACACCAGTTCTCCAATCAGCGAGGAGTTCCAGGGTATAGCACATGCCTATATTTGCTGTCCACTGAAGCAATGATATTTTGCAGTATTTATGTTTCTTTACAAATACAGTGGTGCCCCGCATAGTGAAGGTTAATCCATTCCGGATTAACCTTCGTTATGGGGAAACATCGTTAAGTGGGACGGGGAAACCCATTGGAACTCATTAAACTTCGTTTAATGCGTTCCAAATGGGCCCAAAACTCACTGGTCTCCGATGTTTCCCCATGTTGCAGCGGCCATTTTGGGTGTCCTGGTGGCCATTTTTAGTGTTCCGGCGGCCATTTTGGGTGTCCAGCGGCCATTTTGGAACTGCCAAACAGCTGTTCCCCCATCGCAATGCAAGGATGCCCTCGCATTAGCGATGGGGAAATCCGCATTGGTATGCGGATTCTTCGTTAAACGGTGCACTCGTTATGCGAGGCACCACTGTACATAGGTTGAGTATATGTCAAGGTACAGCTTACACACGCCAACAGATAGCCAAGTCACTGCTCTTATATATCAGCTCTTCAGGGAGCCAGCCTGCAGCCTAAGAGGTTGGAGAGACCCCAAAGTCAGCTCTATGTTCTCAGTGTTGCCTGTCTATTTATTTTCATCCAGACACTGGATTTCAGCATTCCTGTGCAGGGTGGGTGGCAAGAGAAGGGATGGGTGAGAGAAATCCACCAGTTACTTAGTTTTCGTGTCAACATATTGCCTCATAGTTCCCTAACAATAAAGAGCTGCTGATTCAACATTGGATTGTTATGGTAGGGTCTTGCCCAGTCTCCCTTCTTACAGTCATAGAACTGTACCAAGAGACCCTGGAATTCATCTAGCCCAACCTCAGGATGTTCAGTTGGTGGCTATCTCATACTGTAGCTCTAGTTGTCCTAAGGGCTGTTGGCTATTTGGTTCTGCTGTGCAGGGTCCTGTTCTTTTGCCTTTTGTTTTCCTCACACTCCAGCATCCAGGAGGGTGTTTAAGAGACCTCCAAATAAAAGCTCACTGTTGTGTTTGCCCTCAGTAGCCATAGTTTAACATAAAGGCAATTGAACTTTGCTTATCTCTGGCAGAATTTAAGGAATACCATACACATGAAGTGCACATACTGTTTTGAGTAGCACCATTTTAATAGTGGGTGAGTGCTATAATATACTTTAGAATGAATACTTTGTTCAGCTATTTGGTTTTAAAAATGGCTACATGTTTCCATATCATTTAAATAATAGCTGAATGTTACTACAGGATTTCAAAGGCATATTATTGCATCTGATCAATGGTTTTGGATATATGCACTTCTTGAAAAGATTACATTTCTTAGACTACAATTTTTAGCATCCTCAGGCTATCTTGGTGAGTGGCCATGCTGGCAGGATGTTGCTGGGAGTTATAGTTAAAAAAACACTTATAAGTTATAACCTCTCACATTATTGCAGTTCATGGTGTACAGGGCTGGCTTTTTAAATGTGGCTGGTTCAAAAAAGAGCTGCAAGATTATTAACTGCTCCTGGTAGTTTTAATAATATTGTGCCTTGTCAGCATCAATGCCTGATTTAAAACAATTTTAAATTGGTGGGGCCAGATTATTTGAAAGATTGTCACCTCTCATATGTACATACCTGTATCTGAAGATCTCCTTTAGATGCTCTGCTCTAAACATCTAAGTTCTGTAGGCTTGGTATGGATGTCTGTAGTTGAACATCCACCATGACAGTTTAGGAGACCAGTTCCCAAGTATGTTTGCCTATACTTAAGGCTTCCCAATGTCAACTATTGAGGCCTATTAACAGGGGAAGTTATTGCAGCTGGCGTTCTTGTGACAGTCATCACATATTACAGAGTTGCACAAAATGCTGGGGGTTTGTAACTGTGGTATTTTTGGTGGAAGGTGAAGATCTTTTTATTCAGCTAAGCCTTTTAAGAGCTTATGGAGAAATAGCTGGGATGACCTCCTCAGTTAAAAAAAAGCTTTGAATTGTGTTTACAATGTCCGTGATTGTTTACAAAGCTCACAAATTTGCTTAGAGCAAATTGTTGGTAGCAATGTATAAACGGTGACAGATGAGATATAGCAGTATCATTCTCTTCTGCATGCAGAACGTTTTGTCATGAGGACTAGGATCTTCACACACACACATGCATGCATGCACACACACACCATATGAGATCCCATGTGGTTTTAAAAAATAAGATAACTGAGTGCTGGCTTTGAGCTTCCTAGAGTTCCCTTTGTTTACATTCCATATGTTCTTTGTGGCCTGTTTCATATCTATAGCCAGACACGTTGGCATGGAGTGTTTATAATGCCACAAATGACAAATCTGTGTCCTAAAGACCTCACGTTAGCTATTCTATGTATGCCACAGATCAGAGGCTCAACTCATTAACTCACAAATGTTCTGGAGCCTATAAATCTACCAGCAGCATTGGATAGGATTGCTCCTGAGGGTCAAAGCTGCTTGCTACTGTACAGCCTTCTTTCCTTCCTGCTGCCACTCAGCTGCCATACACTCTCCTCTCCTGCATATGTCCAGGAAATGTCAGTAAGTAACAAGGAATTCTGGGACTTGAGACACCTTGTCTGCCGGCCTCAAATTGCAAGTACTGAAGTTTCCAATCCCAGTGCTCCTTCTCTTCCCTCATTCAAATTCTTGCAAAACATTTTCCTTACAGTAATTGCTTTAATTTATTCATTACATTTTATCCTGCTTTCCACTAAAAAGCAAGCAAGCCAACAAGCATCCAAGGCAAGTAATGATCATCATGAAATAAATAAATAATCAAGCCATTACTGTCATCACATTAAGGAGTGTGCAATCCAGACTAGGTCTTCCTAGAACTGGGGTAATGTTCCCACATCCCCCTTTCTTCACCCTTGCCTGGCCTCTGCCACCAGCCCTGCATTAGGTTTGTCCTGGCATGGGATGCATCTCTCGATCTGAGTGCTTGCCTGGGATGGCAGAGGCAAGAAAGTAGCCAAGCATCTCCCAGGCACCAGTATTGGCTTGAAGACCAAGTGTTCCAGCCATGCATGGTTGCTGCCAGGCGATTGGGGAAATACCCAGTTTCTTCAGGCCAATGTAGGAACAAAGATAGGGATCTTTCCAAACCCTCAGCAGGTCTCCGTGCAAAGGTTCTGTTTAGTGTGAGGGGATACCTGTTATGAAGGCCTGCCTGAAAGGGAGCTGTTATAAAGAACAGCTAAAGGTAATTGTCCTTCAATTAACATATTGCTACCTCTTTGTGCAATTTCTCCTAAAAGCTTTGTTGTGAAGAAATGTGTGCCACAGTACAATGGTGCCTCGCTTGACGATGATAATCCATTCTGTTGAAATCTGTTAAGCGAAATCGTTATCAAGTGAATTAAAAAAACCCATTGAAATGCATTGAAAACCGTTCAATGGGCTAAATACCTGCTCGTTTTGCGAAGATCCTCCATAGGGCGGCCATTTTCTGGTGCCTGTAAAGTGAGGATTCCATTCTAAAGCACAGCAGGGAGCCATTTTGCACAGCGGGCGGCCATTTTAGAACTGTCAATCAGCTGTCTTAAAATCATTGTCTAGAGAAAAATCAGTTCCCGAAGCAGGCAACTGATCATCGTGAAGTGAATTTTTCCTATTAGAACATCGTTTTGCAATTGCAAAAGTGATCGCAAAAACCTTATTATCAAGCAGTTTCATCGTTTAACGAGGTAATAGTTAAGCGAGGCACCACTGTACTGAAATATGTACACAATAAATTATGAAGGGAACTGACACAGACCATGTAAACTAAACATGCCAGGCTGGTTTCCATCTGGCAAATCCATTAAAACACATGCACACACATGCATACACACAATGTTATCACTCAGGGTAGTCTGTCTGAGGCTTCTGGAGGCCTGGAGACATTCCACTCATTTCTTAAAAAGATGTGTAAAGGCTCACACTCTGCTTCCCATCATTCAAAACACACCGAAATGCAGAAATATTAAAACTGTGGTATTTTTGTTTATTCTGAACATTAGTTTAAAGCTGGGAGATGCCATTAAGAAACAAAACACTTTTGCTTCCCATCTGTAATGTATTTGTGGCTAATGAAGCTTTTGACAACTGATTGAGTGAGACTATGCAGTGACATTAAAGTTTGTGAATATTCTAAATGGAATGAACTCAACTGCAGGAATGTCTGCCATCTAGCTGGTGAGGGGTAAAGGAAAATTGGTCATTTGGGCTGGAATTAAAATTTTACAGAAGCTCCTAGGAGCAGAATGGCTTTGAGATCAAGCTCAGAACTGGGAAGGGATTCTAAAAAAATGGGAAATTTGGAGCAGGTAGCCAAGAAACAATGTGGCTGAAGGAAAGATGTTTGTATGTAATAAACTGAAGAAATGAAGGACAAGATATGAACAATTACAGGAAAGAAAAGGAAAGACGAAAGTGTGGCACAACCAAACTAATATAAACCAATCATGGAAGCAACATGTAAGAATGAACATTAAATTAGATTTGTCATGTTTTGGGGGACCAATACCAGAGAAAAATTCTCACACTATAACATTTCAAAATAACATTTCTAAAGTAATTTAACTCAATAAAAAGGTTAGGTGGCATGACCTTCTGAAGAGGACATGTCACTTCACCTCCCCAATGGGAATAACACTTAAGTTTCTGTCTCAAAACTAGATTTGCACTGGGGAGACTAACTATGGCCCTATAAATGTATTTAGACCACAGTACCAAGAACCTTTATCTAATATCACTAAGAGTCTATGATGTTTCCCAAGGCTTCCAAGAATTATAGTCCAAGACTATAAGGGGCCATAAAACTTGCCCAACTAACACGTCTTGATAAAAAATTGTGAGAAAAATCCCTCTTTTCTACTCACAGTGCAAATTCCCCCCTAAAAACCTTGTAGTAAATTTTGCAGGATTTTCCTGATATTTTATGGTTATATTTTTTCATTTATTAAGCTTCTGGTGCAAAATGGTGTGCTTCCTGCTCTACAGTCCATAGAAAAAGTAGGGAGCTGTGAAGAATTTAGCAGTGTCTCCTGCAAAAGAACAGGCTGTAAAATAAAATTTTAAAATAAAGGGGAAAAATTGATGGAAACAAAGCCATGGATGTTGTTCTCAAGGAACGTCAGGAAATCTCGCTGGTAAAGGGGAAGGTTGGGTGAGGGACAATTGCTGAGAATGATAAATTTTTCAAGCACTGTACTCTCTCCCTCTTCCTAGCCTGTTGTTTTGTTATTTCTTTTGACTTTATTGCAAAATAAATGGTAGAAACTCGTATATGTAATTCAGAGCCCTATCTTGAAGCAGGTATGTAATTTAGCAGTATAAAGTAGGTGAATTAGTCTTATCGCAACCAAATGGTTTAGTAGCTTGGAATTGTTCTTGTAAAATAATGAGGCTATCAATGACATCTGCTTTTTCTTAAAGAAAAATGTATGTCTGCACAGAGTATCTGTTATTTCAGCCTTTCAGTGCCACCATTTGTGGCTTCTGGATTTTTTTTAAAAAAAAGAAACAAAAATGTTCCATTGATGAGAAGAGTAGCAAATGGTAAAGATTTGACATACTTTTTTTAAAAAAAAACTAGCTTTTCACATTCTTGACTCTGTTACTTGCAAGCAATTAAAATACTTTAAGCAAGTGGAACATCCCAGCGATACTTCAGGAATCTAAATAGGGATTGTAGCATACGGTAAAGATTTAGTAAATACTTTTCTAGTCCAAAATCAATGCCATCGATTGCCATTAAAGCAGCAAGCTAAAACAATGAAGAGGCTTCTAATTTTCAAGCTCCTGGTGGAACTAGCTCTATCTCTGCCTTCTCCTCCTCCCCCCCCCCCAGTTAAGAGCATCATTAAACGGTAAGAGCAAACAGCATATTGAGAGGCCAAGTGTTTTATTAATTCATCATCAGAATTATCTCAGTGCATTAATATTAATAGCTTCAAATTGGATTTCATTTAGAAGGTGAAATAAATACGCTGATCGTGAAAGCTTGCAGGCCTGGTGCATCTTAAGGAATGGGCACTTAACACAGAGCAAGACTCCAAAATAGATTTGATAAGTCGTGCTGACTTCCCTTTGTACAGGGACACCTTCTAGATAGAGTTTCAGGCAGTTTTGAAGATCACAGGAAATTTTAACTTTTAGAAGAGCCCTCCTCCCCCACTTCAAGTGTGGAGCTTTTTCTTTTATGGGTTGCAACATGATCGGTCTTTAAAATGGGTGTGGCCTTCTTGTAAAGCGCTTAATCATAGTGATCTGTGTGAAGGAAGAGTCTGCAGACTGCAAGGATTCAGGAGGAGAGAGGATCGAAGCCATCCTGTGTCACAGATCCCTTCCCCCTTCGTGTGTACTTGTCTACTGGTGCAACATTTCTCCATACGAGAAATGGCAGCCATTATGCAGGAGAAAGTAAAAAGGTGCAAGTGGAGACACCAGAGCTGTGTAGTTCACAGCACTACAACTGACAGCATCCTGCGGACCCAAAAAGTATTTTTTTCCAAGCCCTGTTGAGGACTAGGCCTCCTGGGCCTAGCTTTCTATAAAACAGATTGAGGTAGCTGCCACTAGTAGCAGATTAGGGTGTCAGGAAGGGGTATCAACTTGTTATATTTCCTTTGTGATTGTTTCATTCTTACCACCTAGGTTGGAGAGAGACCTCATTTGATTTTGGGTTACAGTCCAAGCAGTGGTGTCGAACTGTGGCCCTCCGGATGTTCTTGGACTTCAACTCCCAGAAGCCTTTACCACCACCTCTGCTGGCCAGGATTTCTGGGAGTTGAAGGCCAAGAACATCTGGAGGGCCACAGTTCGACACCACTGATGGGCTGTTCTGCCTTAGGCTGCAAAATGTCTTAAGGTGCCCTTGCCTGTTCTCTAATCCTAAGGGCCATCTTGTGTGTGGTGAGATTTAAACATGCCCCAGCTAAGGCTACTTTCCTCAATCCAATACCCTCCTGATGTGTTAAAATACAACTCTTCTTGTTTTCAGGCAATGTGAGGATGGTTGGGGAAGATGGAATTTGTGGTTCAAAACATCTTGGGGAACATTATTCTAAGAGAATTGTGTGCATCCTTAAGAAAATAAGCTGTTTTATGGATAGTAGGGGGAAAAAAACCCCTGAAGTAATAAAAGAGACCAAGTTGATGACAGAATTAAATACTAGAAGATTTATGCTTGAATGGCCATTACTGGGATAGTAATGTTGTGCTTTTGCTTGTTTTTGGTGAAATATTAAAAATATGTGGAGCAACAGGTTGAGAATTAAAAGGAAAACTGATTTAGGATGGGCGTATGTAGCCACCTCTCAATATGAAAACACAGAGTAAGAGGCTGGCCAAATGTACATTCAAGAAGCAGTGTTACTCTTCTGAGCTTGCTGGAGAAAGATGCAAAGTAGTTCTGAAAGGACACAGAGGAGAGAGCTCCATGGGATCCTTGGATAGCCCAGTAAATGGGTTGCTCCATGGCAGATAATATTCACTGTTGACAAAAGCAAGGTAATGCTCATTTGAAAGATCATTTGAACTAATCTCATGCATTGGTGAGTTCTAAATTAAGTGTAACAACTCTGGGAAAAAGCTTGAGGCATAATTGGATAACTCAATGAAAACAAGAGGCTGCGCCAAAGAAAACATTCTGAGTAGTCTTTAGGAAGGTATAGACAGAAACTGTTATGCATACTGAATAGAAACAAAAAGTCATAGAAAGCCTGTTGAATGTATTACATGTTGGAAAAGACTGACTCCCAACAATCAAGCATGATTTTTTTATTGTGTCAAGTCAGGTATTTGAAGCCAGATGGTGTTATGGAGATGTGATGGCACCTTCTGCAGAGATGGCAAATCAGATGGAAGCCTCTAGAAAAAAAAATGTTGTCAAAAATGCACAGACTGTAACAGTATAAGTAGCAGAATACAGAAAGAAGGAAAAGGTGATTATGAGGACAATCCTGTGCACTTAATTAGAAGGAAGTCTGATTGAGTTCAGTGGGGCTCAATCCCAGGGGACTTTATATAGGATCACAACCTGAAGTGTTTCCTTATTTTGAAAGTTGTTATCTGCTGTTCAGCTGATGCTGTGAGAGTACCTTGAAAACACTGCTTGGTTGCTGTTCATTTGCTTTAGCTATCCTTGAAGGTCATTAGCTTAGTAGAGCTTTAAGGTAAAGGTAAAGGTTCCCCTTGACAATTTTTTTGTCCAGGCATGTTCGACTCTAGGGGGCGGTGCTCATCCCCGTTTCCAAGCCATAGAGCCAGCGTTTTGTCCGTAGACAGTTTCCGTGGTCACGTGGCCAGCACAACTAGACACGGAATGCTGTTACCTTCCCGCCAAGGTGGTCCCTATTTATCTACTCGCATTTACATGCTTTCGAACCGCTAGGTTGGCGGGAGCTGGGACAAGTGACGGGCACTCACTCCGTCGCGTGGATTCGATCTTACGACTGCTGGTCTTCTGACCCTGCAGCACAGGCTTCTGCAGTTTAGCCCGCAGCGCCACCACGTCCCTAATAGAGCTTTATCTGCACCAATTATGTACATCAGTTTTATACCTCTTTAAGTGACATGTCTCTTATCTAAAGAAACATAGGATCTGGAGTACTTAGAATTCTCCTGTGTTGCTCATGGGAATGCACTTGAGTTCCCTTGCAGAGACACTAAATATGCTACCAGGCTGCAAATCCAGGATTCGTTAGGATGGAGACATGACCGCTGAAGTGGTACCAAACTAATACAGTGGTGCCTCCACTTATGAACCTCCCTATGTACGACCAATTCTACTTACGAACAGCTCGGCTGCAAAATTTTGCTTCTACTTGCGACCGGAGCTTCCATTTACAAACAGGGAAAAGGCAGGGGGGAAAGGCGGGAAATTCAAATTGCTAACTGTAGGTGGAGAAAGAGGTTGCTTCTTTGTAGCTTTTTCACCCCGGCAGTTAGAGTGTGCGATCGGAGGAGGCTGTCTGCTAAGGTATGATGCTACTTTATGCTTTTAAAAAACTGTTCTTGGTATTTTTGCAGTGTGTGTTTTAGCCGGGAAGGGTTATCTTTCTGTGCTGTGATGGGTCTTGGGCGGGGGGTTGATTGTTTTTTCCAATGGGGGTTGTTGTTGCTTTTTGGAGTGTTTTTTCCCATTTCTGATGGGTCTTGGTTTGTTTGTTTTGGGGTTTTTCCCCCCCATTTCCAATGGGTCTTGGGGATTTGGTTGCTTTTGGGGTTTCCCCCCTCATTTTGATGTGTCTTGCATGCTTCCGTTGCTTTTTTCTTTGTTCTCTTTGCATTTCTGATCTGCTCCCTTTGATTTCTGTGCATTTCCAACCTTGTCCCTTCGTTCTCTGCGCATTTCCAATCTGCTCCGTTTGTTTTCTGTGCTTTTGCAATGGGTCCTGCATGCTTCCCTTGCTTTTTCCTTTGCTTTCTGTGCATTTCCGACCTTGTCGCTTCATTCTCTGTGCATTTCCAATCTGCTCCGCTTGTTTTCTGTTTTGCAATGGGTCCTGCATGCTTCCCTTGCTCCCCCCCCCCGCTTTGGCCAGAAGGGATTAATTGCATTTCCAATGAGTCTTGCAGTGATTTTTAGGGGAGGGGTGCTTCGACTTACGAGCATTTCGAGTTACCACCATCATTCCGGAATGGATTATGGTCGTAAGTTGAGACACCACTGTATAATGGTGTAATGCAGATAACACTTTATACATAGAAAGCCTGATTATTTGACTGGCCTGCTGATATTCCAGTGCTTTTATGTAAACCTCCGGGATGGCTGCCAGACACAAGTGAGATAAAACTCTCTTTCTCCTACCATATTTGCTTTGTGAATTGGAAAGCTGTTTCCATGCCTGCATTGCACACCTTTTATTTATTTATATACTGCCCATCTAGAACGTGTCTATTCTGTTCACAGGAATGAAGTCCAGATGTAGTTTTGTGCATTGATATCTCCATGTGCATGAAACGTAAGATAGCTGCCTAAGGGTAATGGCTAGCCATGATGAGAATCCTGATTTGCTTGGTGTTACTGTAGGATGGAGGTATGAGGGCAAACATTCATACATCACCAAAAAAGAGGACAAAATGGACAAAAGTGCATTGTTATGCAAAGTTGTACTATTTTTGTTGTTCTTTTTTGTAATGTACAAAGGCAGACCTAGCTTACCACCATGTAAAAATTAATAATTTAAATAAAATTGCAATGCATCTCACTCAGATGGGGAAGATACTGACCGGATGTATGCCAGTGCATGTAGGCAACCTCATTTCTCTCTTATTGTCTTTGATCTGTACATTTATTTATTTATTTATTTATTTATTTATTTATTTATTTATTTATTTATTTATTTATTTATTTATTTATTTATTTATTTATTTATTTATTTATTTATTTATTTATTTATTTATAGCCTGCCCTATATCACAGAATCTCAGATCAGGTTATAAAGCTGTATAAAACAATTTAAAAACATAAGGTATTTAAAACTATTTAAAATCAATGAGTTGAAAACATAACATTAAAACACTGAAACATTGAGACATTAATTCTATTGCACTAAAACCTGCTTAGGCCACAATCTTCAACCCTCACAAAGGCTCCTCTGGGCAGGGCTCCACCTCTCTCTTGTGTACGACTTTGCCCCTACGCGTGTGCATGATTCCGTCCCCCAGATGCTGGGTTCCGTCACGACTGGAACCAAAGGCGATCACTGCATGGAGGAGGAAGACAGCTGTGCAGAGGGAGACAGAGGTGCGTGTGCGTGCTGAGCGTAGAGGAAACCTTGGAGGGGTGGCCATGTTGAACCACTCCTTGAACATCTCCCATACCTTGAAAGCTCTATTAGGGGATATATGACATAGTAGATAAAAATAGAGCTGGAAAGGCATTTAAATGGAAGACATCTTCAAAAGGGGTGTCAATTAGCATACCTTCAAAGACAGGTCAATCCTTCATAAAGAGAACATGTAGCTTCTCTGTGGTGAACAGTGGTGAGCAGATGAGGTACAGATGTTAGGCTATATGGGTTCTCAGAAAGGAGATCTTATTGCTGCCTGGCAGTTTATATGGCAGAAAATTCAAGCAGCCACTACCATGGAATTCAATTCTTACCTTGGGCTAGGTGATTGTGGTAGTCTAGGTAGAGGTGAAATTGCTTCATGTACCATCTTTGGACATTTTTTAAGGCTACTTCTCTCTTTTCCTGTGCTTTGAAGTACTGATGCTTGAAATCTTTCCCATTTTGAATAAAGTGTGTTTTACTAGTGGTTTAAAGATATTTGAAATGTGGTTTTTTTCTAGATCCACTTTTCAGAGGTACACATTTTTCAAACATGCCCCTAGCCCTTTGTCAATGTGAGGATGCCGGAGTGCAAATTATCTTTATTCTGTGGACTATTTGAAAAGTGTGGCCCAAGGCATTCATGAGTCTTGGAATGAACTCAGCTCCCTCAAAGATCACTTGTCATGTTTCCTGTGATAACATGTCATGCGTTAGCATGAAAAGGGATGTTTGTGTGTACAGGGGAATAGTTTTAAAAGGGAACTAACAAAAGGGAGTCTTTATTGTTGTAGCTTTTTCCAAAGAAGTAGCAATGTTAGTCTGTCTTAAGCAATAGTTCCCAACCTTCCTTAGGTCCTCCGATGTTCTTGGACTAAAACTTCCAGAAGCCTTCACCACTATCTGTTCTGGCCAGGATTTCTGGGAGTTGTAGTTCAAGAATGTTTGGGGACCCGAGGATACGAACCCCTGGTGTGACCAACTCCTATCCACGCTTGTCACATTTAAAAAAACCGTCCTGTAAAGGGCTTGACTCCAGCCATTGAACATACTAGACCAAGCAGTTTAATGATGATGATGATGATGACGACAACAACAACAACAACAATTACAACATACATATTGCGCTGATATTTAACAGATACTTAGGTTTTTGGTTAAAACTTGTATTTGTTAGATAATATCAGCCAATGTTTTTATAATTTTGAGTGTGCTTGCTGTTTTTTAACAACAGCAACTACTACTACTACTACTACTACTACTACTATTACTATTATTGTTGTTGTTGTTGTTGTGACAAAGTAACAATGTGTAAGGAAACAGATTTCAACATCAGCTCTTTCCAGTTATAGGCCAACTGCCCAAAACACATACAAAACACATAGTGCCTCGCTAGACAATGATAATCCGTTCCACTGAAATCGCTGTTTAGCGAAATCATTGTCTAGCGAAAAGCACTTCCCCATTGGAGTGCATTGAAACCTGTTTAATGCGTTCCAATGGGGAAGAATCATCGTTGTCTAACAAAGATCGGCCATAGGAAAGCTGCTTTGCGAACTGCCGATCAGCTGTTTAAATCACTGTCTTGCGAAGCTTAGGTCCAAAAACCATGTGATTTGCAAGCGTGGACGGAGCTGTCAAAATCGTCGTCTAGCAAAAATCGGTTTGCGAAGCAGGGACCAAACATGTCCAGTGAAATTCCCCCATAGGAATCACTCTTTTGTGAATCGCTGTAGCGATTGCAAAAAGTCAATGTCTAGCGAAAAAACTGTCATGCGGGGTAACTGTCTAGCGAGGCACCACTGTATTTTTTTCTTCAGTTACATTTTATGTCTTCTCTCATTTCAGGTCTCTCCAGGCCCCTCCTCCTTTGGGCTCTTCTGGATAAGCTGGCCACTTGCACCCCCCCAGCCAATCACCTTCTTTCTCCTCTTATCATGCAGATTGGCCAAGGCTGTGTCACAACTGATATAAAAGGAAAAGGGTGTGGGAGGGAGAAAAAAAAGAAGAAAACTAAGGACAAAATATTGTGGCAATTGAAAATAAGCCTTTTAATCGCCACAGTATTTTGTCCTTGTTTTTCAGTGACAGCTTTTGTGGATCAAAATCCACTTCAGAGACATGAAGTATTCATACTGTGTCCTCTGTATTTATCTACAACTACATGAAGGGTCATGATAAGGTGAGAATAAAGACAATATACAAAGTGACAATGCACACAATGGATGCATTCTGAATTATCTTCTATAGATGAACTGGATGTCCTTGGTTTTCATGTTGTTAAAATATTTTCTGTGTTGTTTACATACTTAAAGTATCATATAACACAGGGGCAAATAACTTCTGTAGGTCTTTGGGTCAATTTTGTCCTTCAAGAGCTGTTTATGGGCTCCCCCGCGCTGCAAATTGCACCACCAGATTTCTGTAGCAAGGGACAGACCAGCAACTTACTACAAACTATCAAGAACAAGCATGTGTTTGCTCTAAGTTGTGGTTTGCCCTTCTTGTTGCTGAATTTTAAACTGGACAATTTTCAGAGGTGCTTTGGGGGAGGGGTTGAAAATGGCCTGGTGTCCTATGCAGCTCGCGCCCCCCAGGAATCTCTCTTTGTTTTGATAGATTTATAGCAGCTTTGTTTTTGTGAATTACCTGCACTGCATGTACTTTTAGACATTGGAATGATTATAGCCTGGACTAGGTTGTGACTGGTCACCACAATGGATTGGTATGACAAAAGACACCCTCTAGCAGTTTTTGCAGGATGGTTACTTCAGCGTTGTTGATGTTCTTGAACAGGGTTTAATCGTTGTAATGCATTTGTGCCAAGTTAACTTATGCTAAGTTAAATCATTATATTTAATATTGTCCAGAGTTTCTATGTGGGGGACTATGGACAGTATTAATAGAGGATAGACCATTCATAGAGGATTCATGATGCCTTCTCCCCTTTTCCACTGGGAGCGCCTTGTGCAAAACAATAGCCAAAGGTGCTCAGCAGTAATTATGTATGGGAGGCCTGTTTAGACCCTTAGGAAGACAAAGGATGTATCTGTATGGACTCTTTTGATGGCACTTTGGAACTGGCCTTTCTGCTTTACTAAGTGCATGAGGATAGAATAATCAGGGGGATGGTATTTAGTGCCAGCCCAAGAAATCTGGTCACCTAAGGGAAAGGGCAAAATGGTCCTCTGTTCCATGTACTGAAGCCAGCTGGAGTGGCTGCTGAATCTTATTTCCATACTGGTGATGAAAGGCCATCCACTGGAATGCTTCAGGGCAGTAGGGGAAACATGACAGGCTACATGGCATTCACTGAAAACAACAGCCTGAGGACTAATGAGGAATATGTAGAGTGTTGTGTTGCTGCTACTGCTTTCTCATATTTCTTGCACGATGGTTACCCCAATATGTCTAACGGTAGGGCCATGCCCGGCAGTACCACCTCAGACTGCAAAGAGAGGAATGTCCTTTTGAAATGTTCCTTTCTGCCAGGGGAAAGCAAAGTCAGTGTTTCCAACAGAAACGCTTTGTAACTGAAAGACTGCATCTCCTTCTATGAGTCCTCATGAGCATTAAGATGAGTCAGGGTGTGCCTTCTGCTGGTCCCATCACTTTGGCAAGGACTTGAGAGGATTTTTTTTTTCTGAGGCTGCTCTCAGATTATGGGTTTCTTTTCTTCTGGAGGTTTAGCTGGCCCTTCCTTTCCTTCTGCTTCTGGCAGTTGAAAACCTACCTACTTAACAAGTCTTTTGGGGAGTCAGCAGGCAATTAAGATGAGGAGTGTTGGTGGGTTTATCGTTTATAGTTTTTATTTTTAATATATATATAGTTGAATTTTAAAATGTGAATTAGTGTGTTTTTATTTATTTTGCACACTTTTTAAAACTACCTTAAGTCCTCTCAATGGAGGAAAGGCAGATAAAAAATAAAATAAAATAAAATAAAATAAAATAAAATAAAATAAATGTGGCCCTCCAGAGACTGCAGTTCCCATAAGGCAGAGCCAACATGGCCAATGGAGAGGAATGCCAGAAGTTGCACTGCAGCAACTTCTGGAGGGCTGCATTTTTCTCTGCCCTCCTATGTGTGAAAATAAATAAATAAATCTTCAATAAAAGGAAACTAAACACAGTAAGATCTTCTCTCAGTCCCATTTTTGTTGTGTTGATTTTCCTCTGCTGGGATTTCTTTTGTTTCCCCCCACACACCGCATGGCCTAGGAGGTGGGGCTCTCCTCCTTAAATGAGGGTGTGCCAGGCCCTTTTCCCTAGGAGGCTGAGCTGAGGCTGAAGACCAGGTTTGCCTGCATGGACATTTTGCTGAGGAGTTTGTTTTTGCTGGGATTTCTGGTGTCCCCCCCCCACATCGCATGACCTAGGAGGTGGGTCTTTCCTCCTTAAATGAGGATGTGCCAGGAATTCTCTGACTCTGTCTCTGACCCTAATATGGTAAATAGGAAAGTCAATTAGCATTGCATACATCTGGGAGGCAGGAACATTTTAAGGGTCGGATCATACTTCCGCACTATTAGAGAGCAGGCCGGGTAGGTGGGGCTTGTCAGCCATGAAAGGAAGCCCATCTAGGAGAAGGAAAACTCCAATTTCAAACCTTCACTGCCTTGTGGCTATATCCACTCATGGAAAAGGCTTCAGGAGTTAACCTAGAGGCAAAATCCGGAGCTGGAGTCCCGAAGGCAGTTCGTGTCATTCTGCCAACTCCTGCGACGTTGCTGGAACCAGTCGTATTGGCTCTTGCCTTTCCATTGGACCATTTTAGCAATGTGGAGAGAGGGGATTTGCTGCTTGGGTAACAGCCTATCCTCCATATTACTTTATTTATTTATTTATTTATTTAATTTATATGCCGCCCACTCTACCCAAAGGTCTCTGGGCGGCTTACAACAACTTTACCCAGGCTTCATGCTTTGGAGAAGACACTTCTCAATACAGAGCATGTCATCATAGTCTCTTGAGACTGAAGGATGCCTATGATAGTGTTCTCTTTTCAGGAAAGGATTTTTTATAACACAAGGAGTGTTAACAGAGTATTTCCCCCTGCATTCTTAAATGGCAAAATCTCCACTGTTGCCTCTGGATTCTGCTGCCTCCTTTTAACCTCATGCTCTGCATTTGTAGACCTGATCTGTTGCATGTCTTTTAAACCTGTGTGGTTGCGAATGTAGATAGCTATATTACATGCTCACTCGCACATTCAGGTCCACATGTTTACACACAGATACATGTATGCACAGGAATGGTATTCAGACATCAGTGAAGGGTTTGTTTGTTACATGTACCCGAAGGGAATTTCCAAAACAATCCAGTGAGAACTGAGCATGTCTGGTGGTCATACCATGTATATAGCAGGGCAGTACAGAAGACATAGGCTGGCTCTAGCTATAACTGCGCTAAAGTAAATATGCATATAATTCATCATTTTCAAAGACCATTCCCATCAATGTACATTGTAACACAATGGCCTCAGTTTAGCTGATAGTCTCAACTAGCGTAGACTTGTTGAATGAAGCAACTTTATTGAACTGTTGTCTTTCCATTCAGTGATTCATTCAACAGAGATGGGCTAGACGGATATGCCAGCTGGGTGTCAATATTTGTCACGTGTCTATTATTAACCTCTAAACTTTATCTCTTTCCAGTTATATCTTCATTGTCATCATCACCACAATTGTTGTCATCATCACCATCATCACTGCCATCATCCCCTCCTTTTTTGGCAAACCAACGAGAACAGGTCTTGTTGAGTTCTGTGATTGTTGTTTCACGGAAGACTTTCATAAGACACAACTGTCTTTTAGGTTTGAAGTGGTGAATCTCCTACTCCGATCTGCTCCTGCATCTTCACAATATTTGAACTTTCTGTTTCCCTGGGCACCACAAAGAACCTTTTGCTCCTTTTACTCTTGAAATAAAAAGCAGTGTTCTTTATGAATTTTTAACATGACACACTTCTTTGCCTTCCTGCACCCCCTTGCCGGTGCTCTCAGGCACGTCACGTCAATGTCTGGACACTTGTACGTGAAGCTTGGAGCCCGACTGCCTCCATTTGTAAACAAGTGTGAACAACATGAACACATTAGTGTCACTTCCCAGCAAATTCAGTGTTAAGAAATTACAAATGTATGTACGATGGAACAGTTTGACAAAGCTGTACCAAAATACATTATTCATGGTAATCTTTCTCAAAACTTGACATTTTGGAAAGTTTTCCACTTTGTGCATCATAAAATTGTAATGTAGGTTGTGAATGCAGTGCTGGGGCCAGGTTGGGTGGGGAGGGAAGCAAGAAGAGTAAAGTGGGGGTGGGGGCACCCATGCTATCAGTCTTTTATTTTTTTTGGGGGGGGGGACATCTTAGTTTTTTGAAAACCACTTCCTTCTGACATCAAGGGATTTTATTTTGTGTCACTGCTGCAAAAATATTGACTTAAAGGCAACCTATTTTCTTCTTTTATTACTAAGTTCCAAGTTTATATTAGCATGTGTGGTCAGAGGCAATAATAAGTGTCAAGCTTGGCTTATAAAATTGTTCCTAGGCCTTTTAACCTTCAGCAGCGCTCTGAATAAGTGAGCGAGTCTATGGATGCTGACATTTATGGCAAAGTGGAAAATGGATGTCTATTGATGGGGCTGTATCTCTGATCATAGTTCATATCCCCTTTCAGCAATGGCGTTAACATTATCTCACTGGTGTCAGGCACCATGATGATCACTGCCAAGAGAAGGGCAGGTGGTCCCAGGCCTCCTTTACTGGTGATGACTCTTTTGTAGATACAGGCAGGGTGACTCAGTCCCTTCCAATGCTAAGTGCCCAACTGCACATCTGGAGACATCACATGATAGAGTTTTGTTGGGACTGAACCGCTTCATGCTGTAAGTGTTTGGGCAGCTTGTTTAAAAGAAATGTTTGTATTTGGAAAATAAAACGCCTACTCAGAAAAGTGGGGAAAAATTCCTCTTTCCCAGAGTTTGGAAAGTTACTTCATTGACCTGCCGCTCCCAGGATTCCAGAGCTGTAATCTAAAAATTAACTTTTTCAAACTTAAGTCTTCACATTTTATGTATATTTTCTACGCACACAAGGATGGGGATGGAATTTCTCCTTCCGCACTGGAGAAACCGCTGTTTCCTGAGATATAACCCAAAGTGGATGAATCACATCAAGGCTGTATTGTGATGATTTTGAAGGGATACGTGGGTTGTTGTTTACGTTCTGTGCTTTTGTGCTGCTTAACCACCTGATTGTCAGAGATAGGAGACATCTGTCATAGTGTATAAAACAGGGGCAGGGAAAAGGGTGACCCTTGAGATACTATTGGACTGCAACTGACATCAGCTTGAGCCAGCCTAAGCCAGTGGTAATGGACCATGGGAATGCAGCCAAACAATTGGAAAACTATGTATTCCCTGTTCCGATCTGTAAAATATGGTATTCTGGAACATTCCAGACAGGTTGGTGCCCCTTGCTTCACCAACGTTTCCTTCTCTTTCCACCAATAATGGAGCAGAAAGAATTATCAATACCCAGTTGTCTCCCCTTCTGTAACTTCACAGGCAACTAGTCTTAGGTTCCACTTCCTCCTTTTGAAGGCAGTGATTCCCAACCTTGGGTCCCCAGATATTCTTAGACTAAAACTGAGCAGCCTTCACCACTAACTGTATTGGCCATGATTTCTGGGAATATAGTCCAAGAACATTTGCCCAGCCTGATGAAGACCTGTTAGTATTGAAAGCAAGCTTCTATTTGTAATTTTTCAGTAGTCTAGTAAAGGTATCACCCACCCTTGAATTGTATACAAGGGCCACATGTGCAGGCCAGTCTCCTCTGTTTAAATCAAGTTTCAAAATGAGGACGGTAGTTTCAGGAAAGAGGTGTAGCTGTGTTTCTTTGAAATGTCTGATTCAATTCTCTCCTTAAAAATGCATACAAAATATATACTGGAGGAAGGCCGAATCCTACTGAGTAGACTTTTCCTGTGCAACAGGAATCACATATCAGCAGTGACAGATTGCCACTGTTTAAAAGCTTCCTTTTGCAACTTTCGAGCTCACGTGACTTCACTGCATTGTGTATAAGAGACTTTTTTCTTTCTGTTTTGTTCTGTTTTGTTGAGCTACCAAAGGAAAGCATGAATTGCTTCAGAATGTGTGTGGTTGGTAAATTAATGTTAAAATCTGAACCAAACAACAATCTCTCTCTATTCATAGAGTAGAGCCTGATTCATGCATAAGGTGAAGAGGACTGTTAGCCCGGAAAACTTATGCTTGCTGATGGTACTGCATGCTTAATCTTTAATTCTTAAAAAAAAGTAAATCATGTGCATCTAAACACAGGTTTACCTCATCCAGCACTCTCATTTTAACAATACAAACCACAAACCTGAAAAAGTCTCATGAACAGAAAAATCTGCATTGTTCTTTCATTGTATCTGCAGACAATCAGAAGTATAGTGCCTTATATATTACAGATTCTGGCTTATTTTTAACTACTGTTAAAATAACTTTAATTAGGTAAAGTAAATATGCTGTAACACTGTTCCTTATAGGTGCGTTGATGCCCCAAAGGTAATTCTTAATTCTCCCTTAATTTTCTTTTTTAAAAATAGTTCTTGATAACCACCCATAATTATGTGCCATGATTAATTTTGTTAATTTTCAAAGTATCAGAAGTCTGTTAAAATTTAAGAGACGGATTTTCAAAGGAAATGGGGTTGTATGCAAAGTCTCTTACAGTGACCAACCAACAAAATCACAAAACAAACAAACATGCTGATCAGGAGTTCCTCCCTGTACCCCAAAGTCCTTCAACAAATTTGCAAGACAGAAGCTCTCTCACCAAGACTATACGGACTCCCCAAAATCCACAAAGATTCACACCCTCCTACAGACCCACATTGGACAAACCTCATCGTACATCAAAGACTCAGGACATTTCATAAACAAGACCAGCCCCCTAAAACCTACCCCAGGGACAGACTGATTAGTTTTGATGTAGTATCGCTATTCACCAAGGTAACGAAAAGGACACTCTGACACTCATCCAGCAGATCTTTCCAGAAGACATCAAGGCCCTTTTCCAACACTGCCTAATGGGATAATGATTTCTATCAACAGACAGATGGAGGAGCCATGGGGAACCCCCTCAGCCTGGTTATAGCAAACTTTTACATGGAACATTTTGATAAACAGGCCCTGGCTTTGGCACTCTTTGCACCAATAGTCTAGTTCTAATATGACACCTTCACAATTTGGAGCCATGGTGAAGAAAAACTGGAGGAATTTCTAAACCATCTCAGTAGCATCCATCCAAATATACAATTCACAATGGAAAAAGAAATAGATGGCCAACTCGCTTTATTAGATGTCATGGTCATATGCAAACCTGAACTCCTGTTGGGACACAAGGTCTACAGAAAATCACCCACACAGACTGGTACCTACACAGAAACTCCAACCACCACCCATGACAACTAAGAGGCATAATCGAAACACTGGTAGAATGTGCGAATTGGAATTCTGAAGCTCGATTTCTCAGTATCAAACTCAACCATCTGAATTGGACCATACAGGCAAATGGCTATTCCAAGAATGAAATCACAAGAGCTGTCAAATCAAGAAAACAACACCACACTGAAGAAGAAAAACAGCCACTCACAAATAAAGTATTTCTGCCATACATCAAAGGGGGCACAGACCACATGGGGAAACTTTTGAAAAAACACAATCTACAAACTGTATTCAGGCCCACCACAAAAATACAACAAATGTTACAGTCAGCAAAGGACAAAAGGGACCCCTCACCACTGCAGGAGTATACCTTGCAGTTGTGGCCAGGCATATATTCGGACCACAAAATGCAGCATCCACACCAGAATCAAAGAACATGAAAGACACTGCAGGCTAAAACAACTGGAAAAATCGGCAGTAGATGAACATGCCCTGAAACAAGCTGGACAGGAAATCCTATTTCAAAAACAGAAGTACTGGACAACACCAGCAATCATTATGTTAAACTTAACAGGGCAGCCATTGAAATCCACAAGCACCAGCACAGCTTCAACAAAAAAGAAGAAAGTCTAAAACACAACAAAACCTGGCTCCCAGCACTGAAAAATACAGCCTGCAAAAAAGTCAATAAACTCTACCTAGTGTTGTTGTGGGTTTTTCGGGCTTCTTGGCCGTGTTCTGAAGGTGGTTCTTCCTAACGTTTCGCCAGTCTCTGTGGCCGGCATCTTCAGAGGACAGCAAACTGTTTGCTGTCCTCTGAAGATGCCGGCCACAGAGACTGGCGAAACGTTAGGAAGAACCACCTTCAGAACACGGCCAAGAAGCCCGAAAAACCCACAACAACCATTAGATCCCGGCTGTGAAAGCCTTCGCGAATACATCTACCTAGTGTCATGAGTTTAGCCGAAGATCCAGAATGTGAGGGGTTAACTACAGCTGAGGAGAATGCTGAGTGATTAGAAGCACAGACAGCTGAATCGCTACTAGATTCTCCTCCCCCAGTAGTCAGGGTGAAGGCTAGACTTCAGCAAAGACTTATGACGCAAAGGTGAGAGGATCGCTTGAATGCTGCCCGCAGAAACATCAGGTCAGCTAGTCCTGAGTTTTAACAGGATGAAAGGCTTCCAGCAGTTCAATGACTATTTTGCTATATAATCAGGTCCCAGATGGCTGGGAAGCTTGTGGAAGCAACAAGTCAAATCTGTGGTTCACATCCATGCTCCTGGCTACCTTGAGCCTTGTTCTCTGGACCCTTGGCTTTGGACTCTGACCCTGGACTACGTTATGTGATTTGGCTTTGGACCCTGACCTTGGTTCATGGTTTGTGATTTGGCTTTGGCATTTTGGTATCGGCTCTGCATCCTCTGAACTTCTGATATCGGACTGGTTTATCGGACTGTGCTGTTGAAACCCCCGGGAACGTGACACCCAGCCACAAGGACCAGTGATCACGGCAGACAAAAGACAGGCTAACAACACCCATAAATCACAGTGACAGATCATCTCCCCCCTTATCACAACAATACACCCATAAGAAAAACACCCTGATCACCATAATCACCCAATCTCCTGAAAAGGACCAAAAGCTGATCCCACAGCTACAAATACTCAACTATCCCACACACTATACAAGAACACAGAGTTCTAACTCCTGTCCTCTGAACATGCCAGCCACAGAGACTGGTGAAATGTTAGGAAGAAAAACCTCCAGAACACAGCCAAACAGCCCGAAAAACCTACAAAAACCATCGGATCCCAGATGTGAAAGCCTTCAAGAATACATCTTTTACAGTGAGATTTATATATGTGAAGTTTTTCATTTTCATTTTCTTCTCTTCTTCAACCTTGCATGAAATCTCACCAGATTTCTTGGATGCTTTTTGGTCATTTTTTTTTCCAGAAGAAAAACCATTCTTTGCAGAATTACAATCCCTGTGAAAATTGAAGCTTTCCTGCAGAAGATTTCCTGGAAGGGCTCAGGGCTGCACAGTATGTGAGAGCTTCTTGTGCAAAAGAATAGGGGGGGAAAGTGGTCAAGTGGGACAAACATGATGGTGTGTTTGTCTGTTCTTATTTTCACAGGAAGCCAGGAAATCTTGCAGATGCAGTGGGATGTCTTGGTGAGGACTCTTGACATGGTAAGGCTCAGAAAATACCTGAGAACAAGAAATTTTTCAAGTGCGCTTCATATCCCTAGAATACACTAGGCTATGTGTGACAGCTGGGCCCCCCACATCTTCTGAGTGGCAGCCAGTAACAGGCAGGTTCTTGCCCTTTGACCCCATCACTTCTTCCCTTTTACCTATTGTGACCCTCATATCCAGAGGTACTGTACTAATACTTTTTGCAAATGACAGCATTTCTGCTTACTGTATTAGCCAAAAAGGTCCATACAATATCAGCAATCACTGGACTGATGGCAAGAGAGGTGGGATCAGAGCTGGAGATACAGATGTGGGAGACCCTTGAATTGTGCTGGGAATGGTAAGTTCATGGATATCAGGTAGTGTAACTCTCTTTGAGTTAAGGCTTACTAACCTCATCCATGATCATTCACACCATCTTGAACAAGCATGGGCTTCTTGCCTGAGAACTCTGTGAGACATATTCCATTGCCCATTTATAAGAAATTATGCACCAGACATGAGACTTTAATTATAGGGGCTCATGCAGCAGTATCAAACCAGCTAGAGATCTCAAGCTGATAGCTAGATTTCAGGAACACTGGGAAAACAAGCAAGGAAACCAGTACAGCTTACTTTGGCCCTTTGCACTTTTAAGTTTCTTATTCTTCCACTTGCTTTCTCCCTCCCTCTACCTCAAGCAACTTGCCTCATCTCCAGGGACCACATCCTGTAAGGTACTGCAGCTTTCATCTCACTTGGAAGGTAACCCTCTGCCCATAACTTTAGAAGCGGTGTCTGTTTAAATTAACTGTGGACCACCTCCATAAAACAGCCTTTAAAAGGCAAGATTTAACTTCCTACCAGCGGCTGCACAAATAGTTTTTACACAAAGAAGAAAAAAGTGCCTCTCTTCCATTTACTGGCAATGCAAATGTCACTAATGGAATGTAAATAAAGACAAGAAAATGAGCTGCAGCCACTGACTCATTATGCATTTCCGACGTGGCCATTGGTGCTGAACGTATTGCTCACGTATGGCTGGCTGGATTAGTGTGAATGCTCAATTCTCCCACTGAATGTGTTCCTTCAGAGGTCAAAGAGAGGAATGCTGAAGAGATGAGGTTGAAACTACAAGTGGCATTGTGTTTGCTCTGAGGCCAAGTGGTTTGAATGAAGAAAGTGAATGAATGAACATAAGGAATTGGAGCCTTGGTTCAAGCCAAGACGTGCTCATGCTTATCAATTAATTTGTAGCCATTGTATACGGTAGAAATTACACTGGACGAACAACGTCAGCTGAATTCTGGATTCATTCCTTGTGTTCCTAATCAATGTGGCCCTTGACAATAATCATAATAATCATAATTGCTGGACTTAGGGCAGGGCTAGTTGGATGAAGGGGCTGACAGCTGGTTCCCACTGAAATTTTCAGATCAGGGTGCAGTAGCCAGGACACAGTCTAGATGCAGGTGAGAGAGCAGCCATCCCTGCTCCTAACCTTGGCAAATATAAACCAATGTAAATTTGAACAGGGATATATATTTTGAAATATTTTAAATGTATATATAATATATGTAGATATTATCCCAATTGATGCGGCTGCTCAGTGGAGTCGGGAGATGTTCCTTCCATGGTCTCATGAAGCACTTTTGGTCAAACGAATAAGTGAAAATCTGTTACCTATACAAGGATTGGGACCAATTTAAGGACAATTTAAATTAGAATCAACTTCATGGCACATAATTATAAAACCTGTTCAAATTTACACTGATTTTAAAAAATATATAATATTTTAAATAACACACACACACACACACACACACAGGGGTGGGACTTCCTGCTTTAAAAGAGTGTGTCCCTGGACCCTTTTCCCTAGGAAGTTGGGCTGAGGGCGAAGGCCAGGTCTGTTTGCATGGATGCCTTGCTGAGGTTTTTTTCCTGGGCTTTCTTTTTGTCTCCTGACCACATGGCCTGGGGGTGGGGCCTAGGGGTGGGACTTCCTGCTTTAAAAGAGCATGTCTCAGGACCCTGGACCCTTTTCCCTAGGAAGCTGGGCTGAGGGCGAAGGCCAGGTCTGTTTGCATGGATGCATTGCTGAGTTTTTTTCCTGGGCTTTCTTTTTGTCTCCTGACCACATGGCCTGGGGGTGGGGCCTAGGGGTGGGACTCAAATTGTATCTCTGGCCTTAATATGGTAAATAGGAAAGCCAATTAGATTTGCATAAGCCTGGGAGTTAGGAAAGTTTTAAGGATCAGATCATACTTTTGCACTATTATAGAGCAGGCCGGATAGGTGGGAAGGCAGCCCATCTAGGAGAAGGAAAACTCCGATTTCAATCCTCCACTGCCTTGTGGCTATATCCACTCATGGAAAAGGCTTCAGGAGTTAACCTTGAGGCAAAATCTCGAGCTGGAGTCCCAAAGGCAGCATGTGTCGTTCTGCCAACTCCTGCGACGTTGCTGGAACCAGTTGTATTGGCTCTTGCCTTTCCATTGGACCATTTCAGCAATGTGGAGAGGGGGGATCTGCTGCTTGGGTAACAGCCTATCCTCCATATATATATTCTGTGTGTGTGTGTGTGTGTGTGTGTGTGTGTGTGTGTGTGTGTGTGTGTGTGTGTGTGTGTGTGTGTGTATACACACACACACACACACATACATATATACATGTGTGGGTACTACATACATACATACATACATACATACATACATACATACATACATACATACATACATACATACATACATACATACATACATACATACATTGTAAATTTGAACAGGGATCATAATTACGTGCCATCGAGTTGATTCTAATTTAAGGTGACCTCCCAGGCATAAAGTCCATAGAAGTGGTTTGCCAGTCTATCCTTCTGGTGATTGTCTGGGACAAGATGTGTGGCAGAGTACATTATCCATCAGGTGTACATGCTCTGGTATCTCAGCTAGCTCCTCTCCTGAGGAGCACAGTGGGGATTTGAGCTCCATAGCCAGGGACTCCAACCTTCTCAGCTGTATCAGCTCCAACTCCCTGACCTGCATCAGCTGTACTGTATCAGATTATACAGAGGCACATCGCGCCCCAGTAACAGTCTCTAAGATGCTTCTGGGCTCTCATTCTGCTCTGGGAATACTTCACTACTCATGTACAATGTACTTCTTGCATTCCATTTGTCACACCCCAGCCTCAGACACCATTAGTTCTATGACCAGAAAAACAGAACCCAAGATAAAGCTATTCATATAGAAATAAACCTGTTTTTCAGTGGATCTCAAGAAACATTTTGTGAAAGTCAGTGAGCCATTGGCAAAATCTGTCTTCTCTTGTTACTGGTTGGCTTGCTGTGGCCTGAGATAGTGCTGGACACATCTCCTGGTACAGACAATGTTTCTCTACATGCCGCTGTTGTTGGTTTTTTTTGTGGGTTTGTTTATTTCAAGCAGAGGTGAACAATTTGAGACCATGATATGGGGAAATGACAGGGTCAAAAGATGGGCTGCTTTGCACAGGAAAGAAGGAACTTTTCTACTTATAGTTCGGGAGAATGTATAGGTAGTTTACAAAGTTTAGATGAAATTTATACATTATACAAGTACTTAAAAATATGAAGTGTATTGAATTAACTATCATTATCCTTTTTTTGCAAGAAAAATGTCCAGAAATTGCAAAAGAACATTTCTTTTCTCTCTGCACTTTATGTCTGGATATTTAAAAAGTGCACTAAGTTCTCAATGGTGAGACATATGCATGTGGTGGCATTTCATCCAATCTCGGCACAGTGCAATTCATACTCTGGCTGAGCTGAGTTAGTCTGCCTATCATTAGCCAGGTCTATTGCCATTGTACGAAGCGCACTGCAGCTGCTGCCAATAATGCTAGAATGTCTGGCATCTCAGAGAGAAGTTCATATGGTCTGTTCCTTCATAAACCTCTGGCACATGTTGGGCAGCTGATACCATGGAAATTTTTCTGTGGACCCAGAGCTTTTACTCATGGAAAGGGATGGATTGTGATTTTAGTTCAAAGGATGTTGACCCAGGAGGCCAAAATCCATCACTGGATGTGCAATTATTATTAGTGTTAGAATATGTATTATCATCTAATGCTTTCCATTATTTATTAAGTTGCCCTTTATTTTGTTGTTGTTTAGTCGTTAAGTCATGTCCGTCTCTTCGAGACCCCATGGACCAGAGAACGCCAGGCCCTCCCGTCTTCCACTGCCTCCCGGAGTTCGGTCAAATTCATGTTGGTAGCTTTAATGACACTGTCCAACCATCTCATCCTCTGTCATCCTCTTCTCTTCTTGCCCTCACACTTTCCCAGCATCAGGGTCTTTTCCAGGGAGTCTTCTCTTCAATTGAGGTCGCCAAAGTATTAGAGCCTTAGCTTTAGGATCTCTCCTTCCTGTGAGCACTCAGGCTTGATTTCCTTAAAAATGGATAGGTTTGATCTCCTTGCAGTCCAGGGGACTCTCAAGATTCTTCCCCAGCACCACAATTCAAAAGCATCAATTCTTCGGTGGTCAGCCTTCTTTATGGTCCAGCTCTCACTTCCATACCTTGCTACTGGAAAAACCATAGCTTTGACTATGCGAACCTTTGTTGGCAAGGTGAGGTCTCTGCTTTTTAAGATGCTGTCTAGGTTTGTCATCACTTTCCTTCCAAGGAGCAAGTGTCTTTTAATTTAATGGCTGCTGTCACTAACTGCAGTGATCATGGAGCCCAAGAAGGTAAAATCCGTCACTGCCGCCATATCTTCCCCTTCTATTTGCCAGGAGGTGATAGGACCAGTGGCCATGATCTTAGTTTTTCTGATGTTGAATTTCAGACCATTTTTGGCACTCTGCTCTTTCATCCTCATTAAGAGGTTCTTTAATTCCTCCTCACTTTCTGCCATCAGAGTGGTATCATCTGCATATCTGAGGCTGGTGATATTTCTTCCAGCAATCTTAATTTCACCTTGGGATTCCTCCAGTCCAGCCTTTCACATGATGTAATCTGCACTTAAGTTGAATAAGCAGGGAGACAATATACAACCTTGTCATACTCCTTTCCCAATTTTGAACCAATCAGTTGTTCCATATTCTAACTCTTGCTTCCTGTCTCACATATAGATTTCTCAGGAGATAGATAAGGTGGTCTGGCACTCCCATTTCTTTAAGAACTTGCCATAGTTCATTGTGGTCAACACCGTCAAAGGCTTTTGCGTTATCAATGAAGCAGAAGTAGATGTTTTTCTGGAATTCTCTGGCTTTCTCCATAATTCAACACATGTTAGCAATTTGGTCTCTAGTGCCTCTGCCCCTTCTAAATCCAGCTTGTACTTCTGGGAGTTCTCAGTCCACATACTTCTGAAGCCTACCTTATTGGATTTTGAGCATAACTTTGCTAGCATGTGAAATGAGTGGAATTGTATGGTAGTTGGAGCATTCTTTGGCACTGGCCTTATTTGGGATTGGAATCTAGACTGATCTTTTCCAATCCTCTGGCCACTGCTGAGTTTTCCAAACTTGCTGGCATATTGAGTGTAGCACCTTAACAGTGTCATCTTTTAAAATTTCAAATACTTTGACTGGAATGCCATCATCTCCACTGGCCTTGTTGTTAGCCAAGCTTTCTAAAGCCTGCTTGACTTCACTCTCCGAGATGTCTGGCTCAAGGTCAGCAACCACACTATCTGGGTTCTCCAAGACATCTAGATCTTTCTGGTATAATTCCTCTGTGTATTCTTGCCACATTCTTCTTGATGTCTTCTGCTTCTGTGAGGTCCCTGCTATTTTTGTCCTTTACCATGTTACCATCTTTGCACAAAATGTTCCTTTAATATCTCCAATTTTCTTGAACAGATCTCTGGTTTTCCCATTTTTATTATTTTCCTCTATATCTTTGCACTGTTCATTTAAGAAGTCCCTCTTGCCTCTTCTTGCTATTCTTTGGAAGTCTGCATTCCATTTTCTGTAACTTTCCCCATCTCCCTTGCATTTTGTTTCCCTTCTCTTCTCTGGTATTTGTAAGGCCTCGTTGGACAGCCACTTTGCTTTCTTGCATCTCCTTTTCTTTGGGATGGTTTTTGTGTCTGCCTCCTGTACAATCCCAGGAGGTAGATTGTTCCAGAGGCAAGGAGCCACCGCTGAGAAGGCCCGATTTCTTGTCTTCTCCTTCCGGGCCTCCCTCGGCGTTAGGCTCCTCAGCCTCACCTCCTGGTGAGGTAAGAAGCTGATGATCAGAGCCACAATCAGCTCCAGGTCTTGATTTTGCTGACTGTATGGAGCTTCTCCATCTTTGGCTGCAGAGAATACAATCAATCTGATTTCGGTATTGCCCATCTCATGATGTCCATGTGTAGTCGCCTCTTGTTTTGTTGGAAAAGGGTGTTTGTGATGACCAACTTGTTCTCTTCACAGAAATCTATTAGCCCTGCTTCATTTTGAACTTCAAGGCCAAACTTACTGTATTTGTTGTTCCTTTTATCTCTTGACTCCCTACTTTAGCATTCCACTCCCCTATAATGACAAGAACATCTTTCTTGGTGTCAGTTCTAGAAGGTGTTGTAAGTCTTCATAGAATTGGTCAGCATCGGTGGTTGGTGCATGAATGTGCCCTTTATAGGAGCACCCCATGGTTAGTTGATTAGAAGCTATTTAAACTTTCCTACTGTTTACCAGAGGAAAAGACCCCAGTTGATTGGTTTCTAGTTAGTGGATCACATGGAAGATTAAGCTACTGACTTGTTTAAGTACAAATTCATCTCCCTCTCTCTCTCCTCTTACACACACACATGCGCGTGCGCACACACACACACACACACACACACACACACACACACACACACACACACTTTTTTTTTTAAAAAAAATCAATTCAGGTTGCCTTAGGAAGGCTTTGCAAACGATTTTCTTCTTTTTGCCTTATGCTAAGCAGGTCCTGTAGTTCTTCTGCTTAGTTTTAAATGCGGGTGGTACTAACTCATAAAATTAATTCCCATTTTGTGGAATTGTCAGAAATGAGGATTGTTCTGACCCCTGTTTGAACTCATCAGCTGAAATGAAGTTGTTCAGTGAGCTGGAGAAGACAAAGCGGAGACCTTAGAAATTAATCAACACCATCAGCCTTTGCAATAGGTCTGAAAATGGCACACTCACCAGGCTGACCCTGAGCAGCTCCGGATTCCCTTCGTAAATGAAAGTCATCATTCTTGGCAAGGAAGATACTAAATTATAGGCTTTTAAATTTAATTTTCAGTTTAGTTGTGTTTTCGATTAGGGTGCCATGTTTCATAAAGACAGTAGTACCTTTAAATAGTAAATGCCTTCATTCACCATCCTCAACCCTGTTGTAATAAAATGTAAATAAGAGCTAAAAACAGTTAACAAATGAAACCAAACTGCATCTCCCACCCCCCACCTTCCCTCAGTGACACCTTAAGCAACAATACCAAATTATTTTTCTTCATACCAAAATCAATAACAGGCTTGGAAATAAAAAGTAGCCCTGGAGCCTCAGGCCACAGATTTTCATGACAGGCTACTAAAACTATCTTTCAGTAGCCTGAAGGCCTGTCAGCTAATCATTCACTTTCCTTTCACTATTTAGTTGTTGGATACCTCTCCGGGCTAGTAAAACTTAAAAGCTATGTGACAAATTGTCTGCTAAAGCAACATTGTCCTTTTCTCTTCCCTTGTTTTAAATCTTCATGGAAGCTTAATCTTTAGCCTGTATACAAAGTTCATGTTGCTTTTGTGAGAAAAAAGAATTGATGATAATATGAACTGCTTGGAAACTTCCCAAAGAAATATAGAAGACATTATTCGCCTGCCTCTAAATCCATTTACACTGAAGCTTTCATAGATGTTCACGAGCTTAGGATGGAGCCCACAATAAAGAGGAAGCAACTTGAAGGTTACCATCCTCTCCCCCTCCTTAACACTAATGTGTATGCAGTTACATTTAATAACACAATCTTGTTTTCTGCCTGTGTCTTGAAGTTCAATCACATTAGTAAAATGTTATCCTGTTATCTTCTCTGTCTCTTTATCCATCCGTCCAGACACAGGAATGAGAGAAGGGTAGATCCCACCTCTTTCATTCATGACCTAGATTCATAATAGATTTCTGAAATCCACCAGCATTTTACTGTTCTGATAAGTTTAACTGGCCTGATGAATGACACAGTAGCTCTCCTCTTTCATTAATGATATAGAGTCATAATCTTCTCCTCCTTCCTTTTCTACCAAATGTTGGACAGCATCATAGCTGTTCTGACAGCTCTAAACAATTAGGTTGTGTTGTATCCAAACCAATTTCTAAGGTTTTTTTAGCTGAAACATTTAATTTGCCTTGAATGATCAGCTGTAACAATCTTTCTTTTTCATTTTTCATTAATGTTAACAAAGGATTATTGCCTTCTGTATTTTATGATTTCTTGGACTTTATTCATTTACTTTTTAATGGTCTCCCTTTTGAGCACATCTCACAATAAACCCACATTTTAAATAATTCTGTCTTTCTCACAGCAGCCTATGTTGAAGTCTATGATTCCATGCAATACAGTAGAACCAAGAATACATAACAGCATACAGCGTGCATTCCCAAAACCAATTTTAAGATTTCGCTGCATACTGCATTCTTCATCTTAAGGAAAGTGCTCTAAGCCATACTATTCTAACCGTTATTGTTAGATACATCTGTAAAACCAGTCAGTCTTTTACCATACCCGCTCTCAGTGGTTAGATCTGCGAACGTTTGACAAAAATGAAAAAAAAATTAAATAAACTATACATATGAGCAGTGTTGTGTGCAACTTGTCCACATCAAGCAAACAAGAGTAATTATCAAACATTTTAGTTAATTGAAGCATTAATTTTAAGACTTTTGGAGAATGAAACAAATATAATAGCCAGAATCCGGCTGGCAATTTGCACATGCATTAAATCATGTAACTCATTACAGTGAATTGGTCAGATCAACTAAACTATCTTCTTAGGTAGGCAGCTTGACAGAAGTTTGAAAGAGATCGGATTGTGACCATCTGTGCTTATTGCTTCACAGAAGCCTTTGTACCACCGCTATTTTTTCCATGTAATTATGTTTTGTGAGTTAATACAGTATATATATATATATATATATTCAACATTCTTGTATAATGTTGAATACATTATACTAAATAAAATGGAGTATTTAGCTTGCCAAAGTTAAACACTTCTGTTGGTTTCAAGAAGAGGATCTAGTTTGGGGGTGAAAGGAGTTGGGGGAGGCACCCCTCTGTTCTTCTGTATCACTTTCCATCTGCTTCCCTCACTATCTCTGGTCTATTTATCCTCCTGCCTTTTTGCCTGTTAACTTCACTGCAGCTCCTTTCGGTAGGCCTCCTCTGGTCATAATCAGGCATGCATTTCTTTGTTGACTTTGAATTAGACCCACCAGTCCAGTATACTCAGAACCCCATTCCCATGGAAATGGGACTTCTGCCTTCCTCCATAAGCTTGCTCGGTTACATCTCAGAGCTATCCGCATTTGACCAATGCTAAAAGTGAGAGATGCAGATTTTTTCCCCTGTGAGTTCATAACTAAAAATTGGTGTTTTTTTTTAATGTCACTGGACTCTCTGGATGTATTTTCACTTACTTTGCATCTCTCTATGCACAATTGAGATAACCCTCTGCTAGTCCTCATTGTTTCAATAACTAGATCTGAACATATTCCCTCTGTCTCCAAATGACAAGGCTTGTTTTCATTCCTACAATCACATTTAACTTCCGTGGAATTGCTTACAAAGCAGCAAAAAGGAAGGAAGGAAGGAAGGAAGGAAGGAAGGAAGGAAGGAAGGAAGGAAGGAAGGAAGGAAGGAAGGAACTTAGACCTTTCCCTGTACGTCACTTGTATCATTATTAGCAGTTGATCGAGTGGCATGCATTTATTTAATGATGCATGGTTGACTTAACCTTCCAGACTGTACTTCCCTGAGGAGAATCCACTTTCTCCTGAAAATTGAGTCATGTCAGAGCAACATGTTAATTATTATTACAGTCATAATTCTCCACTTCATGTGGGCACAGTTTGATACTTCTCACTTGCTGTAAATAAGGTGCCTACATCACAAAGCCTTGTCTTGCTGTTGCACAAAATCACAAAGCCTCAGTCATCTGTGTAATTACAATACTAAAGTTCCAGAAATGAAATCCCACTCTCTTGAATGTAGCAGCATTTATAGCTGCTGGTTTAATGTGGATTTCTCTGCTACCATGTTGAAATCTCACAGAACCACAAAGTGGAGGAAGCTACTCTCTGTGTGTGTGCACACTCATGCTCTCTCTCACACACATACATGCATGTATTGCGGTCTACTCCACAGACTCTTCCAACAATGATTTTCTTTGATGTGACTCTGTGGAAGAATATGCACTTTCCACACACAAGAATCCAAGTACTGCTAAAGGCATATTGAATAGCAGAAGGGGAGGAGGGGAAGCCCTTCCCAAGACTTTGTGAAACCTGTTCCTGTTAAAGGAGACAAGAAGTGGGCAACACATGGCACAATGCTATTTCAGGGGCCCCAGTCGCAAACCCTGTTTATTAGTGTTGTTGCCACAGAAACATTGCTGCTGACAAAACTGTGCCCCAGAAAATTGTTGGCAGTGTAATGCCCACCCATGGGTATTTTTTGTTCTCATCCAGAAGGGAAGAAGATTCTCTATTTGGCAGTTCATCAGGGCTCTCTTGCTCCATAGAGAGTCACTGTTGGCCACTGCTGAATTTTTGCAACAGGAGCCTTGGCACTGATGAAACATCTGATGGGTTGCTGAATGGGTCCACTGCAGCTCCCCCCACCATGAAAACTGTAGATGATGCAATTGGATGGATTAATGACCTGATGTAGTACAAGGCGGATTCATAAACTCATTTATCTGGCCAAGGCATCCTAAGACCCTCACAACTGTAAGACAGAAGGCTAGAACTAAACGAAGTCAACTGTGTGGGGTTCCACAGGAATTGATGGGAGTTATAACTATTTCCATTGACTTTAATGGGAAGTAAGTACAGCTATTAGGGACGTGGTGGCACTGCAGGCTAAACCGCAGATGCCTGTGCTGCAGGGTCAGAAGACCAGCAGTTGTAAGATCGAATCCACACGACGGAGTGAGCTCCCATCGCTTTGTCCTAGCTCCTGCCAACCTAGCAGTTCAAAAGCATGCAAATGCAAGTAGGTACCATCTCGGTGGGAAGATAAAACGGCGTTCCCTAGTCACGCTGGCCACGTGAACAACAGAAACTGTCTTCGGACACGCGCTGGCTCTACGGCTTGAAAAACAGGATGAGCACCACCCCCTAGAGTTGGACGCAACTGAACTAAAAATGTCAAGGGGAACCTTTACCTTTTACCTAAGTACCGCTAATCTACTCCAGAGCCAGTCTATAGAATATAAGGGAGCACACCACACAAATCCTCTGCATTAACTGATTGTTGGGTAACTGCATGCTCCCTCTGGTTTTTGAAAATGCCAGACAGGCAGCAAACACAGGAGACTGGCTAGGCAGAGTAGAATGAAGCATTGGGAGTTATAAATCACATATACTTGTGCTGAACTGTAAAGGTTCTGTGATTGATAGTTAGTCCTTGTCAGGAGAGAGGAGGAGAGCTTCTGAGCTGTGGTTGGTGTGGGGTGTTTGCAATACTGGACTACTAAAGGCTAACCCTCTGCTTGGAGATGAAGTTCTAATTTAGAACTTCTGGATAGCTCAGTGCTTTAGGTATCTGGCTGTGGAGCCAGAGGTTGGGGGCTCAGTTCCCCACTGTGCCTCCTTGACAGGGGCTGGACTTGATTATTCAAAGGATCCCTTCCAACCCTGCAGATCTAAGGTGATGATGATAATTTTAAAAGTGGAATCTCGCAAGCAAGAAGAAATGATTGTGGTGGCATGCGAAAGGCTTTATCCAACCAAATTTCTGTGACTGCACATAGAATCCCCATTGAGGTGTTTAGGAGAGAGTTAACCTGAATACATGAGGAGAGGGAACTACCCCCACTTTATTCTGCCAAGATTTTCTTCTTGTGAAGAGGGATAGTCTGAAAAAGACAGCTTCTGCTGTCTATGGAATCTGTCCACATAAAACCAGAATTCTGGGGGGCGGAGGGAAATCAGGTTTCTTATTGTGTGGAGAGTCTGCCTGTAGTAAAGGACACTGACACTGTCTGAATCTCTCTTTTCTCCACATAAAAAGAGCCACAGCAGTGCACTATCATTGCATATGTAGCAGCTGAGCCTTGTTGTCAATGAAATGCTGTTACAAATAGGTTCCTCCTGCTCGCCCAATGTTTCCCTTAAGTTGGGCCTGTGTTGCCAGAAAAATCAATAGGGTTTACTCTTGAGTTAGTGGATTTTGGACTGAGGGATTCAGTCCCCAACTTGATTCCCCCCTTTTCCTTTTAAAAATAAAATAAAAACTTTGGCACTGACCTTCCACATGATTGTTTGTAGTTGGAGATTTCAGCATACCATACCTGCAAGTGTATTGACTGGAGTATTTTGCCTGTCAGGATTAAGTTAATGTTGTTATCTTTGGCTGTAATGGGTTTTGAGCCTGCTGTTGCCTGCCTGCGAATGCAGCTGTAAATTACTTTACAGTAAGACATGATGATTTGCTAAGTCTCTTGATAGGTTCTTTAGTCAGATTTAGAATAAAATGTGAGGTAGAAAAAGTTTTCAGGCACTATGTTTATATTTGGAAGGTATCATTTTTGGAGCCATTCTAGGTCTAATCTCGGCTGACCAAATTTGGTTTATACAGCTGAAAGCATAAATGTATTCAAAACATCTGCAAATACTTTTCTCTGGATGGGGTAGTAAATATTGTTTCCTATCTGTGCCTATGCATTCATGATTGCATTAATATTATACCAACTAATTCCAATTTATCACACAGATGCAGGGATAAGCACTAAAAGTAATAGGGCTTTCTCTCCATGAAAGACTTCTTGCTTGATTAATCATATGATTTTTTCCCCTGATTAATCAGACTGATGGAGTTTATTTTCAGATGCTCACATCTGAATAGTTCAATAATTCCTCAAAGAAACAAAATCTTGACCTAGAGTAGACCCACAGAATCAATGCGATTTATGTAAGCATTGACTTATCACTCAGCAATTGTTTCAATGAGTCTATTATAGCTGGGGCCATCAAATGGATTCAAGCAGTCGTTTCTTAGAGGATGAACACATGTATCATAGGGGATACCAATTTAAGAGAGGCATTCCAACTTCATATGAAAAAGAAAAGAGGAATTCCTCTTTCAAAGCATGCCTTTCAAATTGCCTACCACCTTGTACTATGTTTTTAAGCCTCTGTTATAGCAGTCAAAGTTCTGTCTGATCCAGTTAATTTTGCAAATAACCAGCTTTTAGGTACCCTACTATTTAAAAACGTCTTCATGGTGGTTTGTAATAACGCTATCAGAAAAATGAAACACAACACAACAAAACAAGAAACAACCAACCAACCAACCAAAAGAACACACCCCAACCTAAAACAATAAACTCTGAAGTAGCTGACAAAAGCATAGCATAAAAACCAAACATGGGAATAAAGATAAAATACTTGGCATATGAACAACATCAGAGTAGGTAGCAGAGGAGTTTCCCAAGGAAGGACATTGTATCACTTGACCACCACCCATGACATGATGTGCTTCCTAGTATCACCTGCTGGTAATGGTGGGACATTTGAAGAAGGGCCTCCCAAACCATCTGGAGACAATTTTGGGAGACAGTGCTGATGTAGCAATATTGATGAGATGCATTCCCTGTGCTTGATCCTAGTTAGCATCCATATAGATATATTCTGCATGAACTGTAGTTTAGTTAGTGTCTCTAAAGTCAGCTTCATGTGTAAGATATCACAGTAGTCTTGATGTGAGTGATGGAGGCTGGGCCTTCCAGGAAGGTCCAGCAGCCAGAGCTGCTAAAAGGCACTCTGTGCTATGGAGCAGGTAATGTGCATCTCCAGTGATGTCCCTGTATCCAGGAGCAACTTCCTGAAAACCAATGTCACTCTATCCAGAACAGGTTTAAAGTGTTCAATCTGATGGATGGATGGATTGGCTGTCAGACATAACTAATAATGGAACAAACGTAGTGAAGCTTTTGGTTTTAATTCATCTTTTTGGCAGTTTGTAGATTTGCTTAACATGATGGCCCTACTAGAGATATACACTGGCATGAGTGTAATTGAATGAAACATGGCAATCGATTGCTGTTAATTAATGAGTTACCTCATGCATTCCCCATTGCATGCTGCTTGTATGACTTGGAGCACAAGGAGGAATGTGAGGGCCAATTTGTTAATTAGCTGCAATTCATCACCACTGTTTATACAATGATGCCTGTGTACATCCTCAATAGGATTCCGGCTAATTTCTCCATGGAATAGTCACATATTTAGCAGTACCTGTTCAGAGCACAGTTCTGTTTTTCATGTTGATTACTGACCCTCTTATAGGAAGGGTAGAAAATACACCACAGTGCAGTAGTATTGCCCTTGAATGTTGAAGCACAACTCTAAGAACTTATGTGTCAGTTTTCCAGATGAAGAACAGAGATGGGAAATAGATTGCAGTATGATACTTCTCTTCAAGACTGAAATACTTGAATAAGAATGATTGTTGTGTACTTTAGATTGGGACATCATGATCACTAGAAGTGTATAGATTTCTGTTTTGTGACCGCAGTTCCCAAATGTTATGTGTGTTGTAGACTGGGCTGTTGCATTTAATTTTATTTATTTATTTATTAGATTTATATATCACCCATCTAGAACGGGTCTACTCTGGGTGGCTGAGAGACTATATAAAGATTGCACAGATAATCATGTTGGGGATGCACTGTTGATATACATGTCCAACTCTGTAGCAACTCTCGTTATTATGATGACATTTCTTCAGCCATGAGAATCTCTAGATGTCCTTCTGGTGCCCCACAATATGCTGTTCTGATGTGCGAAGTGGAAACTAAACAAGCATAAAGGTTCCTGTCTTCTAAACTGAATTAATTCCAAATAACAATGCTTCCAGTGCTTTCAAAAGGAGGTGGCTTGCTCCTGGACATCTTTCAGATCCTGCTGAGATGTAAAATAACACATTTCCAGATGCTACCTACAGAGGGCTCCTTAAGTCTACACTTTTTAAAGTATACACATTTTTATCAAGACATTTTGGTTTATGATAAAATTCCACCATTGGTAAATGTTCAGAAATATTTAGTTCAAAAGGCAAGTGACTATAGAGAAATCACATTTACTCCTAACTACTCATTTCTTGAAAGAGGCACAGATACCTGTACGTACCTGTCAGTCTATTTAATAAAGCTTTATGAGAAACTGCAAAACTTGGATCAAGAAGAGTGTGAGATAGCTATAATTCATGCAAGGTAACGGTGAGCCCCCAGTGTTACTCTTACAATGTGCTTGTGAATCCTTGGCAACATGTCATAGTTTTGTGGTAGGGGTACATCTGTCAACATGTGAGGGGGTCACCACCAGTGCCCTGGGTGGGCCTTCTGAGACCATAAACCCCTAGTGGGCAAGGGGGAAGGAAAAATGTGTGCCTGTGAGGCAGCTGGCTGACGAGGGCCACCTGCAAGGGAGAGAGGGTGAGGTAGAGGTTGTGATAAAAGGGAAGACTGGGAGGGGATGGGGGGCCTCCTTCAGAAAAACTGAGGGAGAGATGGAGACTTTGGAGGAGTAAGAGGACCAGAGAGAGGCTGTCAAGGCTTGGGACTCACAATTTTGTGCCTTAACAGAAGTGGGAAACACCTTGGAAGTGGAGTCCTGGGCTGAAGTCCCTGAGCCGTAGGCAGAGGGAGGGGCTGCAGCCAGGAGAGCTTGGGACCAGATTCCAGGAGCTAGCCATGCTTTCAACACACTTTTCATGTCTGTGCTTCCCAACAGGAGCAGCAATGCCCACTGTGACCCAGTTGCGGCACTGGTGATGAAAGCACTAGCCTAAGAGGCAGAGGAAGTTCCAGGAGAAAGAGAGGAGTGACCACTAGTACGTCCTGCTCTACTGTTCTGGCCATCCTTAAAAAGGCTCTGTTCATCCTTAAAAAGGCTCTGCATAACCCTGGGACTCATCCTCCCCTGCCAATTTCAGGGACCAGAACTTTCAGGAATTGTCTTGAAAGGACAATTGAAAGGGTTAGGGTTAGTGCCAGGAATTCAACCTTTCAGGACTCTCCTGCAGGGAATAAAGGATAGTGGTCTCTTTCTCTTCATTTCTTGGTTACAATAAAATCTGTTCTTGCTGAAGCCCATGGAGTTAATGTCAGGAGACTTGGCCACCACTGGCACCACCATAAGAGGGTCCAGGGGTACTCACATGGCATTTGAGGGAGGCAGTGCCATAGATGGCTGGGCCAGGAAAGGGTTCAGAGGAACAGAACCAACTGGCATAGAGAGGGTTACTAACAAATGGCAGTATCAACAGTTGGTAGGTAGATGAATTTGTAGTAAGTCAGAAGATAGGTCGAGTATCTGCTATGAGACTTTGGACAGCTCCGGAACTGATTACAGTGGGGTCTCTACTTAAGAACGTCCCTACTTAAGAACAATCCAACTTAAGAACAGCTCCATTTGCTAAATTTTGCTTCTACTTGAGAACAGAAATCCAAGATAAGAACAGGAAAAAACACCTTTCCTGCTCTTTTTTCATCTTAGGTTAAAAAAAATTCTCCCCCTAGTGGTAGAGTAGGTATTAACCAGCTTTGCATTAGTTCCTATGGGAGCTAATGCTTCAATGTACGAACGCACCTCTACATAACAAAAAAACAGCCAGAACGGATTAATTGGTTTTCAGTCCATTCCTATGGGAAATTTTGCTTCAACTTAAGAACGTTTCAACTTAAGAACACCATTCCAAAACCAATTAAGTTCTCAAGTAGAGGTTCCACTGTAGTTTCTATGGACGGAAAAGAGCAGATACGGATTAAATGGTTTTCAATGCATTCCTATGGGAAATGCAGAGTCAACATAAGAACTTTTCAACTTGAGAACCACCTTCCAATACGGATTAAGTTCTTAAGTAGAGACCCCACTGTATTTGCCCATACAGTGACTATTACTGAACTAAACTTTTATGGGCTGGTGCAGAAAAGTCAAAACCAGAACCATCTTCTGAGAATAAAGGGCTGCCACTGAAAAAAAGCTCGTAGTTGTGTTTGGAGCCTATCATAGCTGTGGCACTCAATTATCCCTTGGAAAGCCCTAAAGCATTTCTAGCAAATGAGACTAATTTCAGGTGCAGTTCATGGGAAAGCCCTTCAGAGAAATCTGGCTTCTGGTTCTGAATTCAGCTGCTACTGTTCCCTGCTTATCTCTTGGCTAGACTACTGTTTCAAACAGACAGTTGGTGTCCACCTTATAATCTTCAGTGCTGGAGTCTGGACTGGAGTCTCTATAGGTTCAAGCAAGCATGTTCTTTTCTCCTTGGAGTCTATGTCTGTATCACTGTGTAGGGTCACCATTTTATTTATTTTTTAAATATTTAAATTATATGTTTGCCCTAGTTTTCTCTTTAAAAAGGACCCAAGGTGGTATACATCAGTAAAAACACAATATTAAAAGCTAAAAAAAAGTAAATTACTCAAATATTTAAAAAGAATTAGTAAGATTATATTTTAAATGTCAGGTAAAAGCATAACTAAAATCAGCAAAATTACTAAAACAGTATTTTTATTGTAAGAGGAAACAGTAAAAGTATTACTACCAGTAAAAATATTGCTGAAAACAGTTTCTTCAAAACCCTAATAAAAACAGTAATCTATAATATCATCCACATGTGAGCCATAGCCAAAATTACAGGCACCATTAGTTCCTCTCTTAAGGAGTGTTGGTTTCTCAATGCATGCTCTACAAGGATTCAAGTTGGGATGTGCTAACCTAAGTGCCCCTTCACGTGGCCACTTTCAACCTATCACTGTGTGTGAACTGCTGTGGAGTCCTGCTTATCAACTGCCCAATGGCTACCAAAAACCGGGTCCATTGTGGATGCTGTGTGGCTGTGCAAAATAATAAAATTTGGAAATAACGGATCAAGCCGAAATGGAAGATAAAACAAAATACGTAAACCAAATAAAAATGTGTCATTGTAACATTATATGTGATTATTAATCATGTTTGTATTTCAGACCTCTCACAGGATTCAGGATGGTAAAAATTAGAATATTCCATTGTATCTAGTTCTGTGATGAAGGTCAGGCTGAGAGAAAGAGAGCGAGCGGCTGGCCTGAGAATAATGGGATTCGTGTCCAAGTGAGAATTTGAACTCAGTACTCCAGTTCAGTGTTTTATGTGCTACATTACACTGGTGTAGGAAACAAGCTGTTGAGGAAGGAGCATTTGTGGCTAAAGTTCATCTCTCGGACCTGTAGAGCCAGCTCTCAGTCTCCATCTGCTGCTTAAACTGTCTCATTGTTACAAGGCATTATAGAAGTGGATGCCATGCAAAATAAAAAAAATAAATATATATTTTTTAAAATCAGATTCTTTCTATGCCCTGCACACAACATTGTTTTACCACAGTTAATGTTTTATTTATGAGGAAAATAAATTGTCAGAGTTAAAAAACAGCGCATTTTGTTCTAGGCAACACATTGCTTTTATCACACAAATAATTTATTGGTTCTGCTTCCAGATGAGTTCTCTGCTGACCTTTCCAGGTATACTCAATATTGCTGCATAATTCGTCTTGTTTGGAAAGTGTATTTAGCATGGCTATTAATATACACTGTCATAACCTTTGTGTTCAGCCCAGAGTTTATTGCATTGAGTTCTGCAGTTCCTATTTAAAAATATGCCAAAATCAAAATCTTCCACTCAACTCATAAATTTGTATGGACACATTTAACTGCTATAATTTAAATGACTGGCTAGATAAAGCAGCACCACCTTAGTAATATCAATGGCATGCGAGAAACAAGGGGCCCGGAAATCATGCTTCGTGTATCTGTCTGTATTTTGGTTCCAAACATTATGTGGGAGGAGAAAAACAACAGCACCCAAAGCCAAGATGAGTTCAATGCAGAAAAAAAACTTGATCCTCAATGGGGTCACAAGTCATAGAAGAGATTTAGAATGCACCCCTATAAAATAAACCCAAATGCAGCATCCCTTTATTTTCTTCTAGGAATAATTGACATTCATAGCCCTGGGAAAAGTAAAGAACTGTATCTAAGGGCACACATGGTAAAAAGAGATATGTGCTAAGGATGTACCATGTTAGCTGCTAGCTTAGTTCACTTTGTCACGCTGTAGCATTAACAAAAGACCAAGTCCAGAGTGGGGTTATATGGATGAGTTAGTATATGCAAAACAGATCTATAGTAAAACAGCAGTTTGGCCTTTAAAGGGTGGGGGAATAACAAGAAAGGAATGAGTATATGTCAGTTAATGATGGTAAGAATATATAAAGTTGTTTCCCTATTGAAGTACTTGATAGTTCTAGAGATATACCTGTAAATATCAGAAATAACTCAGAAGATTGGTTTTGACATATGCTATTTTACATGCTGTCAAGGCGCCTTGGAGCAACCTCCAAAATGTCCTGCTTTCAACAGCCTGGTTCAGCTCTCATAAACTCAAGCCTGTGGCTTCCTTTACAGAGTCAGTCCATCTTGTATTTGGTCTTCCTCTTTTCTTGCTGCCTTCAACCTTTCCCAGCATTATTATCTTTTCCAGAAAGTCTTGCCTCCTCCTGATGTGCCCAAAGAAGGACGGCTTCCATTTCAATATTTTATGCCTCCAGAGGTACTTCAGGCTTGATTTGCTTTAGAACCCATTTGCTTGTCTTTCTGCCAGTTTAGGGTATACGCAAAGCTCTCCTCCAGCACCTTCATTCAATAAATGAATACAGTGTGGATGATCTTGGTCTCCAATGACACATCCTGACACTTGATGATCTTTTCTAATTCTTTTGTTGATGCCCTTCTGAGTCTCAGTCTTCTTCCAATTTCTTGGCTGCCATTTGGATTTATGATTGAACCAACGCACACAAAATCTTTCACAAATATTTCCGTTTCTGAATTGTTGACATTAAAGTTCTACAGCTCTTCTGCAGTCAAGATTTTTGTCTTCTTAATATTCAGCTGCAGTCTTCCTTTGGCACTTTCTTCTTTCACTTTCAGTAAAAGTCATTTTGACATATACTGTACATCATAGCAAATAACATCCTTTACAGGTAAAGAATCTAAAGGACCACAAAATTGGGACATTTCCTAGAAGTGTACTTAAGATGTACAAAAAAATCATGGGAACGGATATGAAATTTGGTATCATTTGACTCTCTCTCTCTCTCTCTCTCTCTCTCTCTCTCTCCATGTGTTTTAATATTTCTTGCTACTCTCCAAAAATTTGAACAGCCACCAGTAAACAACATTCCTGCATGGTGTGCATGTGTGTACATGTGTCTTGCCTATTTGTAATAAGAGATAAGCAACCCGATAAGAAAATGGGTTATTTTATTGCTGCCATTCAATTGTGTTTATAGTGTTTAACCACTAATTTTTGTATACAGAGTTTACATCATCAAGCAAAACTGGAGAGCTGTATAACCTTACCTTTGCCATTCAGCTTCCCTGTGAATGAAGACACAGGACAAAAGAGGTTCTAGCTCCAAGAACAGTAGAGGTCTGACTGGGTCATCTCCTTATGCTGCTTGTTCCTATTTTAGCATCAGCAACGTATAAGTGAAGTGGGCAGATTTACTGAGAGAGAGAACGAATTAAATCACTGATTTCCTTTGTTTCAGTTATGCTGAAAAACATATCTGAGAGGAATGCTAAGCATTAACTTCTGCTTTTAGAAATATGGGCCGGGGAGGGGGAGCTCACAAGAAACCCTTATGATGAGACAAATTTTCTGGGTCACCAGTTGCTCCTCAGGTCTGCCAAATTTGGACTAGCTAAGGTTGGCCCAATGTGGGCCAGGCAAGGCTTCCAAAACCATTTAATCTGGGCTTTTGTAACCCTCTTTCAAATTGTAGGGGAAAAAATTCCATACCTTAACATTACACCTCTTGCCTGGGTTTTGTTAGTCATTTATAAATGTGTTTACTGGTGTGTAGTACTCTCACTGAACATATGTGATGTACAATTGTGAAGCTCTTACTCCTAGATGCTGCTAGTTGTATTGTAAAAGTGGGCAAATCAAGAATCTTGGACCGTAGTCTCTTGAGTAACCCCTTGGAATAGGAAAACCATTCTTCCTCAGTCTAGGAAAATAGATATGAAGAATCCTTTCTCTCTCTCTCTCTCTCTCTCTCTCTCTCTCTCTCTTGACATGGTTCATGAGTAACAACAGAGAGTGTCAACCCACCCCACAAAGGACAGGCCGCTGCCCTCTGAACACTCTGAGAAGCTCCACAAACAAAACTGAGTCAATATCAATTGATGACAGGGCTCTTGTCACCTTCCTCCCCCATTCAGAGCTGTCCCTATCAGTTTGATCTTGCCTGTAAAATAAGCTGACAGTCCCTCACAGTGAGAAACACTCTGCCCTGTTTGTTGCCAAGCAGAGACAGCCCTGCTTAATCAAGCTACTGCCAGTCACTCAGCACTGTTCTAAGCCCTCACGCTAATTTGGGAGGATCCCTTTCTCCTTTCAGCCTGATTTTGAAAATATTAGATTAATTTGAAATGAAAGGGAACATGCATAGATAGAGCTGTTTATGACCTGAGGCTTCCAGGCAAGTGGTTGCCATTGCTACCGAAAGTGCTTCTTGGATCTGTACAGAAAGCACATGGACCGAGCTGGGGTGAGGAGAACTGCAGCTGCTCTTACTGCTTATTTTAAAACATTTGAGTAACTCACCAAGAAACACTCCTCTCTCGTTCCCCCTCCCCTTTTATATATGATATAAAATGAATATCAAAGCCCGTATGTGGCCATAAAGGACATTCTTTTCACCTCCATATTATTGTTCAATGGCCTCTTAATCACTCTCCTCTGATATTTGATACGTGGCAGTAAAATGTTTATATTACAAAAACCGTACGGTAAATCTTCCAGTTCAGGAGCAAATTAATAGTCTGGAACTGTGAGAATCTGACTATATCTGAATATTGATGATCTCACTTTCCAAGTCTCCCTGGGATTGGGAGTGTGAGGTGTTGATCATTGCTTCTCGCTGATAAGCAAAATATTTCCAGAGCGTGAAGGAGTCTGTGGTGTGTGAGAAGGATAACCCATAATCTGCATCAACACACTAACTTCTCCTCTGCCATTTGCATTGAAAATCAGGTAGAAGTTATGCTAAGCTCTCTATTATAGCCCCGTGTATGTGAAAGGTCTCCCCCTTCATTTGAATAAGGCCTCTTCTGCATGCAGGAAAAAGGAGCACATTTAAAAGGGAATGTTCCTTTAATTAGGATGGCATTTAAAAGCTGAATCCTTGAATGTTCACTTTTTGTGTGTGTGTGATGCTACATTGCGAAACCGTTTTCCGAGTGTATCGCAGCTTTTCCTCCCCCCCTCTTTCTTTCATTATGGGTTTTTATTTTTGTTTATTTATCCATCCACCCACCCTAGTTGAAAGGGAATGACATGCATTACAACACGGAGTAGATTAATATGACGAGCTAGATTAAGGAAAATTTAAATCAAAGTGTTTGATGAAATGTAGGAAAAATGTTTAAGTATAGGATTAGGCTTACAATATAGAAGGCAGTCAGGGAGATCAAAAGAATCCTGTTGAGAAAGGCCCATTTTTAAAGGGGGGAGGGAGAGAAAAATTCTATTGAGCGAATTCTTATAGCAAAATGATTAAAGTTTTTTTTCTTTAAAAATACGTTACAGTCCAAGTGACTTTCTAATAAAAATAAACACTACAGACACTGTGTGAATTAGAGAGAATGGATTCATATTTCATGAAAGCTAAGTGACTGGGTTTGTGTTGGTCTTGCATAAAATGTATACACGAAACGATGGCATTTAACTTAGAAGTATTACCCTGGAGAATAATATTGAGTTTAGCATGCAGCTTTATGGTGAAAGACGTTAACTGATTGACATCTACATGAATATGGATTTCTTTAAATCCATATTTGATTCCTTTTTTCTTTTTTTTACAAAAATCAAATGGAACTTACTAACTACATTTTTAAGCAAATCTTTTGGAAAAGGTTTAATCTTCTGCTGCTCAGTTCAATAAAAATGGATTTGCAGCTTCTGTGCATTGGAGACTGAACCACGTCATACAAGCTGAACCGGCAGGGATGCTCGTGAACTGCGCATTTCTGCAAGGTGACTTTTTCAAATTGTTCATTTCAGTTGTTGGAATGCACTGATGTCACAGACCTTGTAATTGCTGGACATCGTGCATTGTCTCTGTAATTGAAACAGCATTGCCTGGAATGGATTTCAGCTCCTGGCAAAGCAAGGCAATGCAGATGTTAATCCACTGAAACATCTGGACAGATTCGGACTTATTATAAGGCAGCTCATTATGACCCTCTGGTTTTTTTAAAAAATTTACACTATGTAAATATAAGTCAGTGTTATGAAATTCATTACAGAAATTTGTTGACATGTGAATCACTCAAGTTAGCCACATTTTATTAACTACTGAGGAATTCGCAATAAAGAAATTGCGTTTTATTTTGAGAACTGGTGTGAGAGGACCAGGAAAAGGAAGTTGTAGAGTTAATATGTAGTTAAGGTTAATTGGTGCTGAACAATTTACCGTCACCCAACAGGGCAAAGAGCAACATTACACAGAGCAATTGGTGACAACAATTACACAGGCAGGTTGTTTCCATTAATAACAAGTTTCCGTATAAAGTCTTAATAAGATTTTTCACATTAGCATACTGCAAGCTATTCACAGATATCTGCTCAGCAGTCCCTATCGTAACCCACCAAGGTAGGCAGTTATTATCACCCCCATGTTGCAGATGGATGGGAGAACTACGACTGGCCACCTCAGGAGTTTGTGACTGACACAAGGTTTGAATTAGGGGATTTCTTCCAGTGTCCAACTCTGTGGGGAGGGTGGTGATCTCTGTTTTCAAAATGGAATCCCTTTGGCCCTCCAGGGCAAGTTAAGTTTACAAAGCAAGAATTCACACTCTGAACCTCTTAAATGGTAAGGTACACCTAATCTGCACTGAGGTGATCTTGTTTAGGAATATAGTTTCTTTATGGCATGGCTCAAACTCATCCTTCCACTGAAAATTTATTAGATCCATAATTGGCCAGGAAAAGTAATAGGAGTGGTAACAAATCGAGGAGCTGGGGACTGCCAAAAGAAAATACAGCTAAAACTGCACAGTTCCAGTTTTGTGTGTTTTTGTTTTTTCTTTTAACTGGTTTGTGAGTATTGTCTGGAATCTAGTTTTTAAAAAATCTTTTAATTTGTTTTGAATATTTTAACCTTTTTAAAAAATCTACTGCAAATTATTTTAAGGAGATGCCCAGTGTGGTTTGGTGAAAAAACAGAGTTACAAACTAGAGCTCAAAAGGGTTGGGATTCAAATCCCCACTTGCCCATGGAAGCTCGTTAGGGGCGTTAAACTGGTAAAACCACTCCTTAAGTATCTCACTTGCCTTGAAAACCCTGTTAGGGTCTCTATAAGTCACTTCTGACTTGACTGCATATAACAACAACAACAATAATGACAACAACAAGTTGTCCTAGGAAATTGGTAGGTGCAGAACCAATAAAAATGCTGTAAATTAATTCATTTATGGAATATGTTCCTGCCAAAGGTATTGGTGGCCACTCATATGGCTATAAAAGGGAGATTGTATACAGTGGGGTCTCTACTTAAGAACTTAATCCGTATTGGAAGGTGGTTCTCAAGTTGAAAAGTTCTTATGTTGAATCTGCATTTCCCATAGCAATGCATTGAAAACCATTTAATCCGTATCTGCTCTTTTCCGTCCATAGAAACTACAGTGGAACCTCTACTTAAGAACTTAATCGGTTTTGGAATGGTGTTCTTAAGTTGAAACGCTCTTAAGTTGAAGCAAAATTTCCCATAGGAATGGACTGAAAACCAATTAATCCGTTCTGGCTGTTTTTTTGTTATGTAGAGGTGCGTTTGTACATTGAAGCATTAGTTCCCATAGGAACTAATGCAAAGCTGGTTAATACGTACTCTACCACTAGGGGGAGAATTTTTTTTAACCTAAGATGACCTAAGGTTAAAAAAAGAGCAGGAAAGGTTTTTTTTCCTGTTCTTATCTTGGATTTCTGTTCTCAAGTAGAAGCAAAATTTAGCAAATGGAGCTGTTCTTAAGTTGGATTGTTCTTAAGTAGGGACGTTCTTAAGTAGAGACCCCACTGTAAATGCACGCAGAACATACCTGTCAGTTACTACTAGCCACCATAGCTATATTGTGATTAGTAGTATGTTGCAATAGGCAATTCAGTGTTTAAGACCACCAGGTGTGAAGAAAAATATGCTCTCATATTCTGCTTATGGTCTTCACCGAGGCACTGTGAGGATTGCTAGGCATCAGGGTGCAGGCTGAGGTCTGATGGACTTGCTGTACTTTTCCAGTTCATCACAAGGGGAGAGAAATCTCAGGAGGATCAGTGCTGGAGAAACAGAAAATTTGATATTTGTGTTCAGAGTGGCTTTACAGCCTGAACACCCACATCAACTGATTCTGGGATCACTGGATGAGGATGAAGGTGTCTGTGTTGCAACAGATACTTTAATGGGGACAAGTGCATCCATTCACTGGCTCTGCACACAGTTATTTCCCCTTGTTCCTGGCTTTTGGGCGTGCTCACATTGGTCCCTGTGGGCCATGAGGAACAAGGCAAGGAATTGACCATTCATGTGACGTTCTTGCTGTAGAAGAAAACATAAAGTTTGGAATGGGGGGGGGGAATGCCTCTTTCCTAACCACTGCCTATTCTGCTTCTGTCACATCACGAAGACCTTCCTGCATGACATTCCATGGCTTTTTTGAACCTAAAATCTCAGGAATTCAACAGAACTTTGTTTATACAGACAAATCACTCTGGTGGTACTTTTTTTAAAAAAGAAATAAAGAACCCAGTAAAAAGCTTCTCAACTGTGGGAGTACAGAGGAAGTGAACCTGTGTTGCATGACTTTGAAATTATGAACATACTTCATAAGTTTTATATATATACATCGAATAAAAGGGACTGAAATACAGTGCAGCCAAATACATCTGTGCAAATTGCAGAAACTATGCATGACTAAGAAACAATTTGCATCAAAGATGTTGACCTTATTAAATTGCAAATTAATGCCATGTACACATGACCACACCTTTGCACTCTAGGTAAATTAAACTGGAATGGTGACCACTTGTTGGATCTGTGTTCAGAGAAAACAATGTGGGTTATAGAGGCCTCACTTGCACTGGAGAAAAGATGTCTTTTTAACCGCTCTCATCGTGAGAAAGGCATGGTGATTAAAAGGTGTTAAACGACAGGCAGCATTAATCAAAGTGATTTAAATCAGAAAGTTTTTACTGCATTTTTTTCTTTAGGAAACTAAATGCAAAATTGGTTGTTATGAAAAAACTAAAGTGTTGTGACAAATAGTTCTGCCACATTTTTTTCAAAAATTCTCATTCATTTTAACAAATCTATGCCCATATAGTATAATTACATAAAGTCCTGTAGTGAATTGCTGCTGATTAACAAGTTGCTACATGCATTTATGGTCATGTGCCAGTCATATAACATGGTGGGGGACGACAATGTGATCCCGTGGGTTCTTGCACAGCTTTTCAATGGTTAACTGAGTCATTAAAAGTAATAATGCCACTGCCAAAGTGACAAGCACCTTTCGTCGTCCTTTGCTTTTGGTGCTACTGCATGCTCTTCCCCTTGACTAGCCAGCACCAGGCTGGTTTCTGATACAAGGGGCACTTGTTGAAGAAACTGCTCTGGCATTTTACTTCCCTCAGAGTACCAGACACAGCCTTCTCCCAAACTGACAGCAATGTGTAGCCCACCTCCAAACCATGTCACAGTCATTTGTGTTTCCACATATGGAGGAAAGGGGATTTGCCTGGAAATATGGCAAAACTGACCCCTTCATGGATTCCTGCCTTGTCATGGTGAAGGGGCTTGAGTAATTCAGAGAAGCTATGGGCTATGCTGTGCAGGGACACTCAAGATGGACAGGTCATAGTGTAGAGTTCTGACTGAACGTGATCCACCTGGAGCAGGAACTGGAAAGCCACTCCAGTATCTTTGCCAAGAAAACCTCATCAACAGAAACAAAAGGCTAAAAGATATGACGCTGGAAGATGAGCCCCTCAGGTTAGAAGGTGTCCAACATGCTACTAAGGAAGAGCAGAGGACAAATACAAGTAGCTCCAGAGCTAATGAAGTGGTTGGGCGAATGCCGAAAGGATGCTCAGCTCTGGACATGCCTGGAAGTGAAAGGAAAGTCCGATGTTGCAAAGAAAAATACTGTATAAGAACCTGGAATGTAACATCTATGAACCTTGGTAAGCTGGATTTGGTCAAACAGGAGATGTCAAGAATAAACATTGACAGCTGTACTGGGATACAATCTCAAAAATGATAGAATGATTTAAATACGAATCCAAGGCAGACCTTTCAACATCAAAGTAATCCAAGTTTAAGCACCAACCATTGATGCTGAAGAGGCTGAAATTGACCAATTCTATGAAGACTTACAACACCTTCTAGAACTGACACCAAAGAAAGATGTTCTTGTCATTATAGGGGACTGGAATGCTAAAGTAGGGAGTCAAGAGACAAAAGGAACAACAGGTAAGTTTGGCCGTGTAGTTCAAAACAAAGCAGGGCAAAGGCTAATAGAGTTTTGTCAAGAGAACAAGCTGGTCATCACAAACACCCTTTTCCAACAACACAAGAGGCAACTCTACACATGGACATCACCAGATGGGCAATGCCGAAATCAGCTTGATTATATTGTCTGCAGCCAAAGATAGAGAAGCTCAACAGAGTCAGCACAAACAAGACCTGGAGCTGATTGTGCTCTGATCATCAGCTTCTTATAACAAAACTCAAGCTTAAACTGAAGAAAGGAGGAAAAACCACAGGTACAATCTAAACCAAATCCCTTATGAATACACAGTGGAAGTGAAGAACAAATTTAAGGAACCAGATTTGGTGGACAGAGTGCCTAAAGAACTATGAATGGAGGTCAGTAACATTGTACAGGAGGCAGCAACAAAAACCATCCCAAAGAAAAGGAAATGCAAGAAAGCAAAGTGGCTGTCCAGCGAGGCCTTGCAAATAGCAGAGAAGAGAATGGAAGCAAAATGCAAGGGAGATAGGGAAAGTTACAAAAATTGAATGCAGACTTCCAAAAAAGGACAAGGAGGGACAAGAGGGCCTTCTTAAATGAACAGTTCAAAGAAAAAGAGGAAAATAATAGAAAGAGAAAAACCAGAGATGTGTTCAACAAAATTGGAGCTATTAAAGGAACATTTTGTGCAAAGATGGACATGAAAGGACAATACTGGCAGGGACCTCACAGAAGCAGAAGACATCAAGCAGAGGTGGCAAGAATACACAAAAGAATTATACCAGAAAGATCTGGATGTCCTGGACTACCCAGATAGTGTGGTTGCTGACCTTGAGCCAGATATCCTGGAGAGTGAAGTCAAGTGGGCCTTAGAAAGCATGGCTAACAACAAGGTCAATGGAGCTAATGGCATTCCAGAGGAACTATTTAAAATCTTAAAAGACGACACTGTTAAGGTGCTACACTCAATATGTCAGCAAGTTTGGAAAACTCAGCAGTGGCCGGAGGACTGGAAAAGATCAGTCTATATCCCAATCCTAAAGAAGGGCAGTGCCTAAGAATGTTCCAATTACCGTACAATTCCACTCATTTCACATGCTAGCAAGGTTATGCTCAAAATCCTACAAGGTAGGCTTCAGCAGTATGTGGATTTCAAAGAGGCAGAGGAATTAGAGACCAAATTGCTAACATGTGCTGGACTATGGAGAAAGCCAGAGAGTTAGAGAAAAACATCTACTTCTGCTTCATTGACTATGCAAAAGCCTTTGACTGTGTGGACCATAACAAACTATGGCAAGTTCTTAAAGAAATGGGAGTGCCTGACCACCTTATCTGTCTCCTGAGAATCTGTATGTGGTACAGGAAGCAAGAGTTAGAATATGGAACAACTGATTGGTTCAAAATTGGGAAAGGAGTACGACAAGGTTGTATATTGTCTCCCTGATTATTCAATTTAAGTGCAGATTACATCATGTGAAAGGCCGGACTACAGGAATCCCAAAGCGAAATTAAGATTGCTGGAAGAAATATCACCAGCCTCAGATATGCAGATGATACCATTCTGATGGCAGAAAGTGAGGAGGAATTAAAGAACCTCTTAATGAGGGTGAACGAGGGGAGCGCAAAAAATGGTCTGAAGCTCAACATTAAAAATAACTAAGATCATGGCTATTGGTCCCATCACCTCCTGGCAAATAGAAAGGGAATATATGGAGGCAGTGACAGATTTTACTTTCTTGAGCTCCCTGATCACTGCAGATGGTGACAGCAGCCATGAAATTAAAAGACACCTGCTTCTTGGGAGGAAAGCAATGACAAACCAAGACAACATCATAAAAAGCAGAGACGTCACCTTGCGAACAAAGGTCTGCATAGTCAAAAGCTATGGTTTTTCCAGTTGCGATGTATGGAAGTGAGAGCTGGACCATAAAGAAAGCAGACCACCGAAGAATTGATGCCTTTGAATTGTGGTGCTGGAAGAGGCTCTTGAGAGTCCCCTGGACTGCAAGGAGAACAAACCTATCAATTTTGAAAGAAATCAACCCTGAGTGCTCACTGGAAGGAGAGATCCTGAAGCTGAGGCTCCAATACTTTGGCCACCTCATGAGAAGAGAAGACTCCCTGGAAAAGACCCTGATGTTGGGAAAGTGTGAAGGCAGAAGGAGAAGGGCACGACAGGATGAGATGGTTGAACAGTGTCATCGAAGCAATGAACATGAATTTGACCCAGTTCTGGGAGGCAGTGGAGGACAGGAGGTCCTGGGGTGCTCTGGTCCATGGGGTCACGAAGAGTTGGACACGACTTAAGTATTAAACAAAAACAACATGACAAAACTGAAACACTGGCATGGATTTGGAACCTGGTCAACGTATCACTGAAAGGGTTAGAAGTACTGATCTGTGCTTTGCCACAGAACAAACTGGGAAGCAAGGGATAGTGCACAGCCCTAATTGAAACAATCTACAGGAACAGAATAAATGGTGTCCACTGACCAGTCATTAGTAATTACACTCAGTTTCTAGGAGCTCTCCTTCCATCATATATTTATTATTCGTTAAGTTTTCTATATAAGAAATTCTTATACATTTTCCTGTGCATCTACTTTTTGCATGTTTATTTCTCTTTATTGTCTCAGGTTCACAGCTCTGGTGGTGGTTATTAGGACCTTTTGTGTTTACATGAAAGAAAAAAAACATGAAACAAACTTTATTTTTTCTTTCTCTTTTTCATTTTCAGGTTCTTTCATGGATATCCAAAGCACGAGTTCTTAGACAGAACTTTTGCGTACCTCTCTTTCGCATTAACAAAAGTTTCATGTTCTTTATATTTCCCTCTTTTGTTGAACCTTTCTTTCTCCCTTTGTCAGTTTTAATTGCCTGTGAATTTTTTTAGTCCAATACCATCATGAGCCATGCTATCAGGATTGTGCTACCTGCCTGTTAGCTTGTGTTTCCATCTTTGCCATTTTTTTCTTTCTTTCTTCATTTAATGTGGGGATTTCTTCCCATTTCTTTGGTTTATTTTTGCTCCCGCCTACCTGCCTGCTGCTACCTGCTGGAATCAAGCAAGAGAACAGAAGGCATCAAGCGGTGGGAGGAGGGAAATCTTCCCATATTCTAGTAATTTTGGTTTGCAAAGGCTTTGGCAGTATTTTTCCTCTTATTTACTGGATGGCTTTTCTTAGTTTTGAGGGGAAGGTGCTGCGAGTTCATTTTATTTTGCTAATTTTCCAGTACATGTGTTTATATGTGTGCATGTGTGTGCTGCTTTCCCTGTTTGACTGATTTTTTTAAAAAAAAATTGGTTAGTTTACAGTGTAATTTATTGTGTTTAATTTATTAAATGCATATATTTTAGTGGTGGGTTTTGGTACTGTTTTGTTTGCCCCCCCCCCCCCCCCGTGTAAGTCACTGGGCTGTGTTGGTGGTTGTTATTGATTGTAATGTTGCCAGTTTTTGGAGTAAATTGACCTATAAAAGGGGCGGCCTCTTTTGTGTTAAATGAAAAGACTAGTGCAAACAAAAAAGAGCCACTACCAAAACAACCCAAATTGAAAAACATGAAAAATAATTTGCTCTGCATATCACAGTAGTTATTATTGGTATGATTGTTATTTTACTATATGCCAACCATTATCCTGTACTAAATATAGTGTTTAGGAATATATTCCTATCCTTAGCCTATACATTCCCATATTTCTTCACAATCATGAAGAAAACAATTTGGTGTTGTTTTTTTAATTGAACGTGAAGAATATAGAAGAAAGAAGTTAACAGATTCTCCTATTGGGTAAGAAGGTACTGAATGCTTACTTGCTTCAAAGCTGGGTTTGAACCTTGTGTATTCAATTGGGTGTAGTTCTGTAGTCCTGACTTTAAGTTGCATTCTCATTTTTCTGAAAGCTCATCATCTTTAACAGTAATGCGGTAGGAATACTGTGGGTAGAAGTGCAAGTATTTCTCATGACAGTCCCCACAGCTATTACTTGCCTAAGGAAAGCCCAGAATGCAGGCCGCTGGACCAAGTGAACTGGATCAGACCATATAAATTAGATGGTGCAGGTCTTTTGCAAAGTTAATGGCTCTTAATTGCCCATTGAAGATCAATTCACCGTGAAATACTTTACATTGCAAAATGAATAGCTTCCAATAGTATGCTATTCCTGGGAGAACATATTTCTCCCTTAGCTGCTGCAAGGACAGACAGACAGACAGACAGACAGACAGATAGTTAGATAGATAGATAGATAGATAGATAGATAGATAGATAGATAGATAGATAGATAGATAGATAGATAGACAGACAGACAGACAGACAGACAGACAGACAGACAGACAGAGATAGATAGATAGATAGATAGATAGATAGATAGATAGATAGATAGATAGATAGATAGATAGATAGATAGATAGATAGATAGATAGATAGATAGATAGATAGATAGATAGATAGATAGATAGATAGATAGATAGATAGATAGAACAGGGAAGCCCAAGGCTGGTGGAAGAAGATATAGTCCATGCTGCTTAGAAAGTACAAAGGTTTTGGCCCTAAAATCTCTGACTCTCCTTCACCACTGTGTGGAAAACAAACAAACCCTCATGCTGGGAATTGCAACTATTGAATTAGGCCAGTGTACATGACTGAGAATTTTATTCAGTTCAATTTCAAAATTTGAGATCCCCTCCCCCCCACGCACAAATTCCAGAGAAAGAAATTGACTCTTTAGAATAAATGGTGGGAGAAAGCAAAATTGACAGATTTGCCCATCCCTAATTAATAAATAAAACAGTGTCTTGCAGCATTATATCCATAACTTTTTTCCATGTCCGTGTTTACTTGTCTTTTTTGCCAGTGGGTATCTCTTCCATATGAAATTTTTTTTTCACTTCTTGTAAGCTTCAGAATTTATTATTGTAGTTCTTGCTTGTTTTACCAAATATACTGTATATGGAATAAATCATCATTTAGGCAACATCAAAAACTAGCGATGGAAGAAATATTATTTAGATGTTTTGAACAGATTTAGCCCTTAATCTGTACTTCCTCAACAAGTATGTGAACCAAAATGTAGTAGTTATCAGTATTCACACGTTTCTGAATGTTGTGATGTAGTCCTGTACTAAAAATGTGTATTAGGTTGTTTACATGTGAAGGGAGAAGAATTAAGTGCAAAAATGCATTACATTAGAAAGTGTTCCATGCAAATAATCATAGAAAAATGTGCATGTGTGCAAGAACACTACACAAAAATGTACATGAAATCTTTGGCAACAACATTTAAAACTGGCAGAGAACCAAGATGAAACAAACTTAAGATTGGGAGAACAAGCAAAACTGAAATGATCAGATGCATCTATCCCTACTTAAAATAATTGTATCCAGTGGACATGTTCATAGGAAACACAATGCCCATTCTTTCAGAAATATTCTAATATTCACACAGAGGCATAATCCCCAGCATCCTGAGTTCATTATATATTCTATTTTTTTCTTCATTTGCTCAGATTTGTATCCATATTGTAAAAAGGGGATTTAAAAAGTCCCCCGATCCATTTCTAGTGTCATTTAGACTAATGGCACCAGAATATGGATAAGGGTACACCTTATGATGAATATCTCAATGACGATGCACTTGAAAGTAATCTAGTATGGATCAATGACTTCTGCATTTGGATGCACAGCAGAATGTGCATATGATTGATGCCTAGAGTTCTTGATGCTCTGGCTGATAAGCACTTACTTGGAAATCTGCTTCTCCATGGATTTCCTTATGTATGGGCGAGACTCATGTTCATTTCCCTTTTGGCTGATGGTCAATTTCTCAAATATTAGAAAGTAAAAATGAAGTCCAGTAAAAATTAAGCATAGAGTGATGCACACTGAGGCAAAAAAAAAAAAAAAATCCCAGCTTCATTCAGAGATGAGAGCTAGCTTGCTGGCTGACTGGCTCAATACATGGATGGATATGGTCTGATCAATCCCGAAAGAGAACTTTGAGATCTAGCACATAATGTATTGAAAATATCAACTTAGTGTTTCTTTTTCCAATGAAAAAGAAAGAAAAATCCATGCTAGAGGTTGTAAGGAAAAGGAGTAAAAATTAGGTACTAGTTTAACGTGTTTGCAACTGGCAGGGTGAGAGAAGGGCCCACTGTTAGGGTTAAATGAGGGTGGGAAGGAGCGTTTGGGGTTTTCTGCGGGGTCCAGGATACCTGGTAAGGGATCCACAGAGGACTATCACCATTATTGCCCCAGAGAAGGCTCCTGACCCACCAGTTCTGTGACACCCAAGATACCCAATAGGTCCAGCGGTGGAGGTACTCAGTGGGGGTACTCAGCTAAGGTGCTGTCAGCACAAACAGTGAGACAAAAAAGAGGCTCCTTGAGGATCAGGTGCTCAGCCAACACTTGTTGTCAGCCACCTCTAACAACCCTCATTGAAGGGCTCCAAGCTGGGCATGCTCCTCATCAGAACGTCATGAGCCTCAGTGATTGGGACAAAGGCCAGTACTGAACTGACTGTTTCTAGGGGCCTAGGGCTGGAATCTCAGCCCCTGAGGTGTAGATTGGCAGTGACAGGAAACCACTGTTGAAGTCACCTGACCCAATAAAAAGTACTTGAACCAACAACCTGGAGCCAATGCGTTATTGAATGAGGGGCATTAGAAGAACAATGGGCACAATGTTCTTTGAATCCATCAGAAGGGCAATATAGGGAGGAAGCCCCTCTGCATCTTTCATCCTTTCTCTCTCCCCATCCTTCTTGTTCTTGTGGATCTGAAACTAGTCATACTGTAGCCAGAAGACCTTGATGACTGACTGAGCCAGAAGGGCAAGAAAGGTTCATTTCTAATTAAAACCCTTCTTCGTTCTCTTTAGTTTACTCTTTTCTTTCTCCACTTCTAATATAACTCTTGAATGCTGGATTTAGCATGCCTATCAGACCTGAATGGGGCAAGGAGAGCTTGATGTGCAATGTGTGCTGGGGAGGAAGGCAATTCCTTAGTGGAGTGTGGAGGCAGGGTGATCAGACAAGACAAGTAGCAGAGAAAAGCTGAGTTTCCTGCTCCTTGAGTGGTTCCATTCTTTCTGTTCAGAACTGCTTAATCGATCTGCCACTGAACATCTGTGTGAAGCTGGGGGACGCATTGGAAGTGGGCATTGTCTACAAGTTGTTGAGGATGCCCAGGTCTATATGTCATTAACCAAAGCCTCTAGCACACATTGTTCCATTCATAAGCTGGTGTTTGGAGGTTGCAGTTGAGTGGACGAAATTAAAGAGGTTGTAATGGAACCTAAAAGACTGAGAGTGTGAATGAGTGCTAATAAGTTCCCTACTCTGAAAAATGGGGTCATTCTTGAAATAAATTGGATTGTCATTTCCTGGTCAAATCAAGGTCAGACCCTAGAGATACTTTTGTCCTATATTTTAGACACACAATTTAAACGGCCATTACCAGCACTGGTCTATTGTAGCTGTCTAAAATATTATATTTGTTACACGGGTGACATACCTTTCTTGGGGAGAAAGTGCTTGCCACAATGACACATAACTTTTGTGATCTCCAAGATGAACTGTCATAATATGCTTTACATGGGGTTCCCTTAGAAAAAGGCAGCGTGGTGGCACCTGTTTCTTAGTAGAGATTGGACTGTAACATATACCATCTATTCTGTGGCAATCCTCCTGGTTACTGGCCATGTCCCATTCAGGTGACTGGTTTCTCACATTAGACTATATTGTACATATCTCTAGGTCCAATATTCCATTCCAAATAGTCTGTCATTAGATGATGAAATCCATTCATGTTTCAGAGATGTGACACCAGCACATGTTTGTGCTTGAAAAAAATATACTTGCAAATGAAGCCTGTGCTTACCTCTGATGACCAATCAGAAAACAAAGAGCAAGCTAATTTACAAACTATGAGAGGTGTGAAAGGCTCCTGATGTGACAATCGGACACTTTTTACCACTAAAAATTATCTCAACTAATAATATACTCTCTTTAATCTCTAGTTTGGCCCTCAAAGATTTCACCTTCCCATTGGTCTTAGACACTTCCTATATTCTGCAGGGCTATCCAACCTAAAAATACTTGCATTATGGGGTGAAGATATCAGCAAAAAAAAAAAAATTCTGTTATTGCTGGAAGGCTGTAGAAATACTTCCTTTTTTAAGATTTGGAACTGGTCTGCTGTAATGGATTTTTGAGAGAATGTAAAATCTCTCCTTGATATATATATTTGAAAAATATTTTTATTCTCCTTTTGAAAGTTCCCTGAAGCTTTGTAGTGACAGGGCATAATATTTTAAAGTAAATAAATGATGAAGGGATGGAGTTGATTTTTTTTTTTAAAAAAATGCTCATTTAGGAGAAATGAAATATGTGACAGAGACAATGGCACTTGTTAAATTTACTCTTGTTGGCTGCTTCTGGTGATATATCATGGAAAGGTTGTCTGAACTGTCAACACGGCATCACTTAGAGGATGTACACAGCATCCTCCATTCAAATTACCTTTCAGATCAATCACCCTCATCAGACTGCTATCTTCATCTGATTGCTGTAGAACAAATGTTTTGGCTTATAAGGAGGAAATGTTAGCATTTGGAAGAGCTGCTGATTGGGAAGGTTCAACGGCTTAACTCTGATAAATTGGGTCAACTGAAGAATCCCCTGTGCCTCCTCCTTTACAGGAGTAAATACATTTGTTGAAATTGTCCACATTCTAAGGCACATTCCAAATGACATAAAAACTGACATTGAACATGTAGCCACATCTTAGCACTTTTTGAGGCCCATTGATTTCCATGAAAGAAACATTAAGTGCAGTAAAAAGAACAGTCTTTTACTAGTACCAACTACAAGGAATAACCAACCTTGCCTTTGTGTTACTAGAAAAGTTTATGCAAGCAGCGGCACCCAGTTTTCACTGACCCACTTTATTCAGCGTACAGTGGTGCCTCACAAGCCAAGCGCTCTGTTTTACGACGAAACCGCATAACGACATTTCCTGTGGGGGAATTTCGCTTTGCGATGATCGGTTCCCTGCTTCGGGAACCGATTCTCGCAAAACGACGATTTTCCTACAGCTGATTGGCGGTTTCAGAATGGCTGCTGCGTAAAACAATGGCCGCTCACTTTTTTTGGGGGATGGATTCCTCGCTGCACGGGCAGCGAAAATGACCGCGCTATGCAGGATCTTCGCTGGACGGTGAGTTACAAGCCCATAGGAATGCATTAATTGGGTTTTAATGCATTTCTATGGGCTTTTAAATTTTGCTTTATGATGTTTTCATTCTACAGTGATTTCGCTGGAATGAATTAACATCGTAATGCGAGGCACCACTGTACCCTCTTCTCCCCTGACCCTAGAAATTCTGCTCATGAGTCTTGTAGGGCACTCCACGGGCTGGTGGTGGCCATATTAGCTGGAAGATTCTAAGGGCTGAAGTTCGAAAGGGTAATTTCCCCAAGCTTCAGAGACTGGCAAAAGTCAGGTGCCTTTCTTCACCTAAGTAGAGCTACTTTCTACTAGCACAAAGTCACTGTTTACAGAGCAGCATCAGCCCAAAGAGAATTCCCCACTAGGAAGTGATTACAGTATATTATAAATCTGTTGGTAGATGAAACTGAGGGAAGGGTAGGGAGAAGCAAATGTGATAGGAAGAGTAAAAGTGAATGCATTGAAGGTGCTTAAGCATAATTTCTGGAGAAAGAGAGGGAGTGAATGAGAGACAGAAGCATAGGTAGAAATGGAAGGCCCCTCCAAGGCCATCTAGACCAACCAGCTGCCCATCCAGAAAACCTATTACTTCAGCATTCTAACAAAGGGCCATCCAGCCTCACATTAGAAACCTCTACCACCACCTTCTGATGCAGGCTATCCCACAACTGCTCTTCTGATCAGGGAGTTATTTACTGTATTTCCCTCTTCTTATAATCCTTTCATTTGGATCCTATTTTGGGCCTGGTTGGCTGAAACACTCCAACGGAAGTAATCTAAAAAGTATTTTTTTCCCCAACCCTCTGGAACAAAAGAAAATTCTTTGAGACAGATCTTTCAACGTTTTTAAAAAGGCAGTTAGGTGCCTTGCCTTCTAATAGTTTTTTCTGCAGACACCCAGTTTCTTCAACACTCTTCGCTGGGGCTTGTATCTTGTTGCCTAAACATGGGGTGGAAGGGAAATGGTGTAGGCACCCCTCCACATTGGCAGACTCCTTGTCAGCTGCCTCTTGTTGTGCTGGTTGCAAGATCAGCCACACAAGTAGTCATACAAAAGGGAGCTTAGAAGGCAGAGCTCCTTACATTATTTTATTTCAGACAATAGAAGGCCAGGTTTGGTCTCCTGGGCCGTAATTATCCTTGTTGCCCTCATCTGGATATTTTTTAACCAAAATGTTTGTGGAAAATTGTGCCGTGTTTCAATCTGACTGAAAGCGAAAGGGATGGGGAAAAAAGATTGGTTGTATCTCAATACCAGATCTAAAGCATATTTCCTTATAAATAAAGAACAGAACTGGGGCCTTTGCCAAATGTGTCAGAATTTTTACTGGCATCTCTTAAAGAATGTTATTTCAAAATCACATGGTATGTATCTCCCAAAGCAGATGCTGCTCCAATTGACTGAGTTCTGAATCATTTGTTTTACTGGAAGCCTGTGTATAATTCCTAGCAGATCTGCAAAAGATAAAAACAGCTAGTTTGGTTTGGAAGGCCATGTTGGGCTAGGAAAAGGGTCAGATTAAGCTCTAAATCACAAAGCTGGGTCCCTTAATGGTACATTAAGAGTATCCTTGTACCTCATAATCTCAGATCCCTTACGCTGTATGGAAAAGAGGTGTGAGTTCCAGCATATTTTTCTTTACCAAAGAATTTGCATTCAACTTCCACAGCATCTTAATTGTGGTGCTGTGGACAGCTGCTGCAGTCACGGATTTGGCTGGTTATTTCAGTGAGGGGATTACACCCTCCTTCAAGCTCAATAGGTTGGAGCACCCGGCTGCAGATCCAAGGGTCAGGAATAGGATTGTTCACTATACATTCCATGAGAAAAGCTAGCCTATGTAGCCTTGGTCAAGCTGCACAATCCCAGAGCACCATCAGGAGGAAGGACTGGCAAACTACCTCTGAGTACTTTTTGACTAGAGGATCCTAGGAAGGGTCACCATGTTAGAATCCATTTGATGCTACATAATTCTAATTATTCAGTTCTCAACTATTTGTAATATAATGGTTTCAAAGAAGGGGGCTCAGATGTTCTTGGACTACAACTCCCAGAAATCCTAACTGTTGGCTTTGCTAGGTAGCCTATCTGATGGTTGTGATGTAAAAGCAGCTGATGCTACATGTTTGAGAACTATTGTTAGGGTACCTACTCCTCTCTGCCCATTCCTTCTCCCAAATGACAGGGATCTTATGCTGCAGTCCTAAGTACTTTTTTTTTGCTGACAGTGGGTTGGGCAAATTTTTGTTTTTCGCACAAACAAATTTTGCAAATTTTAGCAGATTCTGGTCAGAGTCACTGGCCATGCTGACTGATGGATTCTAGTTGTTTTAGTCCCAAAACAAATATTTCTAAGTTGTGATTCTGGTTAAAAATAAACAAATGAAATTAAATTTTCATATTTTCACTCATAGCTAGCAAATGGGCAAATTTATTAGTTTCATGGTTGTTGTGGGTTTTTTGGGCTCTTTGGCTGTGTTCTGAAGGTTGTTCACTGCCAAAGAGTCCGAAAAACTCACAACAACCATTAGATCCTGGCCGTGAAAGCCTTCGCGAATAATTATCAGTTTCACTTTTTCTTCCCTTTGAATATTGATAAGTTATGTTTTTTTAAAGGGAACTAAAGGAAAATTCTCACCTGTCCTGATGTAGAGGGGACTGAGTAAACCAACATGCCATTTTTCTTCCCAGGCTCTTACTTCATTTACCTCACCCACTTGATCTCCCCTCTAGGGTAATAGCAGCTTAAACCAAAGGCATCCAATGACAGCCTTTGTCTGCCTGACATCTCTGTGACATTGTGCAGTTCAGCCAATCACTGTCTGAAGTATCTCCACTAAATCCATAACCTTATGTGACTGCCAGAACTGAAGGCAACACAACATTTTGATTATTTTTACTTGACCATGCAGTTGTTTGTGCGCTTTTCATCTCTATAGGTTGCCCAAGTCCTTTATTTTGGAGGAGCAATCTGTACATCTTAAAAACAAATAAATATGGGAGGCTGTGAATTAAGACCCACTTCGGCTTTTATCATTCTACATATGCTGAATTTGGTTAAGCATAACCATCTAGTTTCAGCATGCTATTTGTTTAAAACAGCTCACAACTGAAAGTGGATCTCATTAGCTCCCATACAGCAGTGTATCGTATTTATATCATTAGCCTAGAATTTCAGTAGGTGAAATACAGTTTTGTTCCCCCTCCTCCATGTAATTGAAAACAAGGACACAAAACCCATCCACTGTTATACAGCAGTAATGTGATGTACTAATCTAGTTACTTAGTATATGATACGAAGCCACTCGGCAGAGCCCTGCCTTTGAAATATGATTTAAAACAGAATTCATAATGTTGCGGAATTACATAAAACTGTGTGAAATTGTGCAGATAATCATTTAAATCTCCCTACATGGAAAGATAATTGCTCCCGAAATTAACTGTACCTGGGGTTCATTCATTTGGTCATGGCTAGTTTCTTATATAGAGATGATTTGATATTAGAGCTAATTAAGATCAGGTCAGAGTTGCTGAAGGTCAGAGATTAATGCGCAGGATCATTGAAATGATAATTATAAACAGATTAGGAAGCTACGGTCTTTTATAAAGGGTTATTAGATAATTACTGTGAGAGTGTACGGCTTACTGTAATAATGGATTATCGACTACTTACAGCGTTTTAAGGGTGAGAGTATATTACTTCCTCAAGGACTAAGAGGAATAATGTTGCTGGAAATTGGTGCTCAGTAAATAAAAAAAATCACACCAACTGCATTTCATTTTTCTTCCAAATATTCTCTCTTTATTCACAGCAGGCTCCGTGGTTTTGCTTTGGTGATCTAGAGTTTTTAGTGAATTGAAAGCGTCCTGTAAAGCTGTTCTACATTGAGTCCCTCCTCTTTAAACCTTAAAACGGCATGTAGAAATTAAAATGTACCGTAGTGATGTTGATGGAAGCTCTGATCTAGATGAAGGAATTGGATAATAAAACAGAGGGCAGTAGTTGTTAGGACTAGAACAGAATGTTAATTATGGAGTTCCCAATCAAAAAGGACATCATAGAGGTGGGAAGGCACAGAAAGGGCGAAACGAAAAATGATCAAGGGCTGGAACACATTCCCTGCGAGGAAAGACAAAGGTGATTAGGGCTTTTAGTTGAGAAAAAAAGGTGGCTACAGGGGAACATAATAGAGATTTATAAAATTATGACAGATTTGGCCAGATCCCACCCTACACTTTTCTCTCATAAATATTAGAAAATCTCCCAAATCAAGCTGAAATGCACAGAATGCAGTTAATGTATAGAACTCAGTGTTGCACAGTTTGTAATTTCTAGCCAAATTCCTCTAGCTGTGCCTCAGAAATACAGGGATTTGCAGAGTAGAATTAGCTTTAAGCTCCCCAGTTTTGTCCACTTTTTTTCTCATCAACTGTCACTTACAGTCTCAATAACTCACTCTGAGACATTTCAAGCAGAAAGAATAAAGCATGTTTCTTTACTTATAGCTTTGAATAGACTGAAGAGCAAACTAAGAACAGAACATGGCTGCCTGCAGCAACAGGCCTCGACAGATTCAGGGCTTTCAACAGACTGACTGAGGAGGAAAAAGACTCTTAACAGAAAGGTGTGGCTCTCTTTGAATTCAGAGGCAGGGAAAGAATGGTTGGTTAGTAGTGTTACTGATTGTCACCACAGCCCAGAAAGGTCCCTCCCAGACACACCTACAAGAGGAAGTACGCAAGATTGTAAAAAACTCCAACATTTAATATGGTCAGCATGCTTAACTGGCTTAAACAGGGAGCAGAAAACAGGCAAGTGGAGCCTCCATGTATGAATGCAGTATATCCTGCCAATAGAGGGAGACTACTGCCCTTCCTCTGAGGTTCCTATCCTTTCTGTCAGTTTCCAGGAGAGCCATCTACTGCACCCTTCTGAAGAGCTGGATTCAACCTCTACCGTGAGCCAGTCCTGGCCATTATTGATAGGTGAAGGCAGGAGGTGTACTCCAATCTGCTGCTGGAGGAAACAGAAAGCTGAATGGGACAAAGCATTGATTTGGTTCAGGAACACAATTCATGCTCCTACCTGCTGCCCCCACAGCCCACTTGTAGAACCACCTATAACTAGAGATTTGTATTTCTTGGTGTGTTTCCAAGGCCTATAAGACCGAAACGATTTTCATTGGCATAAGGCTCCACTTCAGCTTCCCATTGTATATAACAGAAGCAGATGAGCAACTGGGGCTCATATTAGTTTACCTCAGAACTTGGACAAGAGGTCAGGTGTTGTTTCTTTCTCAATTTTCTTGAAGAAAACAAATTGAATAAATAATAAATGGTGCATACAAAATCAGAAGAGATGGTGTGAAAGGTTATAGGGGTAAATCATGCTACTTTGATTAATTTACAGTGGAACCAAAAGTAAAACTGTTCTTGCTCACAGCTTATGATGATGAAATAGAGACCAAAAATCCTCAGAAGTTATCAAGTAACTCAACCAGGTATTGGAGATCTTTGAAATAGGCTTAATCTTCTTACTATCATTCAGATAATATGAAAAAGACAGGAAAAAGAGGATGAGGCAGGATTCCCTCACTTACATTTCTTTGACAGGCAACAAGGCTGCTCCTGGCTTGAGTGCCACCAGTCTTCAACCATGGGAAAAACTCCTCTGTGACCTGGGTGACTGACAACAATGGTCAGATCTGAATGGGCCTTTTGTCATCTGGGAACTACAATATCAAAGAACAATTATTGACACACTTTAGCTAGACAACAACAGGCTGGAGAGTTAGCCTCTCTGCCCCCTTTCCTACTCAGTTTAACCCCAGGCCACACAGCATGGATCACTAATTACTGAAGGCTGCTTTGAATACAGGGTTTTCAACAGCCCAATTTAACCTATTTAAGCTTCAAAGTGCTGTCGAGAAGGAAGCAATTGTTTTCTGCAAAACTTAACAAAGAGAGGCTAGCATATTATCATTGTGTGGCACACCTTTCAACATTCCTGACTCTTATCTTGATGGGTGAATCATAACAAATGTTTGTTGTTTCCCATGCCTCTTCAAAGACAGACAAAGCTCATCCTCAGTATAACTTTTCTGTCAACAAAATGTCCATCAATATTCCAAGAGTTATGTGCATGAACGGGCACATGCATCTATATTGCCATATCCTCAAGTGATTCAAGATGGCCTTCTATTGGCTGAACCTTCTGCACTGTTTCTGCAGGATCTCTCTCAATGAGAAGTAGGCCACCCAATGTCAGTGCCAAAATAAATTTTTTTAGGGAATATGTATTCCTTCTGACCATCCATTTTCCTTCCTACAGTTTGATTTTCTCAAAAATGTGTTCCTCAACAGACTTACAAATAAAGTCTGTCTTTGTCTTATAGTGACCAGTCTGAGAACATAACATATTATTTGCAAGATGCTTGGATAAGGAAAATAATATGCGATGACAAACAGACATCTTTCACCACTTGAGGGAGCACCTCTTCTAAATATGTGCTAAACATATATTTGGTTATCTCCTCAGGGAGAAGGAATATTTTGTCTTTGCAGATAATATCCCCAAGAGTAGCAGTACATTTTTTGCATCTGGAGTGAATAAACAGGGACATCCAAATACATTTTACCACCCGAGACAATAGTCATGAATTCATTACCTCTGGAATCTGACTGGGATGTCAGGTCAGAAAGGTTCTCAGGTTTTTAAGATCAATCTCATTCCATCCTATTCCCTCATAAGTTCAGAATTTATTCAAAAGAAGAAGAAGAAGAAGAAATTCACACTAAAATTTGTGGATGGTTTTATTTCTGTGTGTTTTTGCCTCATGCACAATTTTTATGTGCATCTTTAGAAACATACAGCATCTCTAGTTACATTATTAGAAGCATCATCTAAATTATTCTTACACGTAACGTCTCAAATTTGAAATCTTGCTGCCTCAACCAATATAGATGTCTTATTCTGGAACATTTTTGGATAAGATCTGCTTAAAAACCTAAGTTCTCAACCTTAAAAAAATGTTGACACGTTTCTATTAAAATAAAGTACCAATATGTCATGTTATGAACTCAAGACTCATTAAGAGCCCTACAATAAAAAAAGAAAAGGGGAAGAAATGGAAAATTCAATAACTAAGATTCTGTTTAAGAGCCTTATTGGATTTTTATAACCAGTGTGAAAAATGTCTATAAAATATAACTATAACCTTGATGGTGTCATTTTGATTAGATGCAGTAGAGCAATATTAGCTTTTAAAACAGAATAACATTGAAAGGGTCATATAATGCTGCCAGTCAATCATTTCAGTGGTAGCTTAATTCTATAAGGAGGCACATTTGCACCAATCCCTCTTAGATATTAGTTTGTACTGATGGGGTAGTTCATGAATTGTAAGCTGAAGGTGCTACATATGGAGGGGGGCATTCAGTAGCAAAGTTGTAAGTATAGTAGCATGACTGGGGCTTTGATGAAGAGTGCCAGAATGTAGAGGGTGCAAGAGTTTGCCATTGGCAGGTTGTGACCTCCTCCTTGGTATTTGATACTGAAAGGGTAGAAACCTACCCCCTATGGACATGTATACCAAGCACATCAAGCTGCTGCTCCCCAGGGAGAAGAATATCTGCTCGCCCAGGGCAGAATAAAACACCAGATAGGCAGGCTTTGTATGGAACGATAAGGCCATCTCATGCTTATTCCCATTTCTCTGTCCTCATTACATGTACTCCGTTCTCATGTGATCCAAGGTCAACCAATAAGACACTAGAGGCCTGTGTGCCAAAGTGACTAGATATGGCTCTGTTCCTTATAGGGTTACATATTGTCCTGGTTCTGGCTTAGCAATACTGAACTCACCACCGGAAGGTTCCAGATACAGATATTTGAAATGCCCTACTCAGTGGTTTTTATACTGGTTCTTCATTCTGAGAGGACTGTTCATTCTATGCATGCAAGGCCTTTTATGTCAGGACATCCCAGTGCCCCTATCCACATAGGATAAAAAGAGCAATATATTCTCATCATACTCCATCCTTGTCACTTGTCCTCCTCCAGCACCAGCCTCTCCACCGTTTTGTTCCCACCTTGAACAAAAAGAACCAGGAAGTCATAGGAGAAGATTGGCTGTACTTGGTATAAGCCAAACATTGTCTGAGAAAAGACCATGACCTGGGTCATGCAGGACGTTTATTTTAAAGGAATAAAGGCCAGTCAGGACAATCCCTGTGAGGGACACCAAAGCCCTCTTGTGTAGTTACACCAGTGTAACTTATATTGCACAACATTTGGAGATAAACTGCCTGAAGTGAAAAATTCACTATAGACATTATGTGTGGTGTGCCTGATGCAACAAATAATGTCTGTTTATCTGTTTTCTTAACTTGAGGCAACTTGCCTTCAAATATTATGATGATTGCATTATACCAGTGTAACTATGCAACAGGGTTTTAGCTGTACATTCATGTAGCCCCAAAGATGTCACAGACTGTCGCCTCATCAGATGTAAGGCATCTCCAGTTTAAAAATTCTGTGAACCATCTCTTTGTAGCTCCTGTAGAGAAGCAAATTTGTCATTGTTTCTTTTTTCCTCCTTTTTCCTTTGTCTGACCCTTATTTTAATGATGGTGTTTTAGCCTTGGAATATGCCTTTGTAAAAGTTCATAAAGCAGCCAGAACTTAAAGAGGGGGATATTGTAAATTAATAAGCACTGAATTACCACAAAAGCTGATTTATTTTAACAAAATGTAAATAGTATTCAGAATTTCCTTTCATACGATTCCTGTGTAAGGTACAAAACATTTCAAAAGAATTCCTTGATGTTTCATTCAAGAATTCATTTGGATGTTTCTTATATTGAAATTAGTCAGAAAAGAAGGAAATCAAGGCAAGAGGAAGAAAGCAACAAATTTCATACAAATATGCACCGTACCCAGCTATTCTCAATTAAGCTATTCCTGAAATAAACCTTTGTAAATTTGCCTTAACTTTGTTGTCTTGCTTTGGTTGTAACTTGCAGCCCAGTTCCATGCATGTTTATTTCAAAGTGAGTCCCTCTCAATCCAAATCCACTGAAAATGCTCACAAGTAGGTGCATTTGCAGGCCGCAAAATGGGGAAGGCTCAGACTGGGGACAAGAAACTCTCCAGAACTCCTTTGCATACACACACACACACACACACACACACACACACACACACACACACCCACACACACCCACACACACCCACACACACCCACACACACATCATAGTTTTTAATTTTTATTTTGTGTCTGCCATTCCCCATGTCTTTCCTGCCACCATTATCCCATGGCTTAGCATCACCTCTTACCAGGGTGCTGTTATTGAAGTGGAGTGTGGTTTCCAAAAGACCAAAGACGTTATTCAACAAATCAGGTAGGAAAGGAAAGCAAACATCAGAGGGGACTGTGCTGGATAAGGTATTGCATCAGTAATAGTAGCCGCCATGTGAGAGGCCCTACCACTTCCTGGAGTATCAGCAAACCTGGAGGAATCAAAATTGTGGTGGTGGGACTAATCACTGTGTTTTAGATCTTTTTACTCTGTAGCTTCTTCAGCTTCAGAACTTTGAGTGCTGGATTACATAGACTCATACTGAATCCCGTGTGTGCTGGGCTAGCGACAGAATCAGCTTCTAAGAACAAGCTGTACAAGAGCTGACATGTCTCCCATTTTTGATCACAGTTCTTTCCCTTACCCATTTCTGACCCCTGTTCTATTCCTGGCAACATTCTGGAAATAAGATTGTGGTGACCAGCTGGTTGGTGGTGTAAGCGTGCTCTGATATGTTTGGCCCTCTGCCATCCAAAAAAACATGTTCCCCTAAAAATTTTGAATAGTGAACAAGCTATAATCCACAATTGTCCTATGGATCAGTCCCTGGGCAGCTATTTTTCATCTGAAGCCAAGCAGAGAATGTCCAGCAAATGAATAGACTAAGCAAGGGAGTATCCAGAAGAGAGGCATAAAGACAAAGTCAAACAAACGGGATAAATCAGGTAAACCCAGTGAAGGATACTGAAAGCCAAAATCCACAAGTTACTCCAAGTCAAGCCAGCCCAGCTATAATACCAAGCAGGCAGGGAGATTCCAAGAGACATGGTCAAGCTAGTGTGAATTCATACAAAGCAGAGGAATTGCTGGCAGGGTAACAGTATAAGAAAACAGCAGGCAAGATATGAAGCTCCAAAGAGCTGTTGTTTCCAACAGCCTTATAGTTCTAAGCCTGAGGTTTATGTTGCTTAACTGCTGAACCCTGTATCCCATAGATCTCATCTGCAGGAATTTGAACAGTTGTTCTCCCTGGGAAGAAGAGTTCAACTGCACATCTATGAACAGCTGGTCCTCCTCAGAGGAAGAGCTTCCCTTCAAGGGGATTTTCTGTTGTAGCAGCCTCTCCTTTGCATCTGAGCACTCTGCCTGAATGAGTCTTGCATCATTCTTATGGGTTGGGCCTGGCTTTTCCTCCTACTTCAAGGCTGAGCTGCCTCTGGGGATTTAGCTACCCAGACCCCTTCTCAAAGCTCTGTCTCCAAAACCCATTAACCCTTCACTAGCTACAGATTGAGAGATTCTCAGTCATCCTTGCTTTAATTTGCTAGTTTTCCAAGCAGTCCAGGTCTGCTGTTATTTTCATTGTTTCTTTGAATCTGCTTATTAGCCATGCTGGCTTCTTCTTGGACTTTGCCATACCTTTCTTTCTCTGAGATATACATGCTATTTGAACTTTTATTGCCATGTTTTTAAATAACTTACAAGTGTCTTGAAGAGCTCTGAACTTCTTGACTCTTTATTTCAATTTCCTTTCAACAAATCCTCTCCTTTCTAAAAGATGTTTCTTTCTTTCTTTCTTTCTTTCTTTCTTTCTTTCTTTCTTTCTTTCTTTCTTTCTTTCTTTCTTTCTTTCTTTCTTTCTTTCTTTCTCTTTCTTTTTTTGAGCTTGAATGCAACCATATTAGATGTCTTCAGAGCAATTTTGTTACCCTCATACAGGGTGAATTTTAAAACATTATGGTTGCCATTCCTGAATGGGAAATCTAGCAGGTAGCCTTGTTAGTTTGTTGTAGCAAAAGAGAAGCTAGAAGTCATGTAGCACCTATAATGAAGAAGTGCTAATGTGGTTCCATCAGGACTTCAATAATTTCTACTCTAACCTAAACCTGAGCATAGACCATTCCAAGGAACAGGTTAACTTCCTGGATACCATGTAAGGAACAGATAAATGCCACTTTAAAGCAAACCTACAGGCAGACAATTATATTTACATGCTGTCAGATGTCACTCTGATCATATTTTATAAAACCATCATTTACAAACCCTATTGAATCTTCTCAGAACTAACTGAAAGAGACGCCCTACTGGAAGGGTCAAAGGAGACATTCCTGAGATTCAGATGCCCACCTGATATAGTAACACAACAGGGCAACATTGCCAGCAATGCCCCACTGGTTTTTATTTTGTCCAAACAGGTTAAACTCTATGTAAAAGAGTAAATTGGCACAGAATGGAGATCACAATGGAAATATCCAGAAACAAGTGAGTGAACACTTCACTCATCCTGGACACTCTTTCTTTGATCTCAGTTGCAGTTCTTGAACAAAGAAACTTCAATGAAAGATTCAAAACAGAGGCAATTTAGCTGGAATACATCAAGAGGTTCAGCACACACTCTCTAGGCTTAAACGGTGACAATGTTTCTTGTGCCATTTATGCACTAATCTAACCATTTGAACCTTTGTCACCCAGTCAGACCCTAATCACTTCCTATAATTTGTGAAAGATTTAGTTTTAAAATATTTTCAGGAAGAACTGTTGGTAGCTATCAGTTTTATACTTCCTCCAGAGATACAGGAACTCTAATCACCTAAAGAAGTGTGTTCAGACATACAAAGGTATATGAAAAAATGAAAACTAGTTAGCCTTATAGGTGCTACATGATCTCTTGTTTAATCTTTTGACTCTGAATGGACAAAGACAAAACAGATTTTGGTGCTATTAATTCAAATGTTAGTTCACTTTTACTTGACACCATGTTCTTGAAAGAATAAATGAATAAATTGTATATGACTAAGGATGCAAAGGCTGGCTGGGTAGCTCAGCGAGTTGGGTACCTGGCTGGAAGGCCAAAGGTTGGGAATTTGATTCTCTACTGTGCTTCCCATGAAGCTAGGTAGTGTAGCCTTGGGCACTTCTGAGTTCTTTATACCTCCACAAATCACTTATGAGCATTCTATACCTAGAAAAATCTGGAAGGGTTGGTATAAGCCAGAACTGCCTTGACAGCATGTAATTATTACTCTTGTTGTTGTTGTTGTTGTTGTTGTTGTTGTTGTTGTTGTTGTTGTTGTTGTTGTTGTTGTTGTTGTTGTTGTTGTTGTTGTTGTTGTTGTACTATTAAGGATAAAATTTCTCACTTATCTTTGCCTCCCATAGCAGGAACAGGAATTATGGCATTTTTTCCTCACCAGCAAGAATAGTGAGGAATTTTTGGGTGTTTTAATTCAGAATACTGGAATTGGAGAAGATGATATTTTCTGGGGGTGGTGGTGCCATTTTTTTCAACAAAATGGCCTTTCCTCCACAAAATCTCCAAGGATACAATTGCACAACTTTTGAGACTTGCGCAGACTATGATGACTTCACCTCTGTCTAAGAACTTAATCCACTGAAAAGGTAGTTTGCTTCTTATCACCAATCCATCCATTCTTTTGTATTTATTGTGCCTATGTGTGCTTTTGCTTCTCAAAGGGAAAAGTCATTTTGGACATGTTGGACTAGTCGAAGAGACCTTCAGGAGAGAAAAATAATTATTTGTCCTGTTCTTTGTGTTACAAACTAATTTTCAGGGATTTAAAATTCTTCATCAAGGTTTTCATTTGCGTTGATATGCCATAAAAATAGTACACAATTGTCAAAAAAGAGCCACGGCAATAGCTTTATGTTTGGGTAACTGCTTAACTTACTAAAGTGGTTAACAAATGAAAAAAAAAAAGGATTTGGCTTCTGGGACTTTCCCTTGCTTTCTGTCTCTTTGTGAATGGCAGTGAGCACAAGAGAGGATCCTGTAGAGTAGACCATCTTGACTGCTGCCATTGGGGTTGTCAACGTTCTGGCTGCTCTTCAGTATGTAAAGCTTGGCATGCTTTTTCCTGCTAGCAATGTGGGCACAATATTGTGCAGCAACATGGGACCATTTCCTAACATTTTGAATTGTAGATACAGAAGCACAATGTTCTACATTTAAAAACTGGAGTTTTAATTTTTTGAAGAATTGAATTGTTTCAACACACAGCTGCTGGATCAAAAGTACAAGCCAAAAGCAGAAATAGTTTGTGGTCTGAATGTGTGGACTCACTCAAAATGTTTGGGGTGATGTGTCCCCTGTTATCTAATTTATTGGGTGCGTACAGCCAAGGTCCTCATACAATAGTCATTGAAGATGGAAAAGGAAGAAGTATCCACTGTACTGAGGTGAGGGATGGAGTAAATGGCATTTATAAAGCCATTCAGTTTCACAGCTATTACTGCAACTTCTGCTGAAGTTTGGACACTTTAGACTCTTACTAATATCAGCAGGAGAGATATAGCCATGTGCTTAACTCTCCCATTGAAACCAATGAGCCTTAGAAGTGCTTACACTGCCTGTTTGCCTATCACATTTGCATGGCCTTTTTACGCATGAGGGGTATGCGTATGTTTTGGAGATATACACAGAAGATGTGAATTTTTTTTTAAAGGCAGTGTGTGCCTATTCTAAGATACCAAAGGAGTTCAAGCAGGCATGCAAATGGATATCGTGTTTGCTCTGGTTAAAACAAATAACCTTTGCAGACCCCTGTGTGTGAGGGAAGAATATTGTGTGACACGTCTGGAGATAAAGACATGTGCAGCTGTTGCTCACAATCTGGAGCACGGTGCTATGCAAATATGTTTGAAATGTTCTAATAGACAATGTAATGGTTTTATGCCATATAAATGTCTTTCCTCTGTGAAGCTTAACATGGTTGCTGGACAACATGCAACAGAGTGTTCTTGTGTTCAAAGGCATTGGCGAACCACTGACAACAAGTCCAAACACTTAGGAAGCTGGTAGTGTCATTATGGACACATGAAGCAGCCATAATTTAAGTCCGATCACTGGTCTGTCTCATCTAACCACATCTATTCTGACAGATGGCCATAGTCCCAGTTCCCAGGAAAAAGTCCTTCTCAGTTCTCTCGCTTTAGAGATCGTGTTAACTGGTGATGCCAAGAACAGAGCTGAAGACCTTCCTCATGCAATGTGGGACTCACCCCTTGAAATAAAAAAGAGACACAAATCAGGAAAACAGACTCAGTTCTGCATTAGAACCAATAGAAAGTATACCCAAAAAGGAGTAAAGAAGATTTTCAGCTCTATTTTGAGGATCATTTCCTCATGATAGGGATGCAGGGAAATCTGAAAAAAAAAATCAGATTTTCACCTGCAGATGATTTCTTTACTCATCATAGTCCTATGATTTTAGTCCAGCTCTTTCCCCTTCCCTCCTGTAACATGAGCATATTTTCATCTCTAAACGTCCAGTGATGATAAACAGAAAACACTACATGGAGTTCATTTTGCATCATTCTCTAAAGTTAAAGCATAGTCAGGCCAGAATCCAGCTGGTGATTTATGCGTGCTTAAATTAAATTGTGTACCTTCCCATACTGAATTGTGCTTATTAATAAGGTATCCTTCTGGTTATGGGATATAAACTGATTTTGCAAACAGGTGTCTGCCTAGTATCTCTGTTTCTGCTCCAAGAATTTGGAACTCCCTCCCACAGGATACTAGACTGGCCCCATCTTTGCTGTCCTTCCACAAGCAGGCAAAGACCTTTTTTTATAGACAAGATGCCCCTTAGTGACTGGCTGGCTGAATACGTTATTGAAACCTTACTGCTTTATCTTCTTTAGTGTAGTATTTGTTTCATACTTTTTAGTAATTGTATACTTACTGTTTTTAGTTTTAAATATTGTATTTTAATTATGCAAGCCGCCTTGGGTCCTATTTAAGGAGAAAGAGGAGGTAAAATATTTTAAATGTATGAATAGTAATGTTATTGGTGCTTCATTAATTAGTGGCAATTCACTCTAATGCATTACACAATTGAATGCATGTGTAAATAACTGGATTCTAGGTATTTTGTTTTCTTCATTATCTTAAAGTCTTAAAATTAATACCTCAATTAACTGAAATATTTGATAATTACACTTTTTTTGCATGATATGGACAAGCCACACAAAACACTGTTCATATGTACGAGTATGCTTTATCTGGTTTTGGGTGGGTTTTTTGTTTTGTTTTGTTTTTTGTCAAACATTATCAGATCTTACCACTGAAAGTGAAAGGATCATGGGAATTGTTAACTGAAACGGATGAAGTGAATTTCAACTGAAAACTATTAACAGCAACATAATGATTAGCCTTAAAACAGGAAGAAAATCTGGGAGTGTTCTGGAGGCAACTAATGCTGCAAATGAGTGGTAACACCAGCAGTCAGAAGAATTTTATTTGCAGGGACTTAAGAAGCTGCAGGACAGATGTCGCAAGTGCATTGACTTCCTGGGGGAATGTGTAGAATAGTGTGGCAGTTACAGCTTCCTAGCTCAATTTTTTTCTGGGAAAGGCTCGATACTTATTAGCACCCCCTCATAAAATGATGTGAGTTATAGTAGAAGTTCATCTCTGGGAACAGGCTGTCATGTCCCTGTTGGAGGAGAGGATGAACCTAACACACCCAAACCAAGGAAGAAAGAACTACTCAGCCATATAGACTCTGGATCCTCGGGGAGCCTGAGCCTATGGATGACAAGGGGGGAAAAGTCCTCAGTTTTTTAAAAAATCTATGTGTCCAAAAATGTGGATTTGGGAGAAATTGGGGGGATTTGAAAATTATTAATATGCTCCTACTTCACACTACTAAGGATCTGCATATGGAAATAGAATCTTCTTGTATATATATATCTCCTTAATTAAGGCCTATATAAAATTAAATTCTCTCTATCCTTTATTAAGGATTGAGAGAATTTAATTTTAATGGGAGGTCTTCCAGTATTCTAACATCTCATTTGGATTTTCCAAAAGAGTTCTCCAGGTTTTGTTTTTTTTTTTTTACAGTAACTAAAGGTGAATGTTAAGATGGGGAGTGGGAGAAACATCATACCCATGGGGTCACTCCTTTTATGTCAGTTAGCATGAAGTAATCCTTCGTAAACAAATATCCATATTTTGAAAGCAATCAAACCGAATAAGGACTTTTTAAAAACATTCATCCCCTGGAGATAAAGACTAGGGCTGTGCGTGTGTCCCACCCAATTCAACTTGTGTCCCAGATCCAAATCAATCTGTGATTAAGTCAGTAATTTGGAAAAACCCAATAACTATAGGTTGTGTGTCTTTGTGTGTGTGTGCATATGTGTGTGCACACGCATGTTTGCATTGGTGTAGGTTACATTTGTGAACATGAGAGATCCTAAAAAGGGGAGAAAACTCACCTAACTTCAGGCAGCTGACTTCAGGGGTTTGCATACAAGACACTTCAAAGTTCCTTTCTTAAAAAATGAGCAGGCTGAAGTAATTTTTGACCCATCTGATTTGATTTCTGCCCTAGATTTGAATTGATTGGCAATTCCACTTTGCTTAGTCCTGGAACTAAATCTGACCATTCCATTTTAATCTGTACCTCATACAAATTAATCCCAATTATTCACTGTCCATCTGGACATTGGTATCTATCCAAATCCCATGCATAGCCCTAAAACAGAATTTATTTATGAGCAGTCCATGAGTACATGCCAATCATACAGTCAGCGCTTTTTTTTTTTGGAATGGCAGTTGTGTTCCTTTGTTCCCTAACATTTTACCAGACTGCAGAAAGTTCTCTTGTGAGGCAAGATTTATCAACAACGTGGTTGTGGCAGTGAAAGTTGACCTGGCAAGGCCCAAAGAGGTGTCCTTTTGCTTTCGGTCTAGTCCTGAAAACCACAATTGCTGTAATAATTTGCTTCTAGCAGTAGCCTAGCAGCTGTCTAAATTTACAAGGTCAGTGCCAGCATAACCTAAGCCAAACTTTCAGAGACCTTGGGGTCAGGTTTCGCATAGCTGCACATTCTTCTTTGAACCAAAACTCAGGGAACTTGACGTGCTTTAAAGATGAATGTTCATTGCTTCTCACATTTGCAGCTTCAAAGGACCAATTACTACTAGGCTGACACAGACTGTTTCATGATACTTCCTGTGCAAAGTGCTGCTTTTCCTGCACTCCGTTTTTTTTGATGCTTCTGTTTTTGTTGGCCAGTTTCTCTTCAGACATGCAAAAATCAATACCAGGTTTCCTCACACCTCTGTCTTGCACTTGTTAAAAGCAATTAGGATTGGGATCTCTAGCAACACTCTTGATACCTTTACCAGGACCAAGATGTTTATATTCTCAGTAATGGCTACAGTAATCTTGAATTATTTAGGTTGTTTTGTCATTGAAATTATTGGGAACATCCCACTTCTAAAAGGAATTTCACGTTTTTGACAGTGACTGTCTGTTATGGGTTGAAACTGAGAATGCCTGGTAGTCCAGACAGTAAACAAGCTTTTAAAAAAAGACTAACATATTTCCTTCCACCTTTTGAATTAATAAAGTTACCTAAAATCAGCTGAACCAGAGAGGCAATGTTGGAAGATATTTTAAACATGTTTTAAAATATTGTAATGGCCTATTTCATTTTTTTGTACAATTTATTGGCCTGAATCCTATTGCAAAGTACAGTGTAGGTTTTGTCGTGATCTGCCTGTTGCGTGCCTAGGTGTGTGTGACCCTGGGTTTTAGCTTGTGATGTAGGTATTGTCATTTCGTTTAGTCGTTTAGTCATGTCCGACCCTTCGTGACCCCATGGACCAGAGCACACCAGGCCCTCCTGTCTTCCACTGCCTCCCGGAGTTGGGTCAAATTCATGTTGGTCGCTTCGCAGACACTGTCCAGCCATCTCATCCTCTGTCGTCCCCTTTTCCTCTTGCCTTCACACTTTCCTAGCATCAAGGTCTTTTCCAAGGAATCTTCTCATGAGATGGCCAAAGTACTGGAGCCTCAGCTTCAGGATCTGTCCTTCCAGTGATCACTCAGGGTTGATTTCCTTTAGAATTGATAGGTTTGTTCTCCTTGCAGTCCAGGGGACTCTCAAGAGCCTCCTCCAGCACCACAATTCAAAGGCATCAATTCTTCGGTGGTCTGCTTCCTTTATGGTCCAGCTCTTACTTTTGTTGGCAAGGTGAGGTCTCTGCTTTTTAGGATACTGTCAAAGTTTGTCATCGCTTTCCTCCCAAGAAGCAGGCGTCTTTTAATTTCATGGCTGCTGTCTCCATCTGCAGTGATCATGGAGCCCAGGAAGATAAAATCTGACACTGCTTCCATATCTTCCCCTTTTATTTGCCAGGAGGTGATGGGACCAGTGTTGAGCTTCAGACCATTTTTTGCACTCTCCTCTTTCGCCCTCATTACAAGGTTCTTTAATTCCTCCTCACTTTCTGCCATCAGAATGGTATCATCTGCATATCGAAGGTTGTTGATATTTCTTCTGGCAATCTTAATTCCAGCTTGGGATTCCTCCAGTTGAGCCTTCTGCATAATGTATTCTGCATATAGGTTAAATAAGCTGGGGGACAATATACAGCCTTGTCATACTCATTTCCCAATTTTGAACCAATCCTAACTGTTGCTTCCTGTCCCACATATAGGTTTCTCAGGAGATAGATAAGGTGGTCAGGCACTCCCATTTCTTTAAGGACTTGCCATAGTTTGATGTGGTCCACACAGTCAAAGGCTTTTGCATAGTCAATGAAGCAGAAGTAGATATTTTTCTGGAACTCTCTGGCTTTCTCCATGATCCAGCGCATGTTAGCAATTTGGTCTCTAGTTCCACTGCCCCTTCGGAATCCAGCTTGTACTTCTGGGAGTTCTCGGTCCACATACTGCTGAAGCCTACCTTGTAGGATTTTGAGCATCACCTTGCTAGCATGTGAAATGAGTGCTATTGTACGGTAGTTGGAGTATTCTTTGGCACTGCCTTTCTTTGGGATTGGGATGTAGACTGATCTTTTCCAATCCTCTGACTACTGCTGAGTTTTCCAAATGTAGCACCTTAACAGCATCATCTTTTAAGATTTTAAATAGTTCGATTGGAATGTCATCACCTCCACTGGCCTTGTTGTTAGCCAGGCTTTCTAAGGCCCACTTGACTTCACTCTTCAGGATGTCTGGCTCAAGGTCAGCAACTATATTGTCTGGGTTGTCCGGGATATCCAAATCTTTCTGGTATAATTCCTCTGTGTATTCTTGCCACCTCTTCTTGATGTCTTCTGCTTCTGTTGGGTCCCTCCCATTTTTGTCCTTTATCATGTCCATCTTTGCACAAAATGTTCCTCTAATATCTCCAATTTTCCTGAAGAGATCTCTGCTTTTTCCTTTTCTGTTATTTTCCTCTATTTCTTTGCATTGTTCATTTAAGAAGGCCCTCTTGTCTCTCCTTGCTATTCTTTGGAAGTCTGCATTCAATTTTCTGTAAATTTCCCTGTTTCCCTTGCATTTTGTTTCCCTTCTCTTCTCTGCTGTATGTAAGGCCTCATTGGACAGCCACTTTGATTTCTTGCATTTCCTTTTCTTTGGGATGGTTTTTGTTGCTGCCTCCTGTACAATGTTACGAGCCTCTATCCAAAGTTCTTCTGTCCACCAAATCGAGTTCCTTAAATCTGTTCTTCTCTTCCACTGTGTATTCATAAGGGATTTGGTTTAGATTATACCTGAGTAGCCCAGTGGTTTTTCCTACTCTCTTCAGTTTAAGCTTGAATTTTGCTATGAGAAGCTGATGATCAGAGCCGCAGTCAGCTCCAGGTCTTATTTTTGCTGACTGCATAGAGCTTCTCCATCTTTGGCTGTAGAGAATATAATCAATCTGATTTCGATATTGCCCATCTGGTGATTTCCATGTATAGAGTCGCCTCTTGTGTTGTTGGAAAAGAGTGTTTGTGATGACCAGCTTGTTCTCTTGACAAAACTCTACTAGTCTTTGCCCTGCTTTGTTCTGAACTCCAAGGCCAAACTTCCCTGTTGTTCCTTTTATTCTTGGCTCCCTACTTTAGCATTCCAATCCCCTAGAATGAGAAGAACATCTTTCTTTGGTGTCAGTTCTAGAAGGTGTTGTAAATCTTCATAAAATTGTTCAATTTCAGTCTCCTCAGCAATGGTGGTTGGTGCATAAACTTGGATTATTATGATGTTGAAAGGTTTGCCTTGGATTCGTATTGACATCATTCTATCATTTTTGAGATTGTATCTCATTACAGCTTTCCCCACTCTTTTGTTGACTATTAGGGCTACTCCGTTCCTTCTACGGGATTCTTGCCCACAATAGTAGATATGATAATCATCTGAGCTGAATTCGCCCATTCCTGTCCATTTTAGTTCACTGATGCCCAGGATGTCGATCTTTATTCTTGCCATCTCCTGTTCAACCACCTCCAGCTTCCCAAGGTTCATAGATTTTAAATTCCAGGTTCCTATGCAATATTTTTTTTTGCAGCATTGGACTTTCTTTTCATTTCCAGGCACGCCCACAGCTGAGCGTCCTTTCGGCTTTGGCCCAACCACTTTATTAGCTCTGGAGATACTGGTACTTGTCCTCTGCTCTTCCTCAGTAGCATGTTTGATGCCTTCCGACCTGAGGGGCCCATCTTCTAGGGTCATATCTTTTAGCCTTTGTTTCTGATCATGGGGCGTTCTTGGCAAAGATACTGGAGTGGAATTGCCATTTCCTACTCCAGGTGGATTGCATTTAGTCGGAACTCTCCACTATGACCTGTCCGTCTTGGGTGTCCCTGCACGGCATAGCCCATAGCTTCTCTGAGTTACTCAAGGCCACCTTTCTCCTTGAAAAGAACCCAAGGCAGCTTAGAAGAGTGAAAGATAATATTTAATTTTAAGCAATGAGTACGCAATGGTGGTTAGCATCATTAAGACAATATTGAAAGCTAAGAACAAAGGGTAAAGAGGTATCTTACATCATTTAAAGGCAATATTAAAGACAAGAACAATAAATGTACAATTTTTTTTAAAAAAAAACAATGCCACTCTGAGAAATGGAAAACACAGGTAGTACTAAAAATCTAGTCAAAGCAGTAATGCATAACAATCCATCTTTTTTAAAAAAATCATACACAGGTAGCTAGTTACTGAGGGAAGGCTTCCCTGAAGAGAAAGGTCTTGACCTGCTTATGGAAGGACAGCAAAGATGAGGCCAGCCTGGCCTCTTGTGGGAGGGAGTTCCAAAGTCTGGGAGCAACCACAGAGAAGGCCTTCTGCTGTGTCCTCATCAGACACACCTTTGAAGGTGGAGGGGCTGAGAGAAAGGCCTCTTGTGATGATCTTAACACCCCAGCCGGCTCATAATGGGAGATATGGTCTTTGAGATAGCTTGGACCCAGGCCATTTAGGGCTTCATAGGTTTAAACCAGCACTTTTAATTGTGCCCAGAAACCTATTGGCAGCCACTGGTGGTGGTGGGAGAGTATGTGATTCCTGTAACCAGCCCCACTCAGCAAACAATTCTGGATGTTCAGAGTGCATACCCAATAGGATTTCTGCCCCCCACTTTCAACATTAGTTCAAATTGATTTTGAATCACTTATTATTAAGCTAACAATATTTGTGATGATGAATGAATCAGTGCCTTAGCCGTGAGATCACTGTATTGAGAAACAAATTTGACTGACCAGTGAGACTTAACGCCTCAGTAAGTGTGTACGGAATTATAGCTGAAATGTATGTAAAGGATGCTTATAGTTCTGAGAAATCACCATGTACTCCCAAAGTAGAGGAACAATGAAGCTGAACTAATACAGAGAGTCAGCCTGGAGCATAACAAAGTCTGATTTCATATTTTCCCCCAGTGCAGCCGAGACTATCTGAAACCAGCCAGAAGGGGTAAATAAGACAACATACAAAACAAAACACACTGTTTGGGAAAAGAAAGTTCCAGGAACATCAGGTTTCTTGTTAGTTAGTTAGTTAGTTAGTTAGTTAGTTAGTTAGTTAGTTAGTTAGTTAGTTAGTTAGTTAGTTAGTTTGTTTGTTTGTTTGTTTGTTTGTTTGTTTGTTTGTTTGTCAGGGTTGTGGTGGTTTTGGAGACCCTCCCAAACACAAAATGTGATTTTATTTTTGTTTTCATTTTTTAAATTCTTACATTTTTTGCATTTTTGGGCAAGGGACTTCAGGATATTAACAAGTGGCATGCAAAAATGTCCCCAGAAAGCTTCATGCAGACCATAGATCACACTTTACCCACACTTGTTATAAAGGGCAGAATTTGTTTTTCAGTTCAAAATGAATCGAGAATAAAAATGCAAGATCTCAAAAAGGACAACTGATTATTTAAAGAAGGATGATAAGGAATTGAAACCACTGACCTCCGACACCCAGTTATTGGGGGAAAGAGTGTGAGAAGATAAGCAAAGGAAATTTTAAAAATTGAGAACAATTAAAATTGGGCAGTTGTTCACAAGCAGAAAGATGTGAGAAGCAAAAGAAATTTGGGAAAAGCAATAAGCTAGTTCATTCTTCAGTTAATACCCCCCCTAAAAAACAGGGGGGGAGCCAGTCTGATTCTCCCCGTTAACAAAAAATAGAATGTGTTGCTTTTCATATTGTTAAAATTATATACTTGGAATAAGCCTACAATGTAAGATAATTGAAGAAGTATGAAAAGAATAAAATGCCTCTGTTTAAAAAGATGCTGCTTTATTATTAGCACCATTAACTGTCTGTCATAGTTAATAACTGAACAAGTTAATAACTAAATAAGTTATTATTAATTTAAAGAATTGTCTGTCTCCTGGAATAGATGATGTCACAGGGGAATATTGTAAGAAATTATTGGATTAACACTCCTTGTATGAAAGCAAACTTTTCTAAGATGTGCTTCAGGCTCAAACTAGAGATTAAGAAAAAATGTATATTCTACGCAATTAACCTGTTTTATCTACTGCAACTGGATTTCCTCAGAAATACATAACTCAGAAATCAGATACAAAAATTAAGTCCCTGTTTACATTCCAGTGTCAAATAACAGAAGAAGGGGCTGATAAACCACTTCTGAGTATTTCACACCTAGAAAATTCTGTTACAATCATCTGAAATTTACTTGATCGCACATTATTATTATTATGGGATGGTGTGCTGTATTTATAGTATCAAATGTTGTGGACTGCTGCAATGGTTGTTTTAGTGGCAATGGATTTTGGTTGATCTACCTGCTGCCAATGTTATCAGTCTGTAAGATACAGATTGATTTTGATCTCACAGATTTTATCAGTCGGTCAGAACTTCTGGTATAATTCACTTCAGGCATTGTAATTTTATACTTCCTTTGCAGTCTATGGCCAATATGGGAAAATATGGAAATACATCTGAGCTTCTTTGAAGGTTAAGAAAAAAATCCAGAGTGTCTAAACTTAATAGTAATGATCCATAAACAATTTTTTTTCCAAACCAAAAAAATATGGATCTATATCGCTTTTGCATCAAGATGACAAAATCTAAAGAAATATTATAGGAGTAGGCTAAATGTCATTGACCCAACATGAATTTGACCCAATTCTGGGAGCCAATGGAAGACAGGAGGGCCTGGCATGCTCTGGTCCATGGGGTCACAAAGAGTCAGACATAACTTAATGACTAAACAACAACATAATAATACTATGATAAATGACTATTACCCATAATCATGTGGCATGAACAAAAAGATGCTTCCCTGCTGAAAAGATATAATTCCCCAACAGGTTTCTCTGCGATCAACTTTGCATCACATAATTGCTTATTTTTAATTTGATTTCATCCATGCCCAAGCTAATGCAGTGGTCATATTCTGAGTTCCTGACTCCTCAACTCCCATTTTGGAACTTGCTTTAAACTAAGACACCTGACCCATACAATGGCTTTTGGAAATTTTCTGTTTCTTCTGCACCATTGCCAGCTTTCTGGTATCCAACCTGATGAAGACCCCACAGCTTTTCTCCCCTTTTTTGTTGGACTATGGAAGCTGCCCTGAACAGTTCTTGTTTTTGTGCTGCCGGACTTATGTTGTAAAGCTGTCTCAGGTGGAAAGGTCATATAAAAATTGACGACTGACATTTAATTTCGAACTAGAGTTCGCAACCTTCGTTAGAATCAGATGGACAAACTGAATCGTGGTTACCAAAAACGTCAGGCAGAAGCAAATCTGTATCATAGGGTTCCCACGATGAGCACACAAAACAGGTCTCCTGCTGAGCAAAGGTTACAACATCCACTGAACAACAGCAATTATGACTGGCGTAATAGTTCGTCCCATCCACCTGATCTATAGTTCTTATACTTTTGGTTAGGATACATCACCTCATGCACTGGCCTGGATTTTCATGAAGCACAGAGTTCAGCCTCTCTTTGAGCATGTAATCCTTGGCCTGTGTCTAGCTCTTCCCTCAATACATCATTGCCGATGATATTGGAGTCCCTCTCTCCCAGACCTTTCTCATTTTGTCTCACATTTGTCCTGCCCAATTTTATCCCCTCCTTAGCTCTACTCCAGCATGAATAACATGTCTTGTTTAAAAAAATGAGGGAAGGAGTGGGCTAACTCTAGCCTCTCCATGGTCAGTTTGGTTATGTGCAAGTGTTGTGTCTGAAGAAGATACCCTCTTCTAGCCATGAAGGTCTCCATGCAAGCAGGCCCATGGAAAATCAAGGTTCTGGCTTTCATGGAAGATAATGCAAGAGGCCAGGGATGCTGTTCTCCTTCCATGTCTAAACATCACGCTTTGCTCCTGTCTGAAAAGGAGCCTTAACTTTTCAGTATTCTTTAACCCTTGCTGTTCTGCCCCCGATGCTCCAGCCCTATTTCTTAGAGGTTTGTCCTACAATCTGAAACATCTTATTTAGTTAGAAAATGAAAAGGAAGAGCAAGCCATGAAATGTTAAGGTCAGTTAGCACAACATATGCACTGTTCCTATGTCTTCTTGAAGAAAATTTAACTATGAACATTTAACTATGAGGAAATCTGCACCACAACATTGCAAATAATAAATATACTATGTGTTAATAATAAAATGCACAAACTCTGGTCTTTGCTCTTAAAACAGCCTGTAAAAACTATTCTACTGGTAAAACTTTACACCTGCATGTCTTCTGAAATTATTTTAGCAATAATTAGGATATTAGATGTCTCCAGCAACCTACTATAAAGTTCAGTTGAGGAGGGCCATTAACTACAATTTTCACATTGTTTGCACTGCAGAAGAAAAATAACAGGGAGATAATTCTCAGTAACTTAATACCTTTAAATGGCTTATATGAATATGGTTCACTCTCTATGCAGGGATTTACCTTAATGATATCATTCCAGAAGAATCTGCTTTGGATCAAACTAGGTTAAAGATCAGGGCTGTCAAAAGATGATGTCACTAGATTCCATTGCTGAAAGAGTTGGGGTCATTCTGAGTACAGAAACCAATTGGTATTCATATTGTTTACCATTAGTTCTTTCATATACATGTTCATGTATGTGTGTGTTGTAAATATGCATCTGTACGTGTGTGCATAAATATTTTTTTCTTATATATACACAGTATATATATACAGTATACAAACACACACACACATTCAGACAGACAGAGTAGATGTATATAAAATAATATGTAAGACAAACAAATACTTCTGCAATTATACCTATGTACATAAATGTAGGGGAGAGCAGAACCTTGTAGGGTTCCTCCTATGCCATTCTCATTGCAATGAAAAAGATCTTCCCTGCACGTGCAGTCTGCATCTTTGTTGGGAGAGAGAAAAGCACATGTCTGAATATACCGTATTTTTCACACCATAAGACGCACTTTTTCCCCACAAAACAGGGGGGTGGAAAGTCTGTGCGTCTTATGGAGCGCAGAAAACAGATTATATTTTCCTGTTTTCTTCTCCTAAAAAATTGGTGCGTCTTATGGAGCGAAAAATACGGTACAACTCCTAGCTTGGACAAGGTGCGACAGTTGTCAAATGTGCCAATAAACTCCAATTAACTAGATTTGCCAGGAGTCCTGAGGGGCACACCTCACGTTGAAGAGGACTAAGCTAGGTATCTAGGACTGGTGCATGGCAGATTAGGAACAGAGTGTTGTATAAAGAGAAGAGTCCACTCTTTTTTGAGCCTGATGACTCCTGATGAACCAAAAAGAAGAGTAGCCACATTCCATGCAGCCACATCCCATATTTAACAAATTCTGTTGAACGGTGTTATCAAGGGCCCTGAGGAAAGTTACGTTTCCCAGGGCCCATGACAGGAGGGTGCACTTGTGGCTAATGTCAAATTGTCAGAGAGGGAGAAACAGAACCTCTTCACAGCAGCCTCTGGGAAGACCTCCACACAACCGCTGCTGCCACCATGCAAGGTATGTTGGCCTGGGGCATAGTACTCTAATTGTTGGGAGACATACCCCCTTAGATACTTTCAGGTTCCTTATGATGGTTTCAGGCAAACAACTGTTAAAATTTAGCAACCCTTGTATATTGCATTAAGAGGTTTCATCTGGAATGAATCTTTCTGGACTATGGGGAATATCAAGCAACCCAATTATTCCTTCTGGCTCAAGATGGCGTCGGTAGCGGGCGGCTAGCGTTTTACCTCCGCCACGCCGGTTCGCCTCTTGTGCTCCTCTGCTATCTTTTTTCCTTTTTTCTCTCCTTCCCCTTTCTTTCTTTCTTTTTCCTCTCCCCCTCCCTCTTTCTGGACCCCCTCCTCACCCTCTAATTACTGGCTGCCGGATCGAGTGCGGGGCTGCGGGGCTGGAGCCGGAGCTTGGACGCGGAGCCGGGAAGAGGTTCGATCTGGGCTTCCCGGTCTCAGCGGAGCTCGGACGCTCGGGTGCCTCGTTGTTCCAGGAGGTGGTGGTTTCGGGCGCTTTCGCTTTTGCGCCGCTTGCGTGCAGCTTGAGGAGTTGATTTGGCATTGTCGTGGAGCTGCCCTGCCTGAGAACGGGCTCTCCGGTTGGGTTTGAGACAGCCCTTCTTGAGGGAGAAAGGACCGACTCTAGTGGCTGGGCGCCCTTCCTCCCCTGATGATCTTCGCTCCGACCGCATGGTCGAGGTCCTAGCTTGGAACCGGGCTGTTGGTTTTCCTGGGGCTGGCTGTGGGGACCGCGCTGTTTGTGAGACCTGTGGACCATCGGCTGCTGTGGCGTAGAGGCGGATTGTCTGTGGCGAGGAGGTGGAAGGAGGATCCCCATCGCCAACTTGCTGGACGGCCGCCATGTTGGGTTCCCTGCGGGTAGCTCCCCTTCCAGCTTCGGACTGCTTATCCTGCCTTCCCTGGTTTAATTGCAAAAACATCTTGCCATCTTTTCAAGGAAGGGTAAGGGGGAAACCAAGGACTAATCACTCCTTAGCCTGGTTTTTGCTGCCCCCGACGCCGCCTGCGCTCATTATCTTGAGCCAACTCGTGAGTAACATCTTCACTTCGGCATTCTCTTGGGACTTAATATCATCCCAAACAGCCTTTGAAAAATTACCACCATTATTAAGTACATCAAGACCAGTAAAATTCAAAGGACAAGGCTGCGAGGTGGTAGAGGATGGACTTGATCTAGATGGGGGGGGTAACACTTTTACTATTTTATTATGTTATATTATGCTTTTAATATATTATTTAATTTAAATTAATTTACTTTGTATTATGTTTATAATTTTGTATGATAACGTATTATGTTTATTTGTTAAGTTTTATATTTTTAGTGTTTGTTTTCTTATTTTTTCTTCTTTTCTTTTCCTTTTTCTTTTGTCTGGCATGGAGTGGGAGGCCTGTTTGCCCAGCGAGGGGCCTTTTAATATCCCGGTGGTCATGGGTAGAGGGCGATATGGCGCTGGCACAGCCCCTGCTCGTGTTAGTAGAACAGCGAACAGATGTTTGAAGGCTGTTCGCTGTTCTGAGGCTGTGACCAACCCCCAATATCGAGGTAACCAGTTCAGCCAGCCTTCCACTCTAACCCTGGTGCTGTTGAATGCCAGGTCTGTATCGAATAAGCCCCAGTTGATTCATGATCTTATCCTGGAGGAGGATGCAGACCTGGCATGTATAACCGAGACGTGGCTCAATGGGGAGGGTGGTCCTCCCCTGGCCCTCATCTGCCCGCCCGGTTATGATGTCCAGCACCAGGGTACACTGGAAGGACGGGGAGGGGGAGTTGCCATTGTTTATAAATCCAGCTTGGAGGTTACCAGGCGTTCCTCGGTGGTGAGGCCGGGTCTAGAGGCGCTCCACGTGTCGATAGGGGCCAGGGATGGAATTGGGATTTTGCTGGGCTACCGCGCTCCCTGCGGCCCAGCCACTTCCCTTCTGGAGCTGGCCGACTTTGTCTCCGCGGCACTGTTGGTTTCCCCAAGGCTTCTGGCCTTGGGTGATTTCAACGTGCATGCGGAGGCAGAGGTAACCAGGCCAGCTTTTGAGTTCCTGGAAACCATGGCTTCCTTGAACATGTCCCAGCATGTCAACGGCCCCACCCACGTGGGTGGTCACACTCTGGACCTGGTCTTTTCCTCCAATTGGGGCGAGAGTGGTCTGATGGTGGCGGACCTGGTGTCAGTCCCCTTGTCATGGTCAGATCACCACCTGATCAAATGTAACCTCACAGTGGCCCTCCCCCTCCGCAGGGAGCAGAGGCCTATTTTAATGGCCCGCCCTCGAAGACTTCTGGATCCGATTGGTTTCCAGGATGTCATGAGAGGGATTCCGGCTGAACTGGCTAGTGCTCCTGTCGACGTCCTGGTGGACAGCTGGTCTACTGCTGCCACCAGGGCAGTAGACACGATCGCGCCCAAACGCCCTCTCCGGTGCAGAACTCGTCCGGCGCCCTGGTTCAACCAGGAGCTCCGGGCGATGAAGCGAATAAGGAGAAGGCTAGAGCGTAGATGGAGGAAGAATCCGACGGATAACAATTGGATAGCTGTCAAGGTCGCAACTAACCTTTACCTGAATAAGGTGAAGGCTGCATGTAGATCATACTTCGCTAACCGGATAAGCGAAGCGTCCAACCAGCAGGCGGAGCTCTTCCGTATAGTGCGCGACCTATCCGGAGTTGGTCCGGGAGATGGGCCTCCCCCTAGTCTTTCTCCGGACCAATTTGCAGCATTTTTTAAATCTAAAGTGGAGGCCATCCGCCGGGAGCTCTCTCCCTTTTTGAATGCAGTGAATCGAGCTGAGATGTCCAGCGCTCCGTCTTGCCCGGTTATTTTCGATTCTTTTCAGCCGGTAACGCCTGACTCTGTGGCCAGGGTGCTTGACCGCTGTCGGGCCACCACCTCCTCCTTGGACCCTTGCCCGGCCTGGCTAATCAAAGCAGCCAGGCCGAAAACAACTGAATGGGCCACAGCAATAATTAATGGGTCTTTCCTGGAGGGCAGGTTTCCGTCTGCCCTCAAGGAGACACTCATTAGGCCCATACGAAAGAAACTTAACTTGGCGGCGGACGAAATTGGCAACTATAGGCCCGTCGCCAATATTTCTTTCATGAGCAAAGTGGTGGAGAGGGTGGTGGCAGACCAGCTTCAGGCTCTCCTGGATGAAACAGATGCCCTGGATCCATTCCAGTCGGGCTTCAGGCCGCGCCACGGTACAGAGACGGCATTGGTCGCCCTATATGATGACCTGCTGAGGGAGGCTGACAGGGGCAAAACGTCTCTGTTGGTCCTCCTCGATATTTCGGCAGCCTTTGATACCGTCGACCACGGTATCCTCCTGGGGAGACTCTCTGAGCTGGGAATCGGTGGCCTGGCGTTAGCCTGGCTCCGCTCCTTCTTGGAGGACCGTCCCCAGAGAGTTCAGCTTGGGGAGAGTGTCTCGGCCCCGTGGAGCTCCAATTGTGGGGTTCCACAGGGGTTGATTATCTCCCCAATGCTATTTAACATCTACATGAGGCCGCTAGCTGGGGTCATCAGGGGGTGTGGAGCATCGTGTCACCAGTATGCTGATGACACCCAGCTCTACATCTCCTTTTTACCAACTGCAGGTGATGCCGTCCTGTCCCTCCAGCGCTGCCTGGGGACCGTACTGGAATGGATGCAGGAGAATGGCCTGAGGCTGAACCCGGACAAGACGGAAGTCCTGAGGGTGGGGCCCCCCGTGGTTGGTGGCTTGGTCGACTCTCTCTCGTTTGGGGGGGCGACCCTGACTCCGGTGAGTGGGGTCCGCAGCTTGGGCATACACCTGGACCCGACGCTTACCATGGAAACACAGATGGCGTCGGTGGTCCGCTCCGCCTTTTTCCATCTCTGGCGGATTGCCAGGCTGCGGCCCTATCTCGACACGGGGGCCCTCACTACCTTAGTGCATGCGCTTGTAATCTCAAGATTAGACCACTGCAATGCGCTCTACGTGGGGCTACCTTTGAGGTTGATACGGAAACTTCAGATGGTGCAGAATGCAGCAGCCAGACTTCTCACTGGAGGGAGAAAATACCATCACATCTCTCCTATTCTGGCTAGACTGCATTGGCTGCCCATCCGTTTCCGTATCGACTTCAAAGTTTTAATGCTTACATATAAGGCCCTATACGGTTTGGGACCTCGATATTTGGCGGAACGCCTTCACCCACCAAGTTCTACCCGGATCACCCGCGCGAGCCAGGAGGTGAGGCTGAGGAGCCTGACGCCGAGGGAGGCCAGAAGGGAGAAGACACGAAACCGGGCCTTCTCGGCGGTGGCTCCTCACCTTTGGAACAATCTCCCTCCTGAGATTCGCGCGGCCCCTACCCTGGGCACATTTAAAACTCAGCTAAAAACATGGCTTTATGTTAAGGCCTTCCCTCCTGCCAGCATTTAACTTAATTTAATTTAATTTATTTTTCTCTTTATCTGTTATTTATGATTTGTTATGTTTGTTAATCGAGATTTTTATTTTATGCTGTTATAATTGTATTAATATTGTTGTTAGCCGCTCAGAGTGGTATAGATTTATCAGATGGGCGGGATATAAATCAAATAAATAAATAAATAATAAATAAATAAAATTCTCTACCTCAGAATTTTGAAGAGAGACACATTTCTCTGCTCAAGTCTTCTTTTCCTCCTCTTTTTAGTCAGACAGTCTGAAGACAATCATCAGTAGCAAGTCATGTAGTTAGTCATGAAGCTATTTAATCAGTTAAGCTCTGTTCATGTAACTAGTTAATATTTTTCTATAGAATGCTGCTTGTTTTGATCTATGAAGAACTGTAAGTAAAATGGAACTTGTTATTCTTTCTCTTAGTGAATTATTGGAATAGTAAGTGCCAGTTGATGAGGTAACCAATAAGGGGTGACCTACTGTGGGGAGACTTGAAGCTAATTCTACTCTGTAGGTCCCTGAATTTTTTTCCTGCAACATAACTAGAGAATTTTAAGTCAATAAAATTCTACACTCTGCCAAGAACAACAGGTTCCGATTTGGAGGGGTGGGATATAGCTTGGATTACCAAAGCTATTCTTCTATCTTTAACCATGCCAACACCTTCACCTCTCACTAATAGGAACCCAAACCTGGGGTATGTATATCTCAATCGAGAGATTGTCACTCTCAAATTGGCCTTTTCAGCCACACTAGACGCTGCTCCAAGTCCTTGATACAGAGCATGTTACCATAGTCTCTCGAGACTGAAGGATGTCTAAGAATAATGCTCTAGACACACAAGGACATGCTGGAGGCAAACAGGCCTCCTCAAACACGCACAAGCTGGATAGGGAAAGCAAAGCTAACTGCAGTTAGAATGTATTTACCCCAACCCCATGTCCTATCCTCCGGCTAGTATGGCCAGCAGAGGATGCTGGGAAATGCAGTCCGAAAAAGAAACCTCTTCACATGCATGCCATCAAAGTTAGGTGTCCCAGAGTTTAAAGAAAAGGAAGTGAAAATGTGACATATTATCCAGAGCAGTAACAGTGTGGTACCCCGCTGCAGCTGGCTTACATAAAATCAGCTTGATCACTCTGATTCACACAATAGGTTTTAAAACTGAACAGATCAATTAGCTAATCAGGAATGATCTGACAGTCATGCCAAATCTTTTGCCAACTGAAAATGCTAGTAATTATCTTAAGTTGATTATATCACATTGTTCTTATGAGTCATGACCAATGTTTTTCACTTTTTAGCATACAATTCTGTCTTCCTGGTGAAACAACAGGGATAATTGTGTCCCCTTGTGCTCCTCCTCCATGTAATAAAACCCCAGACAGATTGATCATTGTCAAGTTACAGCAGATAAGGAAGTCAAAATGCCTGCCCACAGTCAATTGGTACGTCACCAATCAAAGATTGTTTATCTGGATCTTTCCAAATCTGTTATTTTAATTACATTTCTATATGCAAATTCATATGACTGGTATTTTATTTTATTGTAATTTTGTTTGGTTTGAAAAGTATGTTATGAAAGTCACCATGGGAGTCGTATCTGGAAAAATAGTTAATAAATTGCTGAAATATAAATGAGCACCTGATAATTTCTATCACACAAAACTTCACCCAGTGTCTTCCACAACAGGGAAGCAGGGTTTGGTTTTGCTTTGTTGGCCATTTGGCAGTCCAAATGGTGCAACAGGTGGAAAGAGAAGCAAGCACATTAAATCAGCTCAGTGGGAAATGTCTGAACTTAACTCAATTTCTTAAGTTTACATTTAAACACACATAGTGCTACTAAGAGTGGTTTAAAGAAAAATTCCTCTGTGAAAATTCTATAATGCTAATGTTATCATGTATGGTATGAATTTAATTTAAAAAAAATAAAGCTAATCAAAATGAGTACAAAATCTCAGTCATCCGTTGTGTTTAAGAACTTTAAATTACAGTCAAATAAATCTTCAATGAATTCACACAGGTTATGTCTCTCTTTGCAAAAAGTGTGAGCAGCTGCTATTGCCTGTCCTTCATTCTATTTCATATTACTCATTAACCTTCTTCTCCTTCTCCCCCCCTTTCCCCCAGGACACTTTTTCACAAGAGACACCAACATTCTAATTCCTTTTCCGGAGTCATTTGTCATTCTATTCTTCCTCTGCCTATTGTTCAGCATCTCTTCCTTCTCTATTGTCAGAGTCTTTCTTTTTTCTTAAAATGGCCATCAGGCTGCAGTTATTTTGTCCATTTGGCCAACCGTTCCCTCACTTGAGTTTATCAGGGGTTGAGGTGGACTTTGTTGGAAAAAACACCATCTACCATTCTTCTTCTTTTAACACTTGGGGTCTGTGGGGAGCATGTTCTATATCTCCTACTGAACTAGCAGTCAGTCAGCAGCTGAACTGCTTTGAGGACATTATTGAGGGGAGGGGAATAGTCCAAAACAGTAATGTTTCTGATCTCCGTCCATATAGCATGGACCAGGCTTGAGTCTGCAGGAGCTGAGCAGGGAACATTTTGGAGATCACTCATTCATAGCTATAAGTTGGAGACAATTTGAAGACACACAGCAGCAAGAACAACAAATTATCTGCATCAAATACCATCAGCACTTAAGGCATTCCTACTAGTCCAAGGCCATCCATCTTCCTCGGCTGAATCTGGTGGGCCTGAAAGGCCAAGGCAATGTATAGGTGCCCAGAGGATAAGATGTGAAACAAGAGTATTGTGCTGTACTTTGCACATTACCATCCCTGAGCATGGCACATGTCTGTTAAAGGCATCCGCCTTAGCTTCCCATTTCCCAGCTTTGTGAAGCTTCTGCCAACATGAGATAGCCTTAATTCTGATCTTAAACAAGTCACCCACTGAAACATCAGCTCGGTCAGCCCAGTGACAACAGAGAGGGGATACCAGTGATCAGTTTTCCATTTTTTTTTTCAAACCTGGAGTTGGCCCTGGCCACATTATTCAGTCTCAATTTACCTTTTGCCCATCTTTTTATGTCTGTCTTCAAATTTGGTGGACCTCCCATTGATTCTATAAATATATACATAGAATCAGAATGTATGACTTGAAGCATGTCACCATTTGAAACCATTCCCTCTGGGCTAAGCTACAAGTAACAGATAAACTATCATTACAACTCAAATCACATTAATGTTCATGAAAAGCAATTCAGGCAGTATTTCGGGTCCCCGTGTCTTCTGGACTCGTATTGGGCTAGTTAGTTACCTCTGTATCTGTCAATGTGCTACTATTGCCCAACCCTCAGATTCCAAAATCTAACCCTGAATCCTTGTGTGAGTGTATGTGTGTGAAAGAAAGAAAATCAGCTTGTAGTTTCATTCCACTTGGGCTCGCCCTTATTTGTTGGTGCAAAAAAAGAGATCCCACTGAATTCATACGGACACTGGCGGACTTGAGCAGGGTTAATCTACTTAGGCTCAGGTGAGTTCAGTTTAGTCTTGATTCACTTCATTGCACAGCCATAATGGTTATTAACAAGCTTAAGGGCCTTTGGGAGCTTATAGATAACAATGAAGTACCATGGAAGGTGGGAAATCATTATGCTAATAAGGTGAGCATAATAATTTGCAGTCGCACACAGTTTCCATACTAATCCTTGGGGTTGGAACAGGTCACAAGGTCTGTAAACCTTTCATCAACTTCATAATTTTTTTTTGCTCCTGCTCTTTAATTAATGAATGTATGGTAACATAAAAGTAGATGTAAAGAGGGTAATATATAAGTTTTTCATGCACCGCTGGAAATATCTAATAGCCTTGAGGGTGCATGCACTTGGAAACTCTGCCTTTACAATGATTCCTCTTTGGCCCAATTGTATTTATTCATTTTTATGTCCTTTGACTTGGTAATTAACGTGCAGTGTCTCCAAGTGAGGAGAACAAAGGCATGTTAGAGAGTGAAAATATTTTCTTCAGTTTACAGATCAAAATTAGATTCAGTGATAAACTCTAAAGCAATGCAGCATCCAAATTAGACATTTGCCTTCTGTCCTGTCCTGATGATTGTCTTCAAAAATGAAGGTGTTGATACAGAAGGTGCTGCTTAGCTCTCTTTCTTTGGCTCAGGAGGTAGTGTGGTTGCATCTTTGATACCAAAACAGTGGTCAGATTAAGGAAGAGTGGGGGAGTCAGATTATCTCATAACTTCCATTGTAGGCTCTTTAACAATCTTTTTTTTAAAAGGTTACATGGATGACATAATTTTGCCATAACTGATAGAAACCAGAAAGTGGAGTTTGTTGATTTTACTAATAGCGGCTTTATGCCTTCCTTTATAAAGTGCTTCACAGAAGGAGAAAACAAACGAAACAGACAAAGTTTTCATGTTAGTATGCAGACTTCAAAGTTGCATAGAGTTATTTAAATATTTAAGTTTAGATACTATGAAGCTTATTACATTATTTTTGTTTAAAAATCCTTTTAAATTGGGGCAGACATGCATAGGATTGTGCACATAATCAATTTTAAGGAGCCATTTTATCAGGATGAAATGCCATCTGTTAGAAACAAATGAACAAATAGGATATTCTAAATGAATACAAACATATTTATTTTCTTACTATTTAGGATGAAAAATTCTGGAGGAACCGAAAGCAAGTACAATTTCAGCTGGTCCTAATAAATCTACACACCACCTGTTGATTTTGGGTTTGTTTTGTTCTCGTGAACTAGTATAGAATAGTAGAATTACAGAACAGCAGAGTTAGAAATGGGACTTTCAGAGGTCATCTATCCAGTCCTCAACTTTGACAAATGGTCAGAGAGCTCTTACCGTCATGAAGTCCTTCCTCAGATTCAATCAAAATCTTTTTATTTCCCTTGCCATTTGAATCCATCAGCTGTGGGCCTGTCCTCTGCCGGACCAGCAAACCTGCTATCTCCATCTGCCATCTAACAACCTTTCAAACACTGGAAAGGGACTATCATATCACTTCTCAGGCAGGAACTACATGTTTCAGATAACCCAAAGTAAGCTTTTTACTGTGAGGTTATCCGCACACAGGAGTGGAACTGCCTTTTTCACACGTCCTACCCTAATGATTCCTCCCATCAAAGCAGGACATGGAGACGACACTGGGCTGGACGGTGCTGGAAGGTTGGGGCAGCGGCTTTCCTGCTTGACATGCGGATGTGGGGTGGGGGTGGGAGTGGGAGGAACCACTGAAGCTGCCTTCTCCCCCAAAAGAACAGCATTGCCAGCCACCTGGTGCCATGGACGTACCACTCCTCAGTGCTGGCCAGGCAGTGATACTATTCTTACCTGAGGGGTCACTCCAGTGGTTTTGTTTTTGCCCCATTTCAAGCCCTGACCCCAGCACTATCAGTTGCTGGGAAACCTCCCAGGACAGGCTGGCTGGTGGCGGAATCCCTGGTGCCGTTTAAAAATGGAACTGACGGGTATTTTTAAAAACCACAATAGGATTTGCATTGTGTACAGCAACCGAAGTCCCTGTAGATTCGCCGTGTGCCCCCCATACACATAGCTGTGGCCTCAGTCTTCTCCAAGCAAAACATAGCTAACTCCCTCAGCTGCTCCACATAGGGCTTAATTTCTAATCTAGATGATCTTGCCATCATGTTCTGGAGAGGATTACCCTAGTTTTACCCTACCAGATTTTTATAAACAATAGCCGGTCTTTTCTCTCTCTTTTTTTTTTAGAAGCATGGCCAGGAGCTTGGAATGAATAATCTGACTGAGATGTATTCAAGCAAGTTCCAAGCAAGCAACTGGCGTTTTCCATTAAGCCACCCAAAAGAGGGTAGGAGACCATTGTCGGATAAACACTCACTCCCCCAACCTGGAAATTAGGGACACAACATGACAACACAGAAAGCATCTTAGGCAGGGAAGCAAGAGTTGTCAGGGGAGACTGAGGATAGAAGACTCAAATAGCACTTTTTAGACAAATTGTTCTGTTTCTGAAGAATTCGTCGCATATTAATATTAATACGTTTTCTTTTCCTCCACTGGTCAGTCTACCAGAGCCATGTCTCATTTCCTACAAGCCCAGTATAAACCGCAAGAATGATATCCCAAGCCCCCTTAAGTTCAAAGATACATGAAAAGCAAATCTGAATACAGTACAAAAGCCAAGTACAGCTAGATGCAACCACCAGCATTACCTTTTTGGCAAAGGGGAAGAGAGAACTTCCCAAAAGAATATGTTGGAAATGGACTGAAGCCGAAATGTAAAACGTGTTTAGCTGAGCATGGGATGATATTTTAAGCAATCACAGATGGTGGTGCACTAGCTGGTTACTGACAGCAGTTATCAGCTTTACAAAAGGTTTTGACAGGTCTCATAGTAAATGATTAATTACTGTAAGGGATTCCAATTTCCTCTTTCTTTCAGCTCATGGCTTAGGGTGAAATCTGTGGCTCCTATTACACTACCCACAAAAAAACAGGAAATGTCTTTTCACTGCTCTGCCCAAGGACCAATCACCAGTGCAAAGCTGGGCTAAGTATACTCCAGTGTACGCATGTCAATTTTGGAAATGCCTTTTCCTTAAGGGACCAAGGAGGAAAGCCAATTAACCCTCCTCCATGATGCTCTTTTGTTTGCTTTAGTTGACCAGTTGCTTGCAGACTGTCCCAACAGGGTAGCTAGTCAACCCGCTTCTTTGTGGGCAAGGAAGGGAAGTAGGTGCTGTAGGAAAGAATAGGACATAATTCAGACAGATGTATTTTTCTCTTTCTCTCTCAGATGTGTAAGTTATTAACATTTCCACAAACAGGAGTACAGTGGTGCCTCGCTTAGCGATTGCTCATTTAACGATGTAATCGCTTAACGATTAGTTTTCCGGAGCGATCTTGCACTCCGTTTAACAATGTTTCCTATGGGCGATTTTCGCATAGCGATGTTTGGGACCTTGCTTCACATAGCGATGACAGTTTGTGTCCCCCTGTTTTGCTTAACGATGGTTTTGACAGCCTCGTGTTGGCTGTCTTTTAAATGTTTAAAAATATTTAAACAAGGTTTAGAATGCTTGAAATTATAAGTGCACTTAATGAACCCTTTGTTAAACTAATTTGACTTTGTTCTGACTCTTTTTGAATTTGTTATAATTTTTTTCTCCCCATTGAAATGCATTGAATAGGTTTCAATGCATTTCAATTGGGGAACCACGTTTTGCTTAGCGATGTTTCCTATGGTGATTTTCGCTTAAGGACGGCAATCCGTTCCCATTGGAATGGATTATCCGGTTTTCAATGCATCTCTATGGGAAAACACGTTTCGCTCAGCGATGTTTTCCCATAGCTATGTGGTTTTTTTGCACCAATTAAAATTGTTAAGCGAGGCACCACTGTAAATGTAATCAGAGAAATTGCTGACACTCGTCAGACTCACCAAAATTCCTCTAAATGGTATTGTGGTCTGCTGAAAAATGATCGGCCACTGGAACATCCATTGGAATTCACGGCAGCCATGGACACTTGAGGTCTTCTCGAATACTTGCCACTTACACACTTCTGTTAAATTGCCCTCAAGTACTGATTTGAGACTCCAGTTCCCCTTCCCCCCTTTTTTATTTCTGCAAAAGGCCTGGGGTACTCTCTAGAAGGGCAGAGTCAGCTTTGTCATGTGGCAGAAGCCCTCCAAGGTCCAGGATGTCCATGTGCAGTCCCCTGGGCTTCTGCAAGCAATTCACCCAGTCATCTAGATTGTCGTGGCAGTTAATATATGCAAAATAGTGCATAGTGGGAGCACGGTATCTGCAGGGGATCGGTGCCAAGTCCCCACCTCATGCATGCCAAAAAGTATGGGAAGAGAAACACTACATATAGCATTTTCCCTGATGTCCTCTAGTGCCCAGCCAATACTCCTTGGAAATGCATACTTCTGTTTTTTATATTATTATTTAATATGTTCAGGCAGTGGATAAATGAAACGGTGGGTATTAATCACATGGATACAGCTGACCTGGTTAGAATTAAGTGGCACCAAATGGATCACAGTTACTTTATGGATAGTTCAGTGGTTTAGGTATCTAACTGACTGGTTTTTAATCAGTCAGTCAATCAATCAATCTGGCTACAGAGCCAGTGGCTGCAAGATTGATTCCCCACTGGGTATCCTGCGAATACAGTCAGTTGCCGTATCCTTGGGAAAGCTGCACAGTCCAAGAGCACTTCCAGAAGAAGGCAACGTAGGGTAAACCACTTCTGAGTATTCTCTACTTCAACCTAGAGTGGCCAAGGACCTACATTTTGCAGTGTAAAGATCAATATCTTAGTATGATTGCGAGTGACTTATTTATTGATTTATCCCACCTTTCTTCCACTGCAGGATCCAAGACAGCTCACAACATAAATTAAAGTCTCCTTATTATTCCTGTTCTTCTCCTAACAAGGAATGAATGCCCTCCCTGCTATTCGGATTTGGTGGCAATTCCAAATACTGTTTCCCAGGTTCTTCAGCCAGTATGTTTTTCCCTGCACTTTCTCCCCTCGTTTACTTAACCTTGAATGATCTGCTGTAACAATCTATATTCTTCATTTGTTGATGTTTGACTGAAATATTTTAGTTCCCTGCATTTTAGGAGTCTGGTGATTTCTAGGTTTTTATTAATTTTTCTTATCACCTCTTCATCGCTCACTCTCTTGGGCAAAGATGTCTCCACATTTCAAATGCTTCTTTATACCAGGCAGTGTTAAAGTCCACAATTCCATGCCATCCAGTAGAATTAGGAATACTGTATGTAGCATTCTATGATTTGCATTCTCCAAGCCAATTTTAATTTTTATTCCAGGTTACATTCTGTATTTTAAGGAGTTGCTTGAGGAAGATCTCTATTCGCACTTATATTGAATGGCTGTGATCCCTGCATTCATTAAAAGGTACCTTTTCCACATTTTCCTTACTTGTATTATTTTTTTTTAAATCTCTAGCTACCTTTCTTGGGTTGCTTGCTTTTTAATGACTTACATGACTTTCACGAAATCAAAAGACGCCTGCTTCTTGGGAGGAAAGCGATGAAAAACCTAGACAGAATCTTAAAAAGCAGAGACCTCACCTTGCCGACAAAGGTCCACATAGTCAAAGCTATGGTTTTTCCAGTAGTGATGTATGGAAGTGAGAGCTGGACCATAAAAAAGGCTGACCACCGAAGAATTGATGCTATTGAATTGAAACTCTTGAGAGTCCCCTGGACTGCAAAGAGAACAAACCTATCCATTTTGAAGGAAATCAACCCTGAGTGCACACTGGAAGGACACATCCTGAAGCTGAGGCTCCAATACTTTGGCCATCTCATGAGAAGAGAAGACTCCCTGGAAAAGACTCTGATGTTGGGAAAGTGTGAGGGCAAGAGGAGAAGGGGACAACAGAGGATGAGATGGTTGGACAGTGTCACCGAAGCTACCAACATGAATTTGACCCAACTCCGGGAGGCAGTGGAAGACAGGAGGGCCTGGCATGCTCTGGTCCATTGGGACACAAAGAGTCGGACACAACTTAATGACTAAACAACAACAACAATTCTGCACTGGCTGAAACTCAGTAATAAATCACAACTAGAGCAGGCTTATTGAGTTATCGGGATACAGTTAGGCTTTTCCTCTGTTCCCTTGATTCAACAATTTATTCTACTTGCATTTTTACTACTGGATTTCAGCTATTGTTTGGATATTGTTTATAACCTTTCTATTGACAATAATGCACTCAGTGAAATCAACAAGTGCTTATTTAAAGACATTCTTGGATTACTTGAAAGGAAGTAATGAAACTCTAAATTAGAGGAGGGCAACATGCTGCTTATGGACATGTGGCACTGAAGGATCAGTTTCGTAGCACCTGAAGAGCCTGAGAGTCAGCCATTTTAAAAAATGTTTTTGTTTTTTTTCCCAAAAGCCCAATATCAACAATTCTTAACCTATTCTTTACCATGGACCTCCTTTAAATCTCATTTGTTGTCATGGACCACAAAGACTTAGCTCAAGATTTAAAACCCTAAAGTACATCAAATATTTATGTAAAGTTTCTCATGAGGGGTCTTCAAATTTGGAGAGAATGGAGAAACAAGTTAATCTATTAATGCACACACTCCTGTTATAATATTTTTATTGGAATGATTTCATCTATCATCGTCGTCATTATCACCATCACAGTCTTTAATTCTTGTTGGAGATACTGAAATTACAAGCACATAAAATCATTAATATGACGCACCTGTACAAAATATCACATGAAAATGAAGGCTAGAAAATGACACGAATATAATTTGTACGAAATTGTACCTCATTAAAGACAAGTTGGGTGGAGGGAAAGGGAACATATTTATATAATTATAATTAATGAGAAGGCTGGTGCTACATTTCACTTACAAGCCTTGTTATATCAGTTAGTTAGTTCGTTAGTTCATTAGTTAGTTCGTTCATTTATTTGTTCGTTTGTTCATATACTGCCTTTCTCCTGAAGGATCCAAGGTGGCTTGCAGTATTAAAAGAAACAAAATTAAAAGTTAAATGATAGATTGTTACAATATTTAAAAAGCATTAAACAGATATCATGCTGAAACTAATAGAGGAATATTAAAAGCTCAAGTAAAATAATGAATTTTAAAAAATCTCCTTGGTCAACTAGTCATAAAAAGGAAAGCCTGTTTGAAGAGAAAGATCTTTGCCTGCTTATGGAAGGACAGCAAAGACAGGGCCAGCCTGGCCTCATGTGGGAGGGAGTTCCAACGTCTGGGAGCAGAAATAGAGAAGGCTTTCTCCTGTGCCCCCATCGGACGCACCTGTGAAGGTGGTGGGACCAAGTCAAAGGCCTCTCCTGATGATCCCAGGTAGGACTCAAGCCATTTAAGACTTTATAGGTCTTAAATTTGAATTGTTCCTGGAACCAGATCAGCAGCCAGTGGAGCTGCTACAACGGTGGAGCTATACATTCCCTGTAATCAGTTCCAATGAACTATGTGACTTCAGCTTTTTGGACCCACTGGATTTTCCAAACACTTCCCAAAGGAAGTCCCACACAGAGTGCATTACAGTAATCCAGCCAAGATATAACAAAAGGGAGTGTTGTCAGTGATTCAGATCTCTTGTACTATAGTTCCCATCACACTAAACTAGCAGCATCCTGCAGACAGACATTGCATAGTCCTTAACACCTCCGGAGGGAACTGGGTTAGAGAAGGCCGCCTTAAGAGCGAGGAAGGACCACAGAAGCCCCACTGGTTTCATTTGGGGAGAAGGTGGTTCTTACTGAACAATTCTTTTTCTTCTCTAAGGTTCTCGACTCCTTCTTGGCTGGAAGTCAGATAGTAATTCCTGCTTGTGCTTTTAAATAACCTTCTCCCAGCCCCATTATACCCATTTGCTGGCTGCCTTCAGAAGTAGACCAAGCAAGTTGCTATCCCATGCAGACATTTCTCCATGAAAAGGACATCATTTCAAGCTGCCATGCACAGCCGATCAGGAGCCACCCTTGGCTCAGTGGATCAGAAAGCACCCTGGTCTATTTGCTGGAAGCTTTTCTGAAGTTCGTGTTCAGTAAAATAACCTTTCCATCACGTCCTATTTTCTGTGTATCAATTATTGTATCACTTTCAATATTCCAGATGGATATCTGCTCCTTGCTTTTGTCACTTCTTTTTGCCGAGCATAGCTATGACATGTAAAACACATTAAGCAGTCGACGTTTTGCCACCAACTAAAAGAATAAAAATTTGATAATACATTTCCTTACAAAGGGATTATCCGGGTGTTTTTCCCTCCAGGAAGCATTTGTATTTGATCCTATAAAGTAGTTAATTATAAAAATCTGAATGGGAATTAAATGCGTGCAATTCTTGAATATGCCATATCTTGACTATTATATCAAGTTATAGTTCTGGTAGCACAGATACTTTTATTCACATATATCCTCTGTTCTTGAAATAGTTTTATTCCAACACTTTTGTTTTTAGCTTAAGTTGTTTGAAAAAAAAAAAAAGGAATTAATCTCGGTTACCCCACTGATAACAAACCACTCCAGTTTAGAAGCCTGTGAAATCCCTGCTGTTTAACGTATTTATAAAAGAGGAAACTACTGTTTAATAGTTTGGTGTCCAGAGGATTACAGTTTCCTATCTTTTTACAGGCCAAGATCATTAGCCATTTGTCTGTAGAAGACAGCAGAACCGTGCGTTGTTGGACCCCTGCCCAACACTGGCCAATAAATGAATGGAGGACTATTAAACATATAGAGCTATCCTTTGAAACCCTGAATCTGGCAACAATAAGAGTTCTGTGTTATAGCACCTGGCAAAGGCTATGCAGTGAAAAGCTTTCAAATCCCTTCCCGCCCCCCCGCCCCCCAATTGAAGGCACTGCTGGGAATATTTTGGAATGAATTCTGCCTGAGTGAGAGGTAATAAAATTGCAAGGACGATTCCCACACTGGAATGAGATGGAGGTTGGGGAGGATGTGCAGAGATGACCTTACGTAACTTTCTTTTTAATCTGGATTTTTTAAAAATTTAAAAACAACAACAAAAGAACACCCCATTCTAGAAGCATACCAATGCCTCAGGTTTTTCCCTTTTAATTTCTTTTTTAAAACATGTGACCCATTTCATGCCACATATTTCGTGAAATATGGGTAGGTTTTCCCCCCAATTTTTTTTCTCGTTATAGGATGTGGGGGAATGCTATGGTGTGAGAATAAGCATTATCTTTAGTGTCAGGAGTCCCGATCATACATCTTTAGTGTGAGCAAAGGAACCCGATTACCAGAGCAAGAAGGGCACAGACCCAGTGGGTTTAAGCCACCTTCAGTCAGTCCATGGCTGCTTGCCTGCCTCCATGGGTCAGCAGTGGCTGCTTGCTTTCTCCTTAGTCAATGTCTGTCTTTGTGGAATTCAGCAGTCCACCCCCTCACAGGGATATATATTTTATTTGCAGTGTGGAAATTACTGGCTTAAACATTCCAGCTATACAGTGGAGAAAAAAATCCGGACAAGGACCTACAGAGCAGATTTTTGTATAATTAAAAGTCTCCTTCAAATATACCACCCCTTTTTTGCTAGTTATAGTTAGATTTACCTCCATTGGCAATAGTTTCAATAGATTCTGTCAGAGGCTCTGCTATTGAGAAAGAATTTTAAAAAAGTATCTCGTTTACTCACAAAATCTTCATATATGTCAGAATACAAACAAAGCATACTTGTTATCAAGTATGAGCTTAACTGGTTAACTTCATTGTTTTGACTGACTGGTTACATAAACACTTCACTCAGACTCTAACTGCTGACTCCTTAATTAACAGGGGCTGACATAACACTAACATTAACTGGCTCAGAACCCTGAATGAGTAAAAAAAGGCAGGAAAAGAAATCTGATGCAAAGTGGGAATAATAGGTTGTTAGTGTGTGATTGATGTTCAAACCCAAGTCCCTCCCATCCAAATCTCTTAAAGGCATAATATGCAGGTTGCTGAGTTCTAACATATTTTCCCCTTAAAAATGAAGGATGGTTTTTTATGGGCAGAAGCTTCTTAGCCCACAAAAAAGCAAGGAAGGGGAAGGAGGAATAAGGAAAGAAAGAGGAAGAGTCACAGGTTTGAATAATGGATTCTTAGGGGAAATTGACATCAGTGACTTAGATGGGTTTCTTCGCAGACCAGTAAGATACTGCCTTCGCTGGATAGATTGCTAGGCCACAGCTATTTCTTTACTTTTAGTTTTCCACTGATGCTCAGAAGAGCCCTTTTGTTGTAGCACCATCCAGGGAAGAAAGGGAGAAGAAATGTTTGATTTTTGATATTTTGCTTGGAAAATGGGGTTCAGACAGACCATAGTGGTACACAAATGATATTTGAAAATTATTTACCCCTCTAGGAGTGCAGAGAAATTAAGGGTGCCATTTCAATACGTTTGTTCAGGGGAAGAAGAAAAATTTAAATAATTCCACAGTGGTAGAACTCAAAAATTTAAAAAGGATTTTTACCACCACCACCCCAGGCCACTGCAAGTGGCAATAATGGCAACGATGTTGGGAGACTGGCCACTATTTAACTACCTTCACCATTTTCTCTAGTACTACTTGAGCTGTTCTAGGACATTTTGGTGGTGGTGATAATGAGGAAGCAGCCACCAGAAATGGGGACAATATTTATATTTTTGACACAGCATTGGTGCAGACAGTATGAAAGGTGCAACTTTTTATTTTATTTTGTTATACCGTACCTTATTTGCTATGCAGAAAGGAGGAAGACCCAGAGAGAGGTATATTTTGTGAGGGGAAAGATGTTATTAGTTGTGTACCATAAACTTACAAGGAATCTGGGAATCTGTGTTTAATGTATTCTCGAAGGCTTCCACGGCTGGGATCCAATGGTTGCTGTAGGTTTTTCAGGCTGTTTGGTTGTGTTCTGGAGGTTTTTCTTCCTAATGTTTCTCCAGTATCTATGGCCGGCATCTTCAGAAGATAGGAGTTAGAACTCTGTCTGTGTTCTGGTGTAGTGTGTGGGATAGTTGAGTAGCTGTGGGATCAGCTTTTGGTCCTTTTCAGAAGATTGGGTGATTATGGGGGTCAGGGTGTTTTTTGATATGAGAGTATTCTTGTGATAAGGGGGGAGATGATCTGTCACTGTGATTGATGGGTGTTGTTAGGTAGTCTTTTGTCTGAAGTGGCTCCCAGCACTGAAAAATACAGCCTGCAAAAAGATCAATGAACTCTACCCAGCCACAAGGACCACTGCACACAAAAGACCAGCTAACGACACCATCAATCACAGTGACAGATCGTTTCTCCTCCTTATCACAGCAATACATCCATAACAAAAACCACCCAGATCACCATAATCACCCAATCTCCTGAGAAGGACCAAAAGCTGATCCCACAGCTCCAAATACTCAACTATCCCACACACTACACAAGAACACAGAGTTCTAACTCCTGCCCTCTAAAGATGCGAGCCACAAAGAGTGGTGAAATGTTAGGAAGAAAAACCTCCAGAACATGGCCAAACTGCCCAAAGCACCTAAACAACCAATCTGTGTTTAATGGTTGTTGTGGGTTTTACGGGCTCTTTGGCCGTGTTCTGAAGGTTGTTCTTCCTAACGTTTCACCAGTCTCTTTGGCCGGCATCTTCAGAGGACAGCACTCTGTGCTCTGGTGCACTTTATTTGGGAGTTGAGTATTTATGGCTGTGAGATCAGCTTTTGTCCTTTTCAGTGTGTTTTTAATTTCTAAGGTGACAAGAGCCTGGGATGAGGAAAATCCTTGTTATCTGTCTTGTGAGCTCCTCGCTGTCTGAGAACACTAAAACTCAGAAAAGCTGGATTTCCCACAGATATAGTGGAATGTATTTGCATACATGTCCTATATCAGTGGCTCCCAACCTGCTTAACCCAGGTGTTCTTGGACTGCAATTCCCAGAAGCATCCACCACTAACTGTGCTGGCCAGGATTTCTGGGAGTTGCAGTCCAAGAACACCCGGGATACCCAAAGTTGGGAACCACTGTCCCAGAGCATCCTCTTCTAATGTCTAGCTTTATCATGCCGAGTTAGTCAGGATGATACAAAGGAACCTCTTTCTTTCTCCTTGGAAATTTATTTGAAAGATATCTTGGAAGCACAATGTTACTCACAGATCTACTGAATTTGCCTGGGATTGCCAATATTCAAGTTAGAACACTGCTATGTAGCACCAGATCTCCTGCATTCATTGGTTGAAATCCTGAATAATAATTCACACTAGAGTAGGCTCATTAAATCAGTCAAGATTTGAAGAGTGCACTTCTCTGGAGGTTCCATTCATTCAAACGGGTCTACTTTAGCTGCAACTTACTACACTAAGCAACAGGATTTCAGCCATTGTAACAAACAGGCAACATTATGACCAAAAAGGCAGGTTTTGTGAACAATTATATGGGAATACTGTTTGTCTGTAATTCTAGAATTACATGAGTGAATGGAGTTAGTTAAGCCCTCCATTTTAATGATTTCAAATAACCAATCTTGGGATTACCAGCTTTTTTGAGGAATGTGATGTGCTTCATAACTGAAGGAATTTAGGACTTGATATAATAACACATATTACAAAGAATTTTCTTTCTTTTTAAGGGAGGTGGCAGAGGAAAATAAGGCCTATTTTTGTGTCCCTTGTGTACAGTTCATTCCACAATATGTGAAAGTGATAGTAACCAATGTGTGTATTAAAACTGTAATTACAGCTAACGAGACTGGAATCTCTTTGCAGGTAGAGGCTGTTTGATGTTCATTGAGAAGGGTGACCACCACTATCATACATCATATTTATACAGTTGCAGTTCATTGTTCCCATAAATCCATGGTGCATGCTATACATAAGTTGATAAAAGTTTAAAGGCTTCAAGCACAGACATGCTCACAAACAGAAAGCCTCTTAGAGTCCATCTCTACTGCAGTGCTTGCTCCCTTGTTCTTCTCATCTGCAACACCAACCCTTTGTTTTAAGCTGCTCTTTCTCTCTCTCCAATATAATATTCACTCCGCCGGCACTTAAGAACTTTTTTGTTTCTCTTCATCCCCATGCCCTTTTTCTTTCTCTCCTCACTTTCTTTTCTCCTGCTCTATCCTCTTATCTGCCTCTGTCTAACCTATCTATCTGAATGTCCACTTTTGTTCCTGGGACTGCCTGTCACTCCTGACTCCACCCACCATGGTGCCCATCCACTACAATGGGGACCAGGTGCCACTGACATGCAAGCTGTTGTTGTTTAGTTGTTAAGTCGTGTCTGACTCTTCGTGACCTCATGGAACAGAGCACACCAGGCCCTCCTGTCTTCCACTGCCTCCTGGAGTTTGGACAAATTCATGTTGGACTGACATGCGTATACCCCACTAATTTCCTACTCGGAAGTACTGCTGTCAAAAGTTGTTTTACAAATATGAAACATTATTGCCGCTTTACCGCCTTTTTAATCCACATAACTCCTGTGCCCTTAAAAGGTGCAAATATTCAACAGGTATAACCTTGCCACAGTTGGGATTCCTCAAAATTTGGACCCTTTTTGAGGCATCTAAAATTACACGTCCCAGAAAACATTCAGAAGGCTTTCCACTTTTAACAAAAAATTATTTCCATTTTTAAAAGTTGATTAATTGTGCCATTCTACATGTCTACTCAGAACTAATAAATAACTACCATTGAATTCAACTGATTTTAGTCTGGACTAGACTAGGATCCTGGAGAGCAGGGTTCAAATCGCCACTTGGCCGTGGAAGCCCACTTGGGGAATGGAACTGGCAAAACCCATCCTTAAATATCTCACTTACCTTGAAAGCCCTGTTAGGATTGCTATAAGTCCGTTCCAACTTGATGACCCAGAGGGGATATAGGATGGATTGAAGCCTGAAAGACAAATCACTCTGAAGGGAGTCATTTACCCCATCCCACCCCTCTTCATTCCCCTATCTCTCCTCTCCAATATATACACTTCAGCTTCCCCCGCCTTCTACTAGTGCAGGCAGCCTGTGGTTTCAGACAAAATGCTGCCTTCCTATAACACATTTTTGGACTTTTTCTGCCTTCAGAGGCAAGAGTTTCATTTGTATTCTTTAATAGCAATGAGACTTTGCATGGCTGCACACAGTGTTGTGTACAATGCATAGTGCAGAGCTATGAATGTTTCGATCAAAGGCTTCATGCTCTTGAGAAAACCTCTAGTCTTGAGGACGTCAGTGTGTGCTACCATGTGACTTAACCAGTGGTACTGAAGTCTACAGACAGTTGTCAATTAATTACAATGAACTAATAAATGGCCGCCGGCTGAAGAAAATCCCCCCCCGTTGTTTTCTAGGATGGATTCCTCGCTTTACAGGCACCGAAAATGCCTGCCATATGGAGGATCTTTGCTGGACGAGCAGGTATTCAGCCCATTGGAACGCATTGAATGGTTTTCGATGCATTTCAATGGGTTTTTTTTTATTTTTATTTTTTTATTTTTTATTTTTTTATTTGACGTTTTCACTCTACAGCAATTTCGCTGGAATGAATTAACGTCGTCAAGCGAGGCACCACTGTAATTTCAAGATGCACATCATCAAGATCCCCTTAGTATGCACATCAAGTTTCAAATGTTTCGATTTTATAGTGGCGGAGTTATGGTCGGGCAGATAAACAGACAAACAAAAACACATGTTTACACAAGGACACACGTACCTTTCTCTTCTTACACAGCAGTGATATACTGTAGGCACAACAATGTTCTAGTGAAACAGTTAAAATTGTGCAGCTTCTCCTTGTTAGGCAAGATTATATCTTGGTGCCTCCAAGCTCACTGAGTCTACAATTCTGTCAGGTTTCTCTTAAAAGAGTGCTTAATCAGTGCCTTTTCTTTAGTGTAAAACCACCTCAAAATTTTTATATAAAACTTGGCTTGGATGGTTATTCTTGATTATGACTGGCAACCAGTGACACAGATTAAGAAGTGTCTGGAAATGGTAACAAGTAAATCTAAGGGGCAGCTCTTGAGTTCTTCTTTAATGAACTCCACATTTAATATCTCAAAAGGAGACTACCTATCAGCAGGATATCCAGGACTGTGACAAGTCCTCAGCATCAATACAATATATATTTGGTCTACAATATTGGATGAGATATAGAAGTTTCAACTTCAAGTTTACAGATTGCTCTAAACCGTTCAATAATTGAATGAACTGCTTCATTAGATCAATTCTATCCTGAGAGGTGTGTTTTCAAAATTCCAAAAAAAAAAAAATTGGTTACCGTTATCTGTCTTCTCTCAGTATAGCAGATTTTGTTTTAATTTGGAGAGCTGCTTATTTTGATTTTTAAAATTTATAAAATCAGACACAGACAGCTTTAGGATAAGCATAGCATTTGTAGCAAATGGGCAATACTGACTGCCCCCATTTTAACAGCTTTCTAGAAAGTTAGCAATGCTAATTGCTCACATTTGGGCCCTGGGAGTCTCTGAACAGGAAAGTATGAAGATTGACGGACTTTGCTGTCAGTAAGTTCCCTCAGGTCTTGCCATATTTTACCATGTCAAAAATGATACACAGTCATCTGGAGATTCTTCAGTCTTATATTTAGAAAGGGACTGAATATATTTCTATATTATTCATTCAACATTACTCATTGTTACAGGGGAAAAGTCATCTTTGGTACATCTTTGAGAAGGAGATCATCTTCCAGCCAGTCATGCACATGTATTCGTGGGGGGAGGCAGCAACTCCACAACAACGTACCATTTTGTGATTTCTGTGTTGACCCCGGTATCTGAGAGCATGATGTGATGAACAAGGCTTATTTCTAATTCATGTTTTTACACCTTTTTACAGTGAAATTCGTGGAAGAACACTGCATAGAAGTATATACTTTGCGGTTTTTGAAAGAGGACAGGAAACAGGAAACACTAGTCATCATCAACTGAGTCAAAAGCACAAGAAAAAATAATGTTGCCATCTAGTGGCTATACAAAACATTCCTAATGGTTATCCTTTCTCCATGTGAAATATGGAATCACTAACATTCTGTTTGAAGGAAACACCTAGGATATGATTCAGCTGGGCACCTTAGTGAGGACATAGGAATGGAACCTTTACACATATCTTCTTCTGGAGGAGACTCTTTCGCAGCTGTAAAACCTGAGGCTTTCTTTCACAACTCCCTTGCTGAAAAAAAAGGTGAAAGAACATGGTGTCAATGGCTGCCAGACATAGCACATAGCATTCTAGCACATAGGGTGGTGGGTTTTTTTTTTGTCAGTTTAAACAGCTATTCTTAGACTGATAAAACTTCTATGTGCTGTGCTCAAACTGTGCAGGCACTTTGGCCTCTCTAGACGAGGCCTGCACACAAAGCCAAATACACCTCACCAGGGATGTGCAAAGGCTGCCAAGAGCTTAAAACCACATCCCGTTGCAAGGTGTGCAGGCCTGCTTTGTCACCAAACAGGACAAAACCAACATGCCAGTAGAAATCTTTAGAAAGTCACAAGAAAATAAAGACTGTATGGAATAGATGTTAAGTCATGCCCAGTCAGATCTCCTGAAAGTACATTGCTTCATTGCAAAATTTGGATCTCTTCATATCTTTAAATGCAACCACATTCTATTGCAACTATGTTCGAAAGTGTAGTGTTTCAAAATGCTGAAAGAGGCCCATCTGTTAGATCAGTGCTTGTCTTCGAGAAAGTCAAGAAAATCAGAGGATCACTCAGGTTTTACAAAGCCTCTCAAAAGAGACCACTTGCGATTCTTCCCCCTCCACAGAGGATGAACAGCTAAATCCTAACTGCTTGCAGTAATTAAAAATTGTGTCTTTGTCTCCATTTTATAAAATAAATAGCCCTCTGATTTTTCAGTGGTGCTTAACATTCTTAGACAATCTATGGTTATAAAAATGCACTATGCATAATTGCAGTAACATTCTGGGGATTTATTTCAGAAGGATGTAATCTAATAGATTTTTTTTTCAAATGCATTTTATATTTTATCTACTGTGTCTGACCTAAGGGCATGTAACTGAATACTCCGAGAGGAAAATTACATATATATGAATCTAGAATAATAAAAACCAAGCCTGAAATCCTGTTTTCTTTATTTCCCCATGATTGTCGATGAGAAAGAAAAGCAATATATAAATAAATAAGTGGAGGCTTCGACTGACACTCCTAGTTTAATGCCGCTTTACTGAGTGACTGGCATAATGATAAGTGATGGTAATTTCCCTTAAAAACCTTAATGAGCAGATCATTACTATAGAGAAATGGGGAGAAAACTTTAATCCCGCAGAGACAGGCTCTCCATGCTTGGCTGTGCAATAACCAGACAGAACTCTCAATGAGATTCCCAAGCTTGTGTTCCCTAGATAAAATTTTCTCTCACTCCACTTTTGCAAAGGTAATGAGGAGGTAATGAGGCTTGACTTGATATTTTTTTTCTCCCCTTCTCAGTACTTGATTCCATTCCCCAAGCAGGGTCCCACAGGATAGAGTGAGATGTTGGATTTCTATGAAAGCGGTGCTGATAGATAGGTGGAAGAGGTGAACGTTGCTGTTGGTTTTGGATTCTGTCTGGACGAGGGGATTTGGAGTCAGATAAAATTCAAGGCTCTTTCAGTACGACCAATTCGCTCCGATAGTTTCTACCGGCTAAGACAATCCGACACCGCACAGATCTTGTCAGGCCTGTTGACTGTTTATTTTGTCACTTTGCAGATATTAAATACTGATATTTCACCACCACCCTGACCATCCCCTCCATTATCCACCTTCTTCTTCCCTACCCCCCCTCAACTGCACTACATTAAATCCAAATCAATAATAAAACTCTGAAAGGTAGGCAGAAGTGTTACATTAGATCATTAGCTTAATTTGAGCTGAAAGGTCTTTGTTGTAAGTTGGGGGCGGGAAGGGACCTGGGGACCTTTGCAAAGTATTTTGCTGGCAAGCTTGTTGAGGTTTGATTGCCTTTGTTGTGATAATCTAAAATTAATTTGCACTTGAACCCATCTTTCTTCTGGGCTCAATTTAAACACCGTTATAATTATGCGCCCGGCATGAAATTGAGAGCAGACACTGATATGACAAGTCTGATTTTTTTTAAATTCCCCAGGTACTAAAGGCTTTTTCCCTCACTTATCTCACAAGGTAATAAAACAAAATGTTCCAGTGCAGCTTATGCTTAAGAGAGAGGTATTTGCCTGAGGGGAAACAGTAATAATCAGTGTATTGCTACACATTTACTCATGTACTTTCTCAGTAGGTCAATCTCTTTCTTTTAAAGTGATGTTAAACTTCTGCTAATATTGGTTGATTTGTACCTGGCACCATTTTTTTTAAAAAAAGTAACATTATTTAAAACAGAAGGAAAGAAAGAAAGATATGTTTCATTCTGTTTTACCTGCTTGCCATCTGAAAGACTTTGTCTCCAACATCCATTTTGATAGATATGAAAAAGAACCATTAAAGCATACCTTCTAATGGCTACAATTGATCTGAGCCATGCACCCTCCTTGTTCTCTGTATGAGATATAATATCCTTATCAGTGTTCTTTTAGTTTTAACCCAGATTAGTGTTTTTGGTGAAGAATCTCATTAACTACATGAAGCACTCCCCCCATCACCCTCCATCTCTTTTTCTTTCACAGGTTGGCTTCCTTTGGAACTATAATGTTCAGAAAAAGGCTACCAAGGTCATTGCCCAGAGTGTAAATTCCTCTTTAAATTGTCAGTTGTTTTAAGGGCGCAGCAATCTTCCAAGAAAGAGAGCTTTTTAAAAAGATCTGATATAACCATAGAATCTCATTCATTATAGTCAAGAAGGAAAAAAAATTAAATAGCCAAAGTTTAGGCCATAGAGGTGTGTGTGTGTGTGTGTGTGTGTGTGTGTGTGTGTGTGTGTGTGTTTGTTTGTGTGTGTGTGTGTGTGTGTGTGTGAGAGAGAGAGAGAGAGAGAGAGAAAGAGAAAGAGAGAGAGAAAGTTGAGAATCAAGGAAGGGCCATGGCTGATTGGTAGATCATATGCAAAAGTTAACAAAGTTCGTAATCCCGAAACTATGGAGAGCCAGTAAATGCAGATGTTCCAAACTATGGGACTAATGTTTTGACTAGATGTAAGACAACTTATTATTAGTCTTTGAAATTATATAAAAACAATACAAATCAGTCTTTTTAAAAGTGTTTAGTCTCTTAAAATGTTAGAACGTAAATTTCATATGAGGTGGTCTACATACAAATGCAACTCTAACTCTCCTCTGCATTCCTGTTCCCTTGTGATTGTAGATCATCAATAAGGTACCATAACTGTAAACCACACTCACATTGAATAGATTCTCAACAAGATAACAATTCAGCTCTTGTTTCATGTTTGATAGCAGAAGGGAGTTTGACTTGTGTGATCAAGATTAATGATGAACACAAAAGTTTTGATTACTTGATTGCTGTAATGATTTTAGGCCTAAATCTAACATTGTGCTATCAAGTTATATTCTCTTCTTCTTTTGTTACATGCTGTCAAGTCGCCTCTGATTCATGGCATCACCACGAATGAGTGGTTTCCAAAATGTCATCTCCTCAACAGCCCTTCTCAGCTCTTGTAAATTCAAGCCTTATGCTTCCTTTAGAGAGCCAGTCCATCTCATAGTTGATCTTCCTCTTTTCCTTCTGCCTTCAGCTTTTCCCAGCATTGTTGTTTTTCCCCAAAGAGATCCTGCTTTCTTGTGATGTGTCCAAAGTAGGACAATTTCACCATCTTTGCCTCCAGAGATAGTTCAGACTTAATTTGTTCTAGGGCCCACTTATATGTCTTTCTGGCAGTTCAGAGTATCTGCAAAATTCTCCTCCTGCTCTGGCATTTTCTTCTCTTACTTCCTCTAAAAGTTAGTTCAAGTCATTGCTGCTTTCTACCAGTAAGACAGCATCATAGACATAAATTATTGATGTTTCCTCTACAAATTCTCACTCTGTGCCACTGGAAAACCTGCTCTAGGAGGTTTCCTGCCCGTCTTGAAGAGGTTCTGGGGACAATAAGAGGGCTGGGGGGGGGGGAATAAGAAGTGCTTGCCTCACCATTTGACTGGTCCATCACCCGAATGACTCAGTTGGATCTTGCCTATTTATTGTTTTCACACTTGAGCTTCAGTGAATAAGCAAAGTTTAGGGGTCCAGGGTTGGAAGGTCTTATGATCTCAATCAGCAGAGTAGGACCTAACCTCATGACTTACTTGGGCTACGTGTACTAAAATTTCAGGACCCACTTGCTGTAGACTGGCACAGAGGAGAACTGCTTGCTACATCTGGCATAGGCAGGGTGAACTTCCTGATCAGGCAGGTCTTCTACAAATATTACAGCTCTGGCCTTTTGCTCTTTCACAGGTATAGTGGAGAACTTTCTAATTATTACATTCCAGATTTCCCAGCAGGCAACAGCTGATCTCAAGTGCAGTGGTTAGCAATGGATATGGCCTTTCACAATCTCAACCTAAGATAGTGAGCCTTCCACATGTGTTTTTTCTTTGATTCTTTTTGGCATTTTTCCTTTAATATGTTCCCAGAGTTAGTCTTACAATCAGGCAGAGGCTGAAATAAGATAGTTAAGTTGCAACTAGAGTGATCCAACTAGAGTAGGATCAGTGCAACATATGGAGGAGTTTACGCACCAAGTTCCCACTGATTCAGTGGGCCTCCGATAATTGTAGCTTGCTACTGGATTTCAGCCAGAGTGAGGCAACTGTCCCAGGAGTAGACATGGCAGTTTTCTGTCCATTCCTTCTGAGGGCCCTGGCTCAGTAGAACCTATCTTACTGGGGAACATGCTCTGGCCTACTGTACTTCTTAAACTAACCTGCCACTCTCGGGTGTGGTATAAGCCATGACCCCCCCCCCCCTTGCAGTGTTGAAGCAATATTCCCCAAACTGCCAGTCCACACAGCTTTCTACCATATAATGCAGAGGGAAGCATCTTGTTCTTTGACTCAGGTCGCAAAATGTCAGCTCTCCTTCCTCAAGTGGCAGGTGTCATGAGTGACCCTCTGCTCACAGAATACCTGATTCCAACTCATATTGAGCAACTTTTACTTCAGATAGATGATACGGGCTAAGAGAACCAAAGCAATCACTTCTAATTCAGACATCTCACTACACCATTGATTTAAGTGAAGCTAAGGTCAATGCATAACCTCTTCAAAATGGAATGACCACAGGCCAACCAGTACTTCCTTTCCATACTTAGGAGGCTGGACATTTCGCACATAACTGGAATGTTTGCCATGAAGACACCATCTTCCATCAGGCAATGCCATAAACTGCAGTATTTAAAACTCTGTGGTTTTACTTCCCCCTGGTAATTTTTCTCCAACTTTGGGGAAAGAGATTTTTTTTTTTTGCCTTGCAAAGGATACATGCTTAGATTATTCAGCAACAGGGATTTGAAATGTTGAAATGGCCAGCTTCTCTGTTTCTATTCTCTAAATTTAGAGATGCATACTCAAACTGATTTAAAGGGGATATTTAATTATAGATTGCAATTTGTTAACCTGCTTCACAGCCTTTGTGCCTTCTGGGTTATCTTCATATACACATGGGATCAGGATATCAAATGGCCCACACCCCTCAGATACTGCTCTTAGTTAGTTTGTTACAGATTTTGTTTTTATTCTGAAAACTCTTGAAAGGGTTAATAGAGAAAAAATAATAATGAACCTAATTCTTACAGTAATAAAGCAATGGAGACTAATATTCTACTGCTAATCGCAGCTAAGAGTTGTCCCACTGAATCAATTGCTGAATGATACATTATGTAGGTCCCTTGGAGTCAATAGGTCTACTCCAGTTTGGTATTAACAGAAAAGATACTGGTCATATTATTTCATTAAATTTAACAGTCATGACTGGAAAGGTCAACAATCAGGCAGTAGCAGCTTCTGGATGGAGCAGGAGGGTATCTAACCCTGAAGTCCTTTGGGGAGAAACTTTCCCTATTTGGCCTGTGTAATTAAAAAGAATTATGCTCGCTCAGCAATGGATGAATAAATCTTTCACGTAGGTTGAGTATTTATTTATTTTTTGGCTTTATTATTATTTCAATGAAATGTTAGTGTGCTTAACATGCTCTGCAACAGTACAATGACGGCACTGTTTATGATGCAGCCCATACCCTGCCCAGCACTGTGGGGTGGAAGGAGAAAAGAGATCAACAAGAACTGTGAAAGTACAGCACTGAGGCATAGCGAGGCACCACCTTGTGTAGTCAATCGAAAGCCACACGCGAGGGAGCAGAATGGAAGGCAAGCAATTCTGTGGGAGACTGATGAGATATGATCTGCTCTGGGAGACCCACAGGATATGCTCATGGCTCACTGAAAAATAAAGGGACATATACCCTTATGGAGCTCTCATTAATTTGAATAGGGTGCATTTAAGAGAATTGACCACTGGGTTGTGTTCTGGATTGACTAATGGGAAAGCGATGGATGTCCTTTGGATTGTGAATAAACCTGTGAAGTTATGTAGACTGGCTTGTTTCAGCTCAACAAGTAAACTTCATGACAGAGTAGGGCTTAAAACTAAATGTTCCTGGGTACATTCAGAACTTATGCATTCCTGTACACTAGTCTAATTCTGCTATGCATTTGTTTTTTATAAGGTTTTTATAAGGTTTCTGCATGGGTGCTAACCAGGCACTCATTCAATGTCAGAAAAACATGAAAATAGTTAGAGCAAATATGAATGTGAATACTTTATTATTTTGTAGCTGATCAAACTATATGCAAGAACAAAGGTCAAACCAATCATATATTTGGCATCTCATGTAAGTACATACAAAGAAGCATAAAAAGCATAAAATGATAAAATAATAGTAATAAAATATAAGCATTCTAAAAAAAGAATCAAGATGTGAAAGTAAATGTGAGAGTAACTTGAAGAACTTATGAAGCAAGCAGTATGTTTTGCCTTCCCATGGCTCGTTTAACAAATTTAGCATTCCTATAGGATATGTAGTAGTTTGTGCAGGAATAGGACTGTGCATAGAGGGGAAGTGTTCTTGGTCCCAGCTGTTAAGGGGTTTATATATCGGTTCCTCAGATCTGTGTACAGAGGAGATTCTATTAAAAAGTATACCATGTCCTCCATTTTAGAGCATCCTGCTGGGCAATGTCTACCTGTATCATGTTGTTCCCTGTAATATCTCTGGATCTCTTTAAACTGTAAAGGTTCTGCATGTAGTTAAAAGTTGTCTCAGCTCATGTGAGCTAACAAGGGGGCAGCTTTCCAAAAGGCAAGGAAACGCCTTTGTATATTCTATTGGAGTGGCAACAGTCTACAAATGCCATGGTAGTCCGGAGATTAATATTATATACTATTTTAATAATCTCAAGCAGCCTTATATCCCCTCCTATGGAAAGTTACAGGAAAGGTGTTCATTTTCCTTCTTCTTTCTGGAGTTAGTTTTTCCATGAGGATGAAGGACGCAATGATTCAAAATATGGCAAAACACCTGCAGAGCCATTCAGTAATTCATCTGAGAGGTACATTTGTGTGATAAAAATCAACGCCTGGTCTAGCAAATTGCCTGGGAGGGATCCAGAGAGATTCTGGCTAAAGGAGAGAAGAAAAGATTAAGTAGAGACAGCATCTAATGCTTTTGCCAAACACTTCAGCCTCCCCCCATTTGACATTGATCTAATCGTCGGCCATTTAATTTCCAGGTCTCTGTGCCAATCTGTTGTCACCTCTGCTGCCCCATATCAAACTTCCAGGAAACGAAAAAGAAAAAAAAAACCCGGAAAGCAGACAATCAATAATGAGATCAGTAGATTTTATCTTAAGAGAAACAGGGCTTGCCTGCTTTGTTTATGGAAGGCTGTTTCTCTCAATGGTTGAGCCAGGGTAGGTTGTCAGTAGGTGACGGTGATGTGCATGGCCTGATTGAATGAGCCTAGATAAAGTCACAGTGAAATGTGGCAGTGGAAAACAAAACATATAAAACTCTTGCCGCTGAAAATATACCACTCCATGTGTGGCCATTTCAATTCTCATCACACCCTGTCAAACACAATGTGTTTTTATTTTCTTTTTAGATCTTGAAGAGTCAGGCCTATCCCCATTTTGCCTGCATTTGGAAATGTATGTCTAGAGAGGCTCAGATCACAGAGGTGAGCAAGAGGTAGAGCAATGGCTATCCTCCAGCTACACCTCCTGTGTTCTCCCCGGATTTCCTCTCCCTTGGAGGACACAGGCCTGTGAGCCCCACAGCCTATCCTTCATCCCCTAAAATGTCCTGCTGCCCCCCTAGGTGCAGACGTTCCCTCATGTCACTCTGCTATATCTGCAGTAGGGTTCTGTATGTTGAGTTTTGGATACCTTTATTTCCAGGCAGAGATTTGCAGGAATAATATCTGTTTTCCACATCCTTGACTTGCATTTCCCAGATTACTTGGCTTTCTATGGAGCCCAGTATGCTATGGCCATGGGACTCTCTTCTGATCTTGCTGTTAAGCTCCATCAAATCACCTTAAAACATGGGGTCCCTAATAGAGTTTCTGGAGAATATCTGAGATGTTCTACAAGTAATTTACCATGTCTTGACCAGCCACTTTCCATAGCTAAGTGGGAATCTGAACCCAGTTCTCCTCTGTCCTAGTCTATACACCGGAACTCTCCATGCTGAGCAAGGAATCAGGGACGGGATGGAGAATCAGAAGGAAGCTTATCTTTCAGTTCTCTTAAATAGGAGAAACTTCTATGAGACCCGTAACCCCATTTCATCAGGATTCCTGGTTATACACAGGGTTCTACTCAAGTGAATGTGTGGAGAGGTGCCTGCCCAAGCTCCCTGCCGAGAATGGGAAGGTGGGGGATGATGGGAGTGGGGAGGATGGAATTTGTCCCTCTTACATGCCCCCCTGTTTCACAGTGCCGGAATTAGTAAAGGCTCTTTTTGAACTGACAGTAGCTTATCCTACATTAATTTAAGAAGCAAGCTTCTTTAAGGATGTTTATAACTGTACATTAGTTTCTAGTAACCAGAAATGGTGTGCTTCAAATACACACTGCAGTGCTTATTGTCTTTGGAGCCAGTTCTGGGAACAAAAAGGTGAGTAGGATGTATTTTGTGTTTGTATCCCTGTGGATGCATTTGCATCAGAGAGGAGCATCATGCATGCAACTCCCAACCATTTTTGCCTGCTGTCAAGCTGCTGCTGCTCATTTGACATAATGAATATACCATGTGGTTGTTGTTTTTTAAAGACAAATACCTGCATTTTTGCAATGAAGTCATTTACGGGGAACAAATGCACATTATTTTAGAACAAAAAAAGTGTTTGGGAAGCATAATCCTCCTGAAAAATAATACATATTTTCTCCTACCTTGTTTTTGGATAGAAAAGCAGTTTTTCAGTAAATTGGAAGTCATTTGTAGTTTCTCCCCAACTTCTGCTGCTGCATGCTGCCACATTTTGGGGGTGTGCAGTGCTAAGAGTGGGGCTGTATCCCTGCAGCAGAACCTAGAGGGCCCTACTGTAGGTATACCTTAAGATTTCCCTCCTATCCGTCTTCTAGAACTATCCATCTCCAACCTGATTCTGATCAGAAGTGTTGGACTATACAATTAGTTCCTACCATTCCAGCTGTATGATGGGAGTTGTGGTCAATTTGCTGTATACTTGGCTAAGGAACTGGAGCCCTGAGAGCGGGCAGAACACCTTTAAGCATAACAAGTCCAAAGAGTCATACTAATATTTTTAAGAATTTAACACTTTCCCATTGCCACTCCCAAAGGCCAAATAGGACCAAGGGTCTTGTAGGGACATGGGAAAAGGACTCGAGGGCTGCCCCTTGTTAGGTGGTCCAGGTGACGAGCAGGTTTGCAGGCAAGGAGAACAGCAGACTGGAGAGAGAAGGGGTTTGACTATCTGAGGTCACTCATGTTTGCTTGTTTCGACTAAACACGCAAATTAACACTGGCATCGCTGTAGACCTGTCTGGGCTCAGACAAAAGGTGCTAATCGTGTTGAAAGGAAATTTCACAACACAAAGCATAGCAATTGCTTAGACATGCATGATATGCTACCATCTGCTGCTCTGCTTGGGTTCATGTTGTGCAGCTCCACATTGCAGGGCATGTATCCTGGGGAGGAAAAAAAGAGAGGAATGGAGGTATTTCTGAGCTTCTGATGTGCTGGTGGAGACATACGTGAACACCAGTGTGTCCTTCAAGTATTAAAATGTACACATTTGGTTGACAGCAAAGTTTTTGTATGTCTCTGTTGCTTTATTGTTCCTGCCAATGGTCATGCAGTCTGGGAGAGTCTGGAAGTTGTTGTTCAGAAAATGAACTTTCCCAAGTACTGGTTGACAGTACCGTAAAGGACATATTAATATCCTATAGGGACAACAAATATATCTGTGTTGAATCATTGTAGATGCATCCTACACTGAAATACTTCAGGTGACACATTTCCTCCCTGTTTTATGAGAAAGCATGCGGTGGAGGGAAAACTAAGAAAGCCCTTTGTTTCAAATAATACAGCACGAAGCTTTACACATTTGCCAGCAATGACACAAGATCTGGCCAAGGATCAGCTGATTCTGGTGGCCCGAGTTGACATCTGGCCTACCTGCCCACAAGGTCCCCAGGTTGTCAGCCTAAGTGGCTGCGGCAACTGAATGAGCCACTTATGAGTTTAAATGTTCCACAGTGCTCCAGCACACACAAGGTGTTATGAGAATTAAAAATGGAAGACTGTGCTTCTGTTCCCAGAGAAGCCAGCACTTGGAGAAGCACGTAAGAACTCAGTGATATATGTAGGATCCCCACCCCACCCCCTGAATTGGTCTGGCATGGTAACAATTTCACATGGATTTTTGGATGCAGGAACTATATAAGTGTTGCTTTCTTTGGTGGCTTTCCTTCATTTGATGTCCCTCTGGATATTTTGGAAAGCTGAATGGGGATAATGTGTTTTGTAGTTCAAAACATCTGGAAGGTACATATTGGCTGCACTATTGCTGTATAAGTGATGTGTATCACAGAACTACCTGATTGTGGCTTGCCCCCCTCTCAGTCCTTCATGTTCTTAGCCAGTCTATGTAGAAGGGACATCAGAGGGACATTAAGTGAATGAAAGATGGAAAGCTATCCTGTTATCTCAAACTTCAGGGCTGGTTTTCAGGATAAGTCATAAAGATGTAACCGTGTTCAAATCAGTTTGTATGCTTCTGTGTGTGGTATGTGGATGTGGCCAACCAACCACTCAGAATGGTTGGCATTGATTATTAATCAGTTGGATTTATTGCAACAATTTCCAAAAAGAAGCAAACAAATAATATAGCTGTATTTTTCTGCTGCAGTGAAAAAAAAGAGTCACACAGGACCTTAAAAAGTAACAGCTTTATAATAGCGTGATCTTTCATGGAGGTCAAGTATGCATATTCATTTTCATGGCTGAAGAGACTTTTTGGTGGTATCAACAGGCATTTTTGCTTTATTGCAAACAAATTTTGCTCAAGTTCAACATTGCAATAGTTTCTGTCTTCATGTATGGGCTTTTAAAAATTAGAAAACTCAGATATTTTTCCCTCATTGTGATGAATCAGTCAATAGTTGTCTGCCTGTTCTCTGTGCATCTTTGCTCCCCAGAGGGAAATGATAATAGTTTTGCTCAGGGACATTTTGCCCAAATTGTGAAAATGTCAACCAAAACACGGGCTCTTTGTCCTGTTCTTGCGCTGGCAGCAAGAAACCTCTTGGGGATTAGCAATTTCTCAATTGGCTATCTTGGCATGTCAAGGCAACCTGTCTCATCAAGAATGAATAATTTTGTGAGAATTCTTCATTTTCCTAACGGATGTTACCTAGGTCCAGGAGGTATATGTTAATGAAATTGTCAGGGCTAATAAGTTTGCATTTAAATTCATTCCAACTTTGCTTTCTCTAGAGTCTGTTCCACCATCAGCCACCGGTACAGCATATAGAGCTTAATCCTGGAACTCTACCCTGTGCCTCCTAGGAGGTAAACTGTGTGTCTACAAAAACTCATGCTATTTAAACAAATGTTATTATTAAATATAGTACATGACTCTTTCATGTTGTACTAACGATTGAGATTCTCATGCCGTTGCCAAAAATATTGTGCCTCTAGAATGGAAAAGTCAAGTTGTAGGACTGACAGTCCTTAAAGTACATTGAATTGGCTGACACACAGTTCTCCAATACTGTACTTGCCTTCCTCCATGTTTTTTGGGGGAGGGTCAAGTACTGAGTGACATGATTTTCTCCCCAGAAAGAACATATTATCCTTTACAAGGTACATCTACACCGATAAAGGTTTTGTATTTCTACTAAGTTGTGAGCTGTGCGTCGTGAAGGAAAGATATATCGTAATTATGTCATGTGTCCCTGGGACACGAAATCTCTTTCAGAGTGATGTTGCTAAGTTTGAATGGAGTCCTTGATATTCTTCTCGGCTTTCCATCACTTCATTACTATTTAAATGTATGTTAATTTCATCAAGGTGCAGAAAGATCTTTTTCTTGCATATACATGAACTAACTTTATTACTATTCAACCAGCTATTTTGTCTTTCTTTACCCAAGAGGAGCTTCGCGCGTGTTAGCAAAAGTAAAAGCGAGCTATTATAGTAGAGCCTGTGTTTTAGAGGTTGTATCCATCCTTGTTTTTTAAGCAATAGCTGCCTGCCCTTCCTGGAACTAGTATGCTGATTGAATACTAAGTGGGTCCATTCTGTCCTACCTACAGCAACATTTTCACCAATTTTGATAGTTGCTTCAGAATTAGCAAATTTTAAAGGAGCCACAGTAATTATGGGCACATGCTGCACATTTCAGTATTATTCTATGTTCCTTTGTCCTCTCGACTGTTACTTTTTGTTTCCATTTTCTCATCTTTTGTTTCCTTATCTAAAGCTGCCTGCAGCACCATCGCATCTGATTCAGTGCGGAGATCTACTAGCTATAGCAAAGTAATTTGTTGGGTTTACATTACTCTGTGAAAATACCCATTTCCCAGCTGAAGACTGACAGTGGGACAAAGTACACCATGCCATGGAAATCCATACATTTGTAAGCCAAAGGCAAGGGGAGCGGGAGGGAAAATAACATTATTTCAGACCACTAAGAATTCACAGACATAAGCTAGCTTTCAGCTTTATGAAGTCTTCATGAGGCTGCACATCATCAAACTGTGCATGGTGCAAAAGAAAAACACCATCTATAGCTCTGTGGTGTGCAGCCTGATGAAAATCTTTACAAGGTCAATAAGGTAAAGGTTCCCCTTGACATTTTAGTCAGTCGTGTTCGACTCTAGGGGGTGGTGCTCATCCCCATTTCCAAGCCGTAGAGCCAGCGTTTGTCCGAAGACAGTGTCCGTTGTCACGTGGCCAGCACAGCTATACATGGAACGGTGTTTACCTTCCCACCGAGGTGGTACCTATTTATCTACTCGCATTTATATGATTTCAAACTGCTAGGTTGGCGAGGAGCTGGGACAAGTGATGGGAGCTCACTCCATTGCGTGGATTCGATCTTATGACTGCTGGTCTTCTGACCCTGCAGCACACAAAGGCTTCTGCGGTTTAGCCTGCAGCACCACCACGTCCCAAGGTCAATAGCTAGCTTATATTTGTGATATTTTAGTGGTTTAATAATGGTGTCATCCATCCTTGCAATCAGACTGTGTACAAGGATCACACTTTTCTCCTTTTTTGATGTACGTTTTAAGGTTTTGTTGATGAAACAAAAACGGTGCATACAACCATGTTCACATTAACATGTATTAGTGAAGGAAAGAACCATGTACCAAAAATGTGTGCCAAAATACATATGACTTACCCTGCATAGTAAGGACTCACAATTCAATATGGACCTAGGGCAAGAAAGGAATGTTGGATTCTGAAATGCAATGAAGATGACCATGACAAAATTTTGCATCCATTCCATTTGTTTATCAGTGTTTGTGGTGTTATTTGGGTTGTGTCTGTGATCCTGTGTTTGTGTATGAGATTTTACAGATGAAGTTGTTCATGTCTTCAACAACATGGGTGCCAATATTGAGGCAGAGAAAGAGATGAATGCTGCAAGGACATTGTCTGGTCAGGCTATGATGAATACTTTTCACCTGGGCTACTGAAATCCACCTCTGGACTGGAATCAGAGAATGAAGCTTAGGAGTTAGTAATACTTCCTTAAGAGAAAGAATGCTTCCTAAAATACTTAAATACTAAAGAAGGTGGTAATGAGCAGGGATGGGAATAATTTTTGCTAAATTTAGCCTTTTTCATTGATTTAGGCAGTCTTGGCACAGTGAGACATTTCAACAAAGGATTTTAAATCCTCAGTTCCCCATCTTCATTAGAGAAGGAGAAAAGGAGCTCCTTTTTCAAAGGCAGCAGGCACAGAAGCACTGGCTGATTACAAAGAAGGATGCAGACAACCCATCTAAGTACTCCAAGTTCTAACATAACAAAGCAATCATTTGGGGCCTAATTCAAAGAGTGGCATGTTCTAGACTTCTCGGCCTATTAGCTAAGATTGAGAGTAGTTCTAGGCAACATTTACAAAGAATATCACTTGACAACAGAAATACTCAGCCAAGATAACCAGGAGATTCTTCAGAAGGCAAGAGAAGTGAGGATGTACATCTCTGTTACAGAGACCAGTAATGAAGGAACTCAATTTAAATCCAACAACTCTGAACATTTACCCAACATCTGCAATGTTGGCGTAATATATGAGAGATTGGTGGATGTAGAACTCTTTTGTACCATGCCAAAATCCTGTTGTTTAGCATAGTACATTGCACTAGAGTAGGCCTATTGAATCAATGTGAATTTAAGAATCAACTCCTTTGTAAATTCCTTTGATTTCAAATGGTTGTACTATAACTGCAACTTATTTTAGAAGAGTAAATCACCATTAGAGTAAATCCATTTGAATCAATGGAACTTATGAAATCCCCACTGATTTCAGGTGGTATTTTTAAAGAAAGCTATTTATTTTGAAAATCTTAAAACCTAAAATCTTAAAATCTCCATTGATGCAATGGGCCTGCTCTAGTGGCATTTACTAGGCTAAGGAACAGGACTTGAGCTACTGATTATTTTACCATATCCAAATATGGCTTATAAGCATTTTTGTTGCCCTTGTAGATGATTTATGCTGAAAATAAATGGGAGAGTGCATGATTGGTGATATTCTTACGATACCAGCAGTCATGGTGTCCCTGTCAGTTGTCTGGAAATAATGGAACTAGGAGCTACTGATACTGAATAATTTTGGTGATGATCCCATGGAATATATGACAGAGTTGATGGAACATATTACTTCAGGCCTTAATTGCTGAACATTAATACCAGATAGACAGGATGATACAGAAGGAAGCAGTCCCTCAGATATTTTGACCTCAGACATTTGTATCCTAAAGCCATGGCTGGATAGCTTACCAAGTTAGGTATCTGGCTGCAGGGCTAGATGTTGGGAGGCTTCTGTGCATCCCAGAAGAGCCAGCCTGTGTGTCCTAAATATGGGCAAGCTGCATAGGATGCCCCCAGAAGAAGAGAATGGTGAACCACTTCTGAGTACTCTTTACAAAACAGAGTAGAATCCAGTGTAGTTCCAAGACTAGTGTAATATGATGAACAAAGTCAAGGTACAACATTTTTTCATCAACTCTAGTTTGCTAACACGTCTCAAGTTCTGTCCTGCATTAAGGGCATGAAAGTAACTAAAATCAGAGATGGCTGTGACATGAATCACAACAAAAAGGATGCAGCCAGTGCATGTGGCAAAGCCGGGCAAAGGCAACCCTCATCACTCCAGTCACGTGATCTTCTAGGAAGACAGCGGTCAGATCCATACGTACTTCTAAGCTGTCCAGCTAATCTATTTGCTATCTCATCCAGAGCTGGTTGCACCCCCAACTCTGATTATGTTGTCTACTAACCAACAGTGTTTTTCTTCTCTCTGGACTGAGCTACATTTTGTTCACCTATCCCGATCACTCCCTGGCCCAAATCCTCTTATATAATAAGATAGGCTGGTGTGGCACAAATAGCAAGAGGTGAATTGCCTAAGTTAAGAAATCACAGCACACATTATCAAGCATGCAGCTGGTAATGTCTACAGTGATTTCTTAATTTGGGGTAATTTGCCTCCAAAAACTATGCCATTTGTGTAGCTGTGGAAGAGGATTTTGTAAACTGTACTTTAGGATTTCCACATTTTCTCTAGTGCCACATTAAAAAAATAATACAGGGAGTGAGATATGAGTTTCATCAGTGTATTAGTGAAACCTTATCATAAAGTCCTGACTGATCACATTCAGTGACCTTATAGAGCATTCAGAGAGCATAAGGAGCAAAAGTAGAGTTCTGTTGAGATTTAAGTGTTGGAATAGCTAGAAAGAATTACATGAGAATTTTTTTTGTTATACACCGATTCACATACTAGTCCCACTGAATGGAATTCACATATGCTGGACAACATTGCATCTTGCCCCCAGATAGTCTAGACTCCACACATTGGACTGGATCCAGGACCTGCCTTCTGTGGACAAAAGGGTTCTACCCATCTTCTGCCCCAACTTGCTTCCCAACTCTCTGTGTAGCAATTGTAGAGATCTGGAGGGGCTATAGTGGGGAGGAGAGTGAAGAAAAATCCACTTCCACCAGTCCTGTTGCACAACAGGTCTATATATGGATTCAAGCCATGGTGGCATTCTGTGCCATGGCAATCTAGCCAACCTAATGAAATTCATCAGTCATATAAAAAAGGCTTATGAAGATCTTGGCTTTTTAATTATTTTCTGGCACAGGGATCCAAAAAGCAAGGGTATGAAGCACTGAGTATTGCTATGAGGCCGTGATTTGTATGATAGACTACAGGTTGTTCAGGATTGCCTGCGTGGTCTCTCTTCATCCCAAGACACAGCTCAATGGGGTCATCAGCAATGGAGCGAAATAATCAGCTCTAGAGTTTAAGCTGCATCGTTTCCTGGATAATTTCCTGGACTTTTAAAAAAGTATCCAGCCCATTATGTCCAACTCTGCCTTAAGTAGCTGAACAAGGCACATAATAAAGGTCTTGTATTACATGGCTGTCATGATACAGTTTAATAGTGTTATAAGCCTACATGGTGTGTGGTTGTCATGATGGTAGATTGCACAGGTCTGTATAGATTTACTGTCATTCTTTAGGCTTTTCATACATGACAGAGGTTGTCTGAAGCACAGCAGGAACATGAAGCTCGCAGGGGTTAAGTGTTCCTTGCCTCCTGGCTTCCGACATAGTCCTCTCTGCACACATACAGAGACGAGGTGCAGGGTACATCTGTCACAGGACTGATGACATGATGGATTACCCATGTCATTGTCAGTACGTTCAGAATTACTCTGCGGCTGATAAGATGGCCCCTTTCTTCCCCCTTGGTAAAGAAAACTGATTCTCCCCCACCTTCCCTTGTTGTTTTTACAAATTTCACTGCAATCAGAAAAAGAAAACAAACCACCCTCTCAGTCCTACAGTTCCATTCCTGGAATATCAGTTTACAGGTACTGATATAATTTCGTTAAGTGTGCAAACCACTGTAACATTGACAGAGGCTATACTATGACTGTATACAATGCAAAGAAGCATGTGATTCAGGGTGAGTTGTGTTTTTTTGTTGTTGGCAACCCCCACTCCCTATTCTCTTAGCACAGAAACAATAATGTCTTCTGCGTAGTTCTTTACCACTTTCCTTTTTTAAACTAATATTTTTATAATAAAAAATATACAAGATAAAGTACATAAAGCAAAATGCAAATCAATGGTGTTCTCCTAGTCGGGATCACTTGCAGTAGTCTTCTTCTTCCATTGTCTTTTCTTCTTTCCATCTTTCATCTTGTATATGGTGAGTGGAGAAGAGCAATCCCTTCACAGATTGCTGCCTTGTTGTGGTGAAGGGGCTTGAGTAATTCAGAGAAGCTATGGGCCATGCTGTGCAGGGACACCAAAGACAGACAGGTCAGAGTGGAGAGTTCCGAATAAACACAATCCACTGGAGCAGGAACTGGCAAGTATCTTTGCCAAGAAATCCCCATCGACAGAAACAAAAGGCTAAAAGATATGATGCTGTAAGATGAGCCCCTCAGGTCAGAAGGCATCCAATATGCTACTGAGGAAGACCGGAGGACAAGTACGAGTAGCTCCAGAGCTAATGAAGTGGTTGGGCCAAAGCTAAAAGGATGCTCTGCTCTGGATATGCCTGGAAGTGAAAGGCAAGTCCGATGCTGCAAAGAAAAATACTGCCTAGGAAACCTGGAATGTAAGATATATGAACCTTGGTAAGCTGGATGTGGTCAAACAGGAGAAGGCAAGAATAAACATTGACATCCTGGGTATCAGTGAACTAAAATGGATGGAAAGGGGCGAATTCAATTCAGACGATTATCATATCTACTCTTGTGGGCAAGAATCCCATAGAAGAAATGAAGTAGCCCTCATAGTCAACTAAAGAGTGGGAAAAGCTGTACTGGGATACAATCTCAAAAATGATAGAATGATTTCAATACGAATCCAAGGCAGACCTTTCAACATCGCAGTAATCCAAGTTTATGCACCAACCACCAAAGCTGAAAAGGGTGAAATTGATCAATTCTATGAAGACATACAACACCTTCTAGAACTGACACCAAAGAAAGATGTTCTTGTCATTATAAGGGACTGGGATGCTAAAGTAGGGAGTCAAGAGATAAAAGGAACAACAGGTAAGTTTGGCCTTGGAGTTCAAAATGAAGCAGGGCAAAGGCTAATAGAGTTTTGTCAAGAGAACAAGCAGGTCATCACAAACACTGTTTTCCAACAACACAAGAGGCAACTCTACACATGGACATCACCAGATGGGCAGTACAGAAATCAGATTGATATGTTCTCTGCAGCCAAAGATGGAGAAGCTCTATACAGTCAGCAAAAACAAGACCTGGAGCTGATTGTGGCTCTGATCATCAGCTTCTTATAGCAAAACTCAAGCTTAAACTGAAGAAAGTAGGAAAAACCACTGGGCTACTCAGGTATAATCGAAACCAAATCCTTTATGACTACACAGTGGAAGTGTGGAATACACAGTGGAATCTAAGGAACTAGATTTGGTGGGCAGAGTGACTGAAGAACCATGGATGGAGGCTCGTAACATTGTATAGGAGGCAGCAACAAAACCCATCCCAAAGAAAAGAAAGCAAAGTGGCTGTCCAACGAGGCCTTACAAATACCATAGAAGAGAAGGGAAACAAAATGCAAGGAAGATATGGAAAGTTACAGAAAATGGAATGCAGACTTCCAAAGAATAGGAAAGAGAGATCAGAGGGCCTTCTTAAATGAACAGTGCAAAGAAATAAAGGAAAATAATAGAAAGGGAAAAACCTGAGATCTATTCAAGAAAACTGGAGATGTTAAAGGAAACTTTTGCGCAAAGATGGACATGATAAAGGACAAAAATGGTAGGGAACTCACAGAAGACATCAAGAACAGGTGGCAAGAATACACAGAAGAATTACACCAGAAAGATCTGGATGTCCTGGACAACCCAGATAGTGTGGTTGCTGACCTTGAGCCAGATATCCTGGAGAGTGAAGCTGAGTGGGCCTTAGAAAGCCTGGCAAACAACAAGGCCAGTGGAGGTGACGGCATTCCCCTGGAACTATTTAAAATCGTAAAAGATGATGCTGTTAAGGTGCTACATTCAATATGCCAGCAAGTTTGGAAAACTCAACAGTGGCAAGAGGACTGGAAAAGATCAGTCTACATCCCAATCCCTAAGAAGGGCAGTGCCAAAGAATGCTGCAACTACTGTACAATTGCACTCATTTCACACACTAACAAGGTTATGCTCAAAATCCTACAAAGCAGGCTTCAGCTGTATGTGGACCGAGAACTCCCAGAAGTACAAGTGGGATTTCGAAGGGGCAGAGGAACTAGAGACCAAATTTCTAACATGTGTTGGATTATGGAGAAAGCCAGAGAGCTCCAGAAAAACATCTATAGTGGACCTTCGACTTACAGACGGCTCCACTTACAGACTTTTCAAGTTATAGACTTCTCTGGCTGCAAAATTTATGTTCGACTTGCAGCCGGAGAATCGACCTACAGATTGGGGGGGAAAAACCAAAATGGAACAAAAACAGCCAGTTATGGATTAATCGGTTTTCAATGCATTGTAGGTCAATGGAGCCTGACCACCGTTCCAAAAGAGATTAATTCTGTAAGTCAAAGGTCCACTGTACTTCTGCTTCATTGACTCTGCAAAAGTCTTTAATTATGTGGACCACAACAAACTATGGCAAGTTCTTAAAGAAATGGGAGTGCCTGACCACCTTATCTATCTCCTGAGAAACCTATACGGGGGACAGGAAGCAACAGTTAGAACTGGATATGGAACAACTGATTGGTTCAAAATTGGGCAAGGAGCATGACAAAGCGCTCACTATGGAATCCCAGGTGGCGTCCGTGGTCCAAACCGCCTTTTTTCATCTCAGGCGGATAGCCCAGCTGCGGCCCTACCTAGATGTGGGGGCACTCAGCACGTTGGTGCATGCGCTCGTAATCTCAAGATTAGACCACTGTAATGCACTCTACGTGGGACTTCCTTTGAGGCTGCTGCGGAAACTACAGGTGGTGCAGAATGCAGTGGCCAGATTACTCAGTGGTGTGAAAAAATTCCAACATATCTTGCCCACTCTGGCTGCATTGCATTGGCTGCCCATCCGATTCCGCATCGACTTCAAAGTGTTGATGCTTACGTATAAAGCCCTAAACGGTTTAGGGCCTCGATATCTGGCGGAACGCCTACTCCCACCAAGTTCTACCCGTGTCACTCGAGCGAGCCAGGAGGTGAGGCTGAGGAGCCTAACGCCGAGGGAGGCCCAGAAGGAGAAGACAAGAAATCAGGCCTTCTCGGCGGTGGCTCCTCGCCTCTGGAACAATCTACCTCCTGGGATTCGCGGGGCTCCCTCGCTGGCTATCTTTAAGAAGCAATTGAAGACATGAATGTTTCGGCAGGCCTTTCCTCCAGACAATTCCTGATGTTCCTTTTCTTTTCCGCTCCACTTGGTTTCTATTTTTGTAAAGTTTTTATTATTTACGCTGTTGTATGTATGTATACTTTTATTATCTGATGATGTTAGCCGCCTAGAGTGGTCCTGAGTTGGCTAGATAGGCGGGATATTAAATAAATAAATAAATAAATAAATAAATAAATAAATAAATAAATAAATAAATAAATAAATAAATAAATAAAAATAATAATAATAATAATAATAATAATAATAATAATAATAATAATAATAATAATAATAATAATAATAATGAATATGAATATGGATATGGATATGGATATGGATATGAATATGAATATGAATATGAATATGAATATGAATATGAATAAATAATGTGCCATTAGGTCAATTCCAATTTATGGTGACCATTTTCATGGTTTTCCAGGCAGAGAATACTCAGAAGTAATTTGCCATTTCCTTCTTCTGGGGGTGCTCTGGGACTGTATAGCTTGTGCAAGGCCACACAAGCTGGCTGTACTTACAGGAGGCCCAGTGGGGAATCGAACTCCGAACCTCTGACTCTGCAGCCAGATACCTAAACCACTGAGCTATCCAGCCAACATCCATTGGTCTGCTCCACCTGGGACTAATGACTCAAACAAGAATAGTAAAACAGATTTTCATTGGTTTAGAATAGTCAACATTTTCTGATTAAAAATTTAAAGGAATGATATTGCAAGTCCTTCTTAAGTAGCTTTGGGCATTTAGCATTCTCTCTACCTAAATTATAATTTTTGTCAAGGAAGACTGAGGCAATCACTTATGCATATCTTTGGAGGAAGGGACAGATAAAAATGGGATTTTTTTTAAATTTATTTTTTTTTAAATTTCCAAAACAATAACAAATACAAGAATACAAAATATTCACTATTACAATCTAAACCACAGTGCACCCCCATACCCAGGGGATCCTTTGGAGCAATACTTTTAATACGAACCTCTTTTCCAAAATTGTATTGATTGTTGTTTAAAGGTTTTTCCCTTTCCTTTCACTAATACAAATTCAATAAATCTACCCCAAATAGCATAAAAATATTTGAAATTATTTCCCCTCTTTTCATCTTCATTCAGTAGTCCATATATCATTTAATGCAATGTCCCATACTTCATTATACCAATCTTCTAATTTAATATCATTTTTAACTTTCCAGAATCTAGCTATTAATATTCTAACACTTGTCATAAAATTGGAAATCAATTCCTTTGAGCAACAATCAAGTTCTATTTAATCAAAAAATAACGACAAAGCAATTTTAGAATTGAATTCAATATATTTTCCAAATATATCGCATATTTCCTTAAAAATTAGTTCCCAAAATTTCTGAGTCCATTTACACTCCCACCACATACAGTATGTTAATATGTGCCAATTTCTTCATCATATTTCCAACAGGCCACCTTAAATGACTTTTTTTTAAAAAATTCTTTTATTCTTACTGACGTTAATTTTAAAGCTCTCATCTTCCAAATTTTTGTCCAATCCTCTGTTGTAATTTCTGTCTTTAAATCATGTTCCCAAATTGATTTCAAACCTTCTATTTCAGTTTCTTTTTCCTCTTGTTTCAAAATTAGGTTATAAATTCTACGTATTACTCCCTTCCTCAAAGCATCTTTCTGCATGTCTTCATGTGATTATAGGAATTGTTCGTACTTAGTATATTCTCTACATTTGCCATTAGTTTTCAACCATACATTTGTCCAACTATCTAAATGGATATAATTATACCATGATAGTTTATTAGTTTGAAGTTTAACTATAATCTGATCCTTCAATCTCATTTTAGTCATCCAGTCCAGTCCTTCAGTCTGGCAACTTTTTTATTCTTAAACAAATCAGCTAAATCCTTCAAGTTTGCTGGGAAATTTTCTATTTTGGTCACTAATTTTAGTGGTGAAGGGACATAACTTCTTTTTATTTCTGTTCCAGATATTTAACATGTTTCTTTAAAAAGTGTTGTTCACTTGATTTATTATATTTCTTTTTACTACATTAAACAAATATTTTTCAATATTCCTGTTTATTTCTGAGGATTCCGTGTCCCACCAAATGAATCTTCCTTTGTTGTATATAATATTTCCAATAAATTTTAACTGATTCACTATATAATAATTTTTTTATATTAGGAATACCTAAACCTCCATTTTTCTTGAACTTTATATCAATATCTTTTATTTATTCTTGATTTTTACCTTGATTACAAAATCCATTAATTAATCTCTGCCAATACTTAAAATCTTCTTCTTCTAGTTGTATTGGGAGCATCCTGAATAAAGTATTTTTGGTAATATTTTCATTTTGATCATAGTGATTCTCCCAAACTACGATAGTTTCAATTTAGATTAATCCTGCAATTTGTCTTTAATATCATTTTTTAATTTATTAAAATTTTGCTCCTTTAATTTTTGAGTCACTTTAACTATATTTAGACCTAAATATTTAATATCTTTACACATTTTAAAACCATATTTATTTACAAACGTTTCTTGTTCATATTTATTATAATTAAACATCATTATTTGTGTTTTTTTGCCAGTTAATAGTTAGTCCTGTTATTTCCTCAAATTTTTCTAAATGATTTTTAATTTTATCCATACTTTCTAATGGGTTTTTAATGGTCAATAATGATTCATCAGCAAATAAATTAATCTTAATTGTATCATTTTTACCCAATCCTTTAATTAATTCAGGGATCTTAATGTATGTGCAATTAATTTAAATAAACTTGTTGTTTTGTGATGTGAAGTCACTGCCAACTTATGGTGACCCTACTTAATTTGTTGAGGTATGTGAGTTGTTCAAGAATGGCTTACCTTTTTAGAATTTATTTGGATTCCAAGTTAATTCTGGGTCTTTGTTTTTTTCCTAATCAATCTGAAGCAAAACAAGGAAACCTGAAGTACCTCTAGGCTCAAAGCAAATGTCTCCAAAGCCTGACTATTGCTTTTATGCTTCAGGGAATACAAGAAACTGAAAATTAAAGAACAATAATGACATTTAATGGGAAAATGAAATCAATACAGTAACAGAATGAGGCTGCCCAAAGCAGATATTGAGAGCTCAAGAGCCAGTTGAAAGCACAAGCTCTCCTGGAAGCCCCAGTCACAGAGCTTTTGGGAAGAAATTTACTTTCATTTTCAGGTGGTAGGAAGAACTGGATGATTTCTTCTTCTTTTAGGTAGCTGCAGATCTCAGTCCACTGCAGATCTCAGTCCAATTTACTGAGTACTTTTTGTGTACAAAATGTGTGTGATTGTACAGGATTTGAGTGGGATAAGCCATAGTAGTATTAGAAACAGGACCTAACTGAATTAAATTTAATGGTGGGGAGGAAAGAAAGAAAATGGTGGGAGCTTTGTCTGCATACTAGAGGTCCAGAATCAGTAGATAGCCCTAAGTTTCATATGCTTTACCACCATCCAAAGTCAGAGCCCTTTATTCTCCCCATTTTTCTGTTGTGCTCATTATTGAGCCATCTACTAATACTTACAATTACTTCGGAGAATTCAGATACAAATTGAAGTGAATGGGCTCCAGTTTATCTTGAAGCAAATTGTGATTTGTAAGACAAATAATACAGGGCAAATTGAAGCAAATGGTATTTGAAGAACCATCGTTTCCATGACTGATCAGGAATTTGAACCCAGGTCTCCAGAACCCTAGTCTGATACTCTATTCAGCATATTACACTGGATCTCTAAATAAACTTCAAATATGAGAATAACCACATCCATCCAGCAGTAAGCCCTACTGTACCAAAAGAGTTCCTGTCCCCACACCCCAATAAATAAAATAGAGCTGATTTTTTTTTTGAAATCTACATTGAATGATGTGTTTATTGAACAAGGTGGGCATTAACCAGGTCTGAAGTAATGAAGTATCGTTACACTACAGGCCCACTGTCTTTTAAAATCTGCAGCAATCTTAATTAGCTGAATAAATAAACAAAGGATTTATTTTATATTACAATATATCTTCTATATACCATATATGCATAGGTATGTATATGTGTGGGGATATAGATATAGATATATAAATATGCATTTTTCCTCTGTGTCCTATATATGTATATATACAGTGGTGCCTCGCTAGATGACCCCTTCATGGATTGCTGCCTTGTCGTGGCGAGGGGGCTTGAGTAACTCAGAGAAGCTATGGGCTATGCCGTGCAGGGCCACCCAAGACGGACAGGTCATAGTGGAGAGTTCTGACTAAACGCAATCCACCTGGGGTAGGAACCGGCAATTCCACTCCAGTATCTTTGCCAAGAATGCCCCATGATCAGAAACAAAAGGCTAAAAGATATGACGCTGGAAGATGGGACCCTCAGGTCAAAAGGCGTCCAACATGCTACTGAGGAAGAGCGGAGGACAAGTACAAGTAGCTCCAGAGCTGATGAAGTGGATGGGCCAAAGCCAAAAGGACGCTCAGCTGTGGACGTGCCTGGAAGTGAAAGGAAAGTCCGATGCTGGAAAGAAAAATACTGCATAGGAACCTGGAATGTAAGATCTATGAACCTTGGGAAGCTGGAGGTGGTCAAACAGGAGATGGCAAGAATAAACATCGACATTCTGGGCATCAGTGAACTAAAATGGATGGGAATGAGTGATTTCAACTCAGATGATTATCATGTCTACTATTGTGGGCAAGAATCCCATAGAAGGAATGGAGTAGCCCTCATAGTCAACAAAAGAGTGGGAAAAGCCGTAATGGGATATAATCTCAAAAATGATAGAATGATGTCAATACGTATCCAAGGCAGACCTTTCAACATCACAATAATCCAAGTTTATGCACCAACCTCCATTGCTGAGGAGACTGAAATTGAACAATTTTATGAAGATTTACAACACCTTCTAGAACTGACACCGAAGAAGGATGTTCTTCTCATTCTGGGGGACTGGAATGCTAAGGTAGGGAGTCAAGAGATAAAAGGAACAACAGGGAAGTTTGGCCTTGGAGTTCAAAACGAAGCAGGGCAAAGGCTAATAGAGTTTTGTCAAGAGAACAAGCTGGTAATCACAAACACTCTTTTCCAACAACACAAGAGGCGACTCTACACATGGACATCACCAGATGGGCAACATCGAAATCAGATTGACTATATTCTCTGCAGCCAAAGATGGAGAAGCTCTATACAGTCAGCAAAAACAAGACCTGGAGCTGATTGTGGCTCTGATCATCAGCTTCTCATAGCAAAATTCAAGCTTAAAGTGAAGAGAGTAGGAAAAACCACTGGGCCACTCAGGTATAATCTAAACCAAATCCCTTACGAATACACAGTAGAAGTGAAGAACAGATTTAAGGAACTAGATTTGGTGGACAGAGTGCCTGAAGAACTTTGGATAGAGGCTCGTAACACTGTACAGGAGGCAGCAACAAAAACCATCCCAAAGAAAAGGAAATGCAAGAAATCAAAGTGGCTGTCCAATGAGGCCTTACAAACAGCAGAGAAGAGAAGGGAAACAAAATGCAAGGGAGATAGGGAAAGTTACAGAAAATTGAATGCAGACTTCCAAAGAATAGCAAGGAGAGACAAGAGGGCCTTCTTAAATGAACAATGCAAAGAAATAGAGGAAAATAACAGAAAAGGAAAAACCAGAGATCTGTTCAGGAAAATTGGAGATATTAGAGGAAAATTTTGTGCAAAGATGGACATGATAAAAGACAAAAATGGAAGGGACCTCACAGAAGCAGAAGACATCAAGAAGAGGTGGCAAGAATACACAGAGGAATTATATCAGAAAGTTTTGGATATCACAGACAACCCAGACAATATAGTTGCTGACCTAGAGCCAGACATCCTGGAGAGTGAGGTCAAGTGTGCCTTAGAAAGCCTGGCTAACAACAAGGCCAGTGGAGGTGATGGCATTCCAGTTGAACTATTGAAAATCTAAAAAGATGATGCTGTTAAGGTGCTACATTCAATATGCCAACAAGTTTGGAAAACTCAACAGTGGCCAGAGGACTGGAAAAGATCAGTCTACATCCCTATACCAAAGAAGGGAAGTGCCAAAGAATGCTCCAACTACCGGACAATTGCACTCATCTCACACGCCAGCAAGGTTATGCTCAAAATCATACAAGGTAGGCTTCAGCAATATGTGGACTGAGAACTCCCAGAAGTACAAGCTGGATTCCGAAGGGGCAGAGGAACTCGAGACCAAATTGCCAACATGTGCTGGATTATGGAGAAAGCCAGAGAGTTCCAGAAAAACATCTACTTCTGCTTCATTGACTATGCAAACTATGACAAGTCCTAAAAGAAATGGGAGTGCCTGACCACCTTATCTATCTCCTGAGAAACCTATATGTGGGACAGGAAGCAACAGTTAGAACTGGATATGGAACAACTGATTGGTTCAAAATTGGGAAAGGAGTACGACAAGGCTGTATATTGTCACCCTGCTTATTTAACTTATATGCAGAATACATCATGCAGAAGGCTGGACTGGAGGAATCCCAAGCTGGAATTAAGACTGCAGGAAGAAATATCAACAACCTCCGATATGCAGATGATACCACTCTGATGGCGGAAAGTGAGGAGGAACTAAAGAACCTTGTAATGAGGGTGAAAGACGAGAGTGCAAAAAACGGTCTGAAACTCAACATCAAAAAAACTAAGATCATGGCCACTGGTCCCATCACCTCCTGGGAAATAGAAGGGGAAGATATGGAGGCAGTGACAGATTTTACTTTCTTGGGCTCCATGATCCCTGCAGATGGAGACAGCAGCCCCGAAATTAAAAGACGCCTGCTTCTTGGGAGGAAAGCAATGACAAACCTTGACAGCATCTTAAAAAGCAGAGACATCACCTTGCCAACAAAAGTCCGAATAGTCAAAGCTATGGTTTTTCCTGTAGTGTTGTGTGGAAGTGAGAGCTGGACCATAAAGAAAGCTGACCGCCGAAGAATTGATGCCTTTGAATTGTGGTGCTGGAGGAGACTCTTGAGAGATCCCTGGACTGCAAAGAGAACAAACCTATCAATTCTAAAGGAAATCAACCCCGAGTGCTCATTGGAAGGACAGATCCTGAAGCTGAGGCTCCAGTACTTTGGCCATCTCATGAGAAGAGAAGACTCCTTGGAAAAGACTTTGATGTTGGGAAAGTGTGAAAGCAAGAGGAGAAGGGGACGACTGAGGATGAGATGGTTGGACAGTGTCATCGAAGCAACCAACATGAATTTGACACAACTCCGGGAGACGGTGGAAGATAGGAGGGCCTGGCGTGCTCTGGTCCATGGGGTCACGAAGAGTCAGACATGACTAAACGACTGAACAAACAAAAACTCGCTAGATGATGATAATCCATTCCACTGAAATTGATGTTTGGCAAAATCATTGTCTAGCGAAAAGCATTTTCCATATTGGAATGCATTGAAACCTGTTTAATGCGTTCCAATGGGGAAGAATCGTCATTGTCTAGCAAAGATTGGCCATAGGGAAGCCGCTTTGTGAACCGCCGATCAGCTGTTTAAATTGCTGACTTGTGAAGCTTAGGTCCCGAAAACACCTGTTTTGCGAGCGCGGAGGAAGCTGTCAAAATCGTTGTCTAGTGAAAATCGGTTTGCGAAGCAGGGACCAAACATTGTCCAGCAAAATTTCCCCATAGGAATCAGTTTTGCGAATCTCTATAGTGATCGCAAAAAGTCAATGTCTAGCAAAAAAACTGTCATGTGGGGTAACTGTCTAGCGAGGCACCACTGTATATGTATATATTGAATAGTTGAACTATTGATTTAATTATTTATTTATTTATTTAAAATATTTTTACCCCGCCTTTGTCCTTGAAAAGCACTCAAGATGGTGTGCAAACAATGAAAGACAATATTTAAAGTTGAAAACAAGGAGCGTACAACAATAATAAACATCATTAAAAGACAATATTTAAAATTATGAACAATGAATAAGGAGATATCTTACAACAGTAACAGGCAATATTAAGGGAAAGATCAACAACTATACAAAAAAGTCACTCTGAGAAATGGAAAACACAAAAATGGAAAAACAAGTAGTACAGTGGTGCCTCGCAAGACAAATGCCTTGCAGGACAAAAAACTCGCAAGATGAATGGTTTTGGCAATGGGGGGGGGGTTGATGACTCACAAGACAAATGTTCCTATGGCCGTGCTTCGCAAGATGACTGTTTTCCGTTTTTTGTTCCTGCCTCATGTTTGCTGATTTTTAAATGTTTTTCTATGATATTTAAAAAGTTTAAAAAAATTATTGAAATTTTTGAAATCATATGCACAATATGTATGGCTTTAAAGAGCACTTAATAAACCCTTTGTAAACCAAATTTGACTTTGTTCTGACTTTTTTTTGCCCATAGGAACGCATTAATTAGATTTCAATGCATTCCTATGGGAAACGTGTTTCGCAAGACGAATTTTTCACAAGACAACATTAACCGTGGAATGAATTAAATTCATTTTGCGAGGCACCACTGTACTAAAAATCCAGTCAAAGCAATAATGTATAACAATCTTATCTAAAGGTCATCCTCTTTTCTACACAGATTCATGTACTGATCAAAATATCATCCTTACCATCATTGTCATCATCGTCGTCGTCATCATCAAAGTGCTATCAAGTCAATTCTGACTTATGGTGACCCTTTCCAATGTATTCTATATAGAGAGTACTCTGAAGTGATTTAACAAAGCCCATTTTTAGGAGCTGTTCTGGGTCAGTGCAGCTTACCCCAGGCAAGACAGCTAGTTCTTCTCCAAGGAACCACAGTGAGGAATCAAACTCCCAACCTCTGGCTTCTAAACCACATACCTAATACAATGAGCTATCCAGACAAGAACACGCATCAGTGCTTCATACTTTAATCATATTTACCACAAACATCCTAATAAATCATAATTAGCATGAACAATTTAAAGTTTGCTCCTGTTAATGCTGAAATTGTGTAAAGCTAGCACAGGTGTTTTTCAACAAAATTTGACATCCTACTCTTGAGTTGTTTACTTATAATAAATGGATATAATTGTCCAGTTTGTTCTTTATCTTCCTGTTCTTCTGTTTTCTCATTACTTTCTTTAAATCCCTTAACATGCAATGAAACACACCTCAAATTAAAAAAAATTAAAAAAGAAACAAGTGTTGGACTTTCAGAAGAATACAAGCAAAATCCACAGTTGTGTAAAACTGTGTGACAAACCAAACTGCCACAATAGAATTCAAACGGTTGATTCCTGCAGAATTCTTCATCAGGTTAGATGGTACTAAAAGATGGAGATGGGGGAATAAGTAAAGAATCCAATAATTTGCCCAGATGGCATAGCACTGAGGCTTGTCTGTATGAACACTTAGCTTCAGGTATGAGTACGTACTAGTTTAAATCCTGTTGCGCAGTTAAGCAAATGGCCTAACTTTTAGCAGTGAATTACTAAGTTAAGGAATCTCTGTAAACTTTATCTCTTGAATACAGAGTCATCCAACTTGGCATGAAACAGATGATGCCTACAGAGATTTCTTAATGGCAACTTGTATCTAAAAGTCACACTTTTTGCATATCTGCACAACAGGATTTCAGCCACTGGTAGGTGCTGCATGTACCAGATTGTATCTGGGAATGCATTTTGGGATAATGAGTGGAATTGATCATTTTGTATATTTATAATTAATGATAAACAAAAGAAAAAAAGAAACAATTCATGCTACTTATTGAATGTTTCAAGATTCTCAGGTCAGGATCCAAGTAACACAATGATTTGGAATTTATTAATGCCGTTTAAATGAATTTTCTATCACTGTCCCTTTAATATATAGTAGTCAATAGATCTTTCTAAAATAAGCATTACCCATTGTTAGAAGAAAAGGTATTTTTAAAATTATGAATCAAGCCTGTTCTTCATTTTCAGATGCATATATTAAACTTCACCCTACTGGTAAATTTTACATTACTGATTAATCAGAAAAGGGCTGGCCTGTACAGATAGGCCAAGTCATATTGTGAAAGTATTCCTGAAATGTGCCATTTAGACTACCTGTGAGGTATCCTATTATTATTATTATTATTATTATTATTATTATTATTATTATTATTATTATTATTATTATTATTATTATTATTATTATTATTATTATTATTATTATTATTATTATTATTATTATCAGTAGTAGTAGTAGTAGTAGTAGTAGTAGTAGTAGTAGTAGTAGTAGTAGTATTAATAGTATTAATAGTATTAGTATTAGTATTATTGTCGTCATCATTGTCATTATCATCATTCATCTTGCACATTATCTGCTGGGGAGCAAGATTCTAGTCCAGCCTTCTGCTTCACAAAATTATATCTAATTTTCTTTCTTTCTTTCTTTCTTTCTTTCTTTCTTTCTTTCTTTCTTTCTTTCTTTCTTTCTTTCTTTCTTTCTTTCTTTCTTTCTTTTTCTTTCTTTCTTTCTTTCTTTCTTTCTTTCTTTCTTTCTTTCTTTCTCTCTTTCTCTCTTTCTTTCTTTCTTCAACTGATTTATCAGGGGGTCTCCTGTTTTACAAACTTGGTTTAAAGCTTTTGGTTCAAAGCTTTGTTTGGCTATTTGTTTAATCATAACGGAAGTGATCCTATGTCCAGCTGAAAGCACTAAAACCCAGCAGAAATCAACACTCCTTAAGTGCATGCCACTGGATGGCAGATTGGAATGAGACACACCAGTATCAAAATGCCTTTCATGGAAATGAGTCCCACAGAAATCAATAGGACTTACCTCCATGCAGTGAGTTGAGTCAGAGGGTGTAAGAATATTCGGATTATTTTCTCCCATAATGAGCTCAAGAAAATATTCTCAAATGATGTGTGTGCATATCGCAGACACATACAGACCCGACTGATGCGCTTTTGTTTTGAAGTTTTAATCAGGTTTAAAAGGGAAGCTATTCAGGGAAATTGTGTGGTCTGAATTTTAATCCATCAGCTTCTGCTTTATAGCATGTGGTGTGGCCTTGAATTGCAGAATGTTTGAAACATACATAATGAGCTCAATGTCAAACTGTTGGGCCTTTTGTCTTTAACAATAAGCACTTAGCTCAACTAAATGAATAGAAATTGCTTTAGTGAATTAGAAAAGCCAAGGTCTTTTCAATGCTTTAATTTTGACATTAATTATTTTAGACATTGTCTAATTTTTTGTTGCAATTATAGCAAGTTAAAAATTAAACTTCTAAAGCCCAGGGTATAATATTAGTAAGCAAATATGCCAGTGATCAAAGAAGCGGTAATATTTCCCCCTTTCAAAAAAAGCAAACTTCCACTTAGCCAGTCAAAAACTTTGCGCTCATATTTGCCTATTCTTTCCAAAAGGGGCCCTTAGAACATGAAAAATCTGATTTGACAAATTATCTTTGAAAAATAACAACAACCACCACCATCTAAACAGCCTATGTAATCTCTCTCTAATTTTCAAAGAGACTAGATTTCCAATTCATAACAGATCCTCTATTTCCCGTCATATATCCTAAAGGACATTTATAATAGAATAGCACCCCCTCTTCCAATATTAGAAGAAGAAGTGAATTTATTTCCTTCCCAGCACCCAAAGAACAGCATTCAAAAATTACAGTGAATAGCAATTCATCCTTTAGAAATCCCTTCAACCCAGTTGCTGCCAGAGATCTGAATGCTTTCTCCTAAAGCTCTGTAATCCAATAAGCTTTTGTGTTTAGCAGCTTGTTTGAAACTTGTATAGCACCCCGGCCTGTGCCTCCGTATGCTCCTTTGCAGGCAGGTGAGTGCCCGAGGGCCTGCTTATTATTCAAGCCACGAGGCCTCCACAGCCCCAACCAGAATGTAATTTGTAATTAACTGTCATTTACTTCTGTCTGCATTGACTTGTTGTTCAAAAGACAATGTAGCTACCCTGGTCACTAGCTCCTCTTTGTTGTGGTTAGAATGTCTCTCCCATCTCCTTCTATCCCCAGTATTCCAGTTACAAACCACAACACCCAACCCATCCTTGTAACTGGTCTCTTACAGAGCAAATACAGAATTCTGTTTCCCCAAGCCAGCACAATTAATGTTATGCACAGGAGGTGTTTGAGACACAGGACTTACAGGCCAGATATTTGTGGAAGCTCTGGGTAACCAGCGTTACATGGGTGAATTCAAATGAAAATGGAAAATTTCAAAGACAATCACCCTGTTTAGATTTTAATTACTATCCCCCCCACCCCCCACCACTCCGTTTGGAAATGCTGGTTTTCCAGTGCTTGAGGTGTCAGGTGTTGACTTTGTCAGTGCCAACTAACTGCGAATTTGTGCTTCTTGTCCCGGTGACTTTATTTATTTATTTAAGATTCATGTACCTGGACACAAGCATATGTGTGCATACATGCTAACACATGTATAACAGGAGTGATCTAGGAAAGGCTGGACTGGTCTATTCCTTTTTTTGCCTGAGTTCATTTGTAAACCTCTTGCATCCTGTTCCATCCTTTATTGTTTTTGTTGTTGTTGTTGTTGTTGTTATAGTTTTAAACAAGATCTGCATTAAAAATATATATATTTCAGTAGGCATTTTTTGGCATGCGTTTTGTCTCAAGCGGCACATTTCTAATTGGATTCTTCCTCCTTTTCTAAATATCTTTATCCTAAAACGACATTTTGATATACATTTAGCTGAGAATTCCATTTTAAAAATGCAGGGAATTATGCCCTTGGAGATGTGGATCTGGTTGGTTCATCTGAAATTGGCGACCAAACAAATCCTTCAAGCATCTGAATGAGAGGCATGCAAAATCAGGTTGGACTCCCAAACTATTCCTTGGAACAGTAAAATCAAGCTGTACTGCTCCAAATCATCTTTAACATTTGAGTAAGTCACATGCATATTTCTTTTCAGCAAGACATTTCAAATACTGTACAAGCCAGAGGTAATTCATAAGATATAACACACCTATGAAATGCATGCACCTAATGGTTTCTTAATTTGAACAACTCCAAACTATGTTGAATGTGACCCAATGATTCCTGTGTTCCATGTTCTCCTTGTTTATTTATTTTCCATTTGAGAGTGTTTTATTCTAAACTCTAATGCCCGATGATGGCTTGTCTATATAAACACCTACCTTCAGGTATGAGAATTTATGCCCTCCCCCCCAAAAAAAAACCATAGACCGATGCACACCATCTTTACAATGTACACCAATCCAATACAGTATGATGGATAATGTCAAATTCTGGCTTAGCCATGATGTTCAATAGGACACGCTGAACAGTTCCTAAATATTAGCCAACCTCCTCTCCTGCCACGCTCTTGAGTGGGTAGGATGGAAAAACCTATTTATACTGGCCTGAATGACTTGGAGGAGGGGCAGAATATAATATAAAGACATGTATTTATTAAAATTTTAGCTCTTTTGTTGCGGATGACATGTGCATAATATTTGGAGGCACTGAAAAGAAGCACTGAATCATTTGTGGCCACCAGATGCTTATCTACATTAAATATTAAATATATCTTTCACTCCTTTAGAAAGATATTCCATGTATTTATCATATTTTCATCTCATCTTTCTTCCAAGGAACTTGGACTCAGGTAAATGGGGTTATTGATGGTTACTTCCAGAACAGTCCCAAGAGGTAGGTTAGACTGAGCAACAAAGATCTCCCCAAAGATCCGTGCACAGCTTCATGCCCATTGAGGGTAAAGATCTCACCTCAATGCTCCACGTCTAATGCCAAAACTACTGAAACTATGACACTTCACCTCACATGGCTTGATTCTGTAATCTCTTTGAAGGAAGTAAATTATGAAGCAGTCGAGCAGGCACCAAGAATGCCTCTTAAGGATTCATCCTACGGGAACGGACATGATGATTTTTATGCTGCTTTCGTTCGTTTCAAAGAGGCCTGTAAAGAAGAACTAGATACCTGCAGATAAGAGATGGTGGAACTTCTGGCTATCCAAATGTTTTGGATGGCTGATATTAACTCCCATAACCTTTGGCCATGATGGCTGGGGCCAATGGGAGTTGTAAGTCAAAATATCTGGAAAGCCAAATGTTCCCCATCTTGTGTTCTGGACCATACTGTATGTCCTCTTGGCATTCAGGATGTATGTAGACAATAACATTAAAGGCCTTTCTAAGCTTCCTCTGGAAATTTTCATGGGACACAGAGGATAATAAGGTTTCTATATATATACAGGACCAATAACTTTTGGTGCACCTTGGAGTGTGTCTGAGCTTCACTTCACAACGTCATGTGTTTTACATGGCTTTTTCATCACTGTGATTCACAGCTGAACATGTTACATGGCTCTGTTCTATCTATCATGTTTGGTCTGTGAGGGTTTATTCAGACCTGCAACTTACTGTTTGTGCTAGCTAAGAGATTCTGAGAATTACAGACTGGAAAAGTTACTTTCTCAATCTCTGATCTCCCCTGAATGTATCCAGTAACAAACGTGTGCATGATCCATTTTATTCTTCCTGACTTCCTCCGTCTTGCTTTGCACCTCTCCCCAGACAAATGTGTATTTATTTTAAACCTATCTTCTCACTCTGTGTATTTTAGCCCAGTCTTCTCACTCTGTACCTTCTACAAGCTAGAACAGACCAATAAGAAAGGAAATGCCTTTCCTCCTGAAAGAAGTGTGTGTGTGTGTGTGTGTGTGTGTGTGTGTGTGTGTGTGTGTGTGTGTGTGTGTGTGTGTGTGTGTGTGTGTGTGTGTGTGTGTGTGTGTTGCTATTGCTTTGAAGAGGGAGGTTTCCCACCCATACAACAGATTCACCCATGCAGCAATTATGCAAAATCCTTCGTTATCTGAATTTACCATATATGCCCGCTCCCCCCCCATGTAGCCCCTGTAGCCACGTATAAATAGCTTGCCCTGTTTATCTGGCATTTAGATGCCCCCTTGGCTATTCAGATAAATGAGGTAGTACAGTAATTGCCTCTTTATTTTGGACTGTACACTCTTTTTGAAATATATTTGTAAAAGGAGCCCTCTGTCTATAGGCAAGCTATACCACTCCTACCTCCCTGCCACTGATGATTTGCATAAAGCTGGATTAAACCATGCATCCAGTCCCCCTGAAGGCTGCTTTATTTACATTTGGACCTTATTAATTATTTCCTCCCTTTATTTGAAACAATTAACCAGAGAGAATGAGAAGCCTGCTGCAGCTCTCTCTTAAAGCCATGGAGGAATAACAGCAGTAGAATTCCAAAGGGCTCTCTCTCTCTCTCTCTCTCTCTCTCTGTGTGTGTGTTTTATGTGTGTTTGTGTGTGTGTGTACACACACCACACACAGACACAGATATACTCTGTGCTTTTGGCAGCAAGGGTGAGGGGGAAGGAGAGCAATTCCCCCCCCCCCCCGTGTTATCAAAAGAGACAAGAGCAGCCAGCGTTAGCACCTCAGCGCCTGGGATTGCTACATGCCACTCTAAGTGCGATTAAGCTTCCTTTAGTGTGGCGGTGACATCACTCATGGCTCAAAGCAGCTCCTACTCAAGAGTATTAGAATGCATTTCATGCTTGGCTTACTCAAAACTGCAGAGCTCAAATTTACACCTTATTTGATGTTCTTCTGCCTGCTGTTAATTGGTAAAGGGATCTTTGACCCTTTTGATCTCTCTTACAATCCTCTAAATGCCCAGGTCTGCTAAACTGTTCAGCAGGAGATACTCAGCAGTTGCCCAGTAATATAAAGTCTTTCTTTCTTTCTTTCTTTCTTCTCTGCCCCCCAACCACCCCCAGTCCCCCCCCCCTTTGGCTTTCCTTCCTTTGGTTTACATCCAAGTTGCACAGAAATAAGAGATGACAGTTGTTACAGATATGCTGGTTTAATTACTTGTCAGCTTAGAGCCGATATCTCGGCTAGCCAATGTTGAAAGCTTAACTTTCTTCTAGTAGCTTATAGCATGACCAACTGCTAGTGCTTTAGTATTTACCCGTAAAACTCTGGATACATTTAAGATAAAAATAATAATAATAAAATAAACAGCCCTTTTGATCTCGCAGAAAAAGTGATCATCTTCTCTCACTCTTGATTTTGTACAGATCTTTGTGTCACTTAAAATGAGGTGGTAATGGTGATACTGAAGTGGAAATCAGACTTATTTTTGATATTTATAATTGCCTTGGGAAAGTTTAGTATCTTTTAAATGGGAAGAATCACAGAATGAAAAATAAATATTTACATGCCGTTATCATTTCCCTATCCTCTTCTTTGGACAATGAATCTTGCATGTCCACATTGCCCTCCTGGACCAAATGCCATCTCTTCATACTCAAATGTTGGCCAAAACCAGAAAGACACATATGGATCCTTAAGGACAAATATACACATTCAAACAACCAATTTTTAAAAAGGTAAAAAAGTCAGCCAGCTCAAAGTATCTTTTCATAACCAAGTGATCTTTCTGAAGATAGCTCATGCAGTGGATTTGTAAATTGTAAATTGCCATGTGTGGCTTCCCTTGCAACATTGTCCTGCTTTTCTATATTTGTTTATTGCACAAGTGTAGACATGGGGTCATGCACATGGTTGTGTGTACATGAAAGGGCCACTGACAACGTAACTTCGCAGAGAGAATGGTCATTTTATTGTGTCTCAGTCCAAGCCCTGATGCAATGTTTTCAATAATCAATTTACACACCTATGTCCTAGTCATCTGTGATGGATTGTCATTCACATTTGTAGGTCATCATATGTTGCTGGTGTCACTCCATTAAAAACTGCATGTGTGGAACACAGATCCAGTCTTGAAAATAACTCATTACTAAACAACCACTAATGAAATATTTTGTAGGAAGACACTTTTACCACAAGAAAAGTTTGGTATGCTCCCACATGTAAAAATAAATTGGTGAATCCACTTTAAGAACCAATAGAATTCAGCTTGAATCCAACTGTTGGTGCCGTAAAGATTTGTAGTACTTTATTTACATTTATACTTGTTTTCTTCTTTTAATAATAATAGGATTAACGCTATGGACATAAAGACATTCAAATTAATTTTTAAAAATGACTTGGTGTAGAAAAAGTATCCTTATTTCCATGGCACTTCTGCACTTCAAACAGCCCAAATGTTTGTGGTATTTATTTAATTCCTCCACCATCCACATCCAAACCAAACTCACTTTTTCTGGGGGTGTGGGTATTACTGTTTAACTCGGCCTTGTTTACCCACGGAGATACATAGTTTCCATTGAAGTGAAACAGATTATTGGTTACTATAGTTTCCCTATTGCACAATACATTGGTGTAGAAAGCCCTGTACAATAGGTTTAAAAGTTCAGTTTGAACAAATAAGTCAGTGTTGTGAGGAATGAGAGAGAAGGTACCTGAGCTTGTCTCTTTGATGTTTCCTTTGTGTGGAATGACAGAAGGGGAATTTGTGGTGGGTTAATTGTTCTGTACTTAAGACTCTGTCTCTCTCATTTGCCACAGTGTGAAATATGTTTTGGTGAAGGCTACGGGCACAGTTTAATTCAACCTTCCTTGTCCCCTGCTGGCTAGATTTGATGGATAGCTGTCTACTAAATAAAAATAAGTAAAACTTTTGCATATTTATCACTTCAGTTAGTTGGGTGCCCCTCTCTCCAATTCCCTCCAGCATGTAGGTTTTACATATAGCAAAATATAATACAGGCTAGTTTTTATATTCTGTGAGGAAAACTAATGATGCACCTAGCTTGCTGAGGCTGAGGGTGCATTACAGGTTGCATTAAGGAAGCCAGAAATGTCAGCTCTCACAAAAGTATCTTGGGGTAATTCTATTCCAGGTTAATCCACAAAATGTTCAAAAGAATTAGAAGGCATAGTGCAGATTTCTGCAGTCGTTTTTAGTGTCTTGTCAAAATTGGCACTCAGATCATGCTGCCCTTGAAATGATCACCAATTTTACTCAATGACTTATCTGTTTTTACCTTAACTAACTTGTTGCCCAGAGCAACATCTAAGAATTTTAGTTGTGTCCAAGCTTGGGTTGCCTCATCACACCAAGAAACACACTATGAATAATATCCCGTCTATTTCATACTACAGAAAAAATGAGAAGCTCGCAATTGTCAAACTCCAGGGAAGCAGCTTCATGGGTGGAATGTGATCATTAAGCACTATAGCTTAATGAGAAGTAGCTGGGATTAGCCTATGCCCCCTTGGGACATTTTTCTGTGGGGCCTGTTCAGAGGTTGCTTTTGTATGCTTGGGGACCTCTGATTCATTTCAATGGGGATGTGTTTCAGAAATGTTCCCAAGAGATTTTGCCAATCTCTCTCTCTCTCTGTATGTATGTATGTATAAAACATCTCCATTGAAATGAATCAAATATGTTTTTGCAAAAAGCCCAAAACTTTTGAAAAAGATTACTTTTAAATATCACAGTTTCCAGAATCTCCCAATTAATGGTCATACTTCTTGGTGCTATATTCCAAAACAGTAACTTTTTGTGAGCTCTGAGAATGATTTTGATTTCCCAAGTACTCCTCTTGCTATCTGACAGTCAAACTGAGCCGGTGGATTCATGTGCAGCTGTCTAAATACAATGGGAGTATACTTATATTTTAACCTTCACAGAAGGTGAATTATGGAAATAGCAGCAACATGTGCCTTTAAATGGAGGTATGCCAGCCATGTTTTTTTTTAAACAAAAGTTGGTAGTGATGCTCATTTCAAGACACAGCAGGAAACATGGACACAAGATATGGAGCCCAGCTATCCTGTAATTCACTATTCTTCTCCCCACTCCTCACATTGCAATCACTTTTCTGTCAGCCAGGATCTAGGATCCAGTGAGGGGAGCTGGACAAAAGTGGGAGGGCCATGAGAAAGGTAAGAAGGAGGAGGGGTGAAGGTTTATCATACCTCACACATGTATCTTTTCAGCTCTTAAAAATGGATTCCTATCCCCTTTCCCTTTCCTAGATGTGCTTGGGCCAAACTTAGATCTGTCATGATAGCTTAGCATTTCATCCTTAAGGTTAAATGGTATCAGATCTTACAAAAAGTAAAACCTGGTTCACCAACTGTTTTTTTGACATTGCTGAAGGTTTTGTCTTGATTACTTTCAATAAAATCCAAAGTAAGGATGGCTGTCTTGGCTCACTAAGCAACCAGGTTTTATCACTAATTACAATCCTTTATTACCAGTAGTTTAATAGGTTTATGATAGGTCGTAAAACAATTCAGCATGGGAGTACATAAAAGGAATGGGTTATACAGCTGTGACATCTTAATGTCAATTCACTGTAATCATTTTATGATCTTTAATGGACATTTTTTTTCTCCCTCAGTAAAGTAAGTTTGCATGCCTTTACATGGGATGTATAGCCACTGAATATGGGAGGCAGAGAGAAACCACATAAATATACAGTAAAATACTTAATGAGGCATTTTAAGAACTTCTAATGTCAAAAGTATGTAGACTGTATCACACATGTGGAGACTCATTATGGGTAATTATAATAAAATTATAAGTGCTACAATCGTTCTAACCTTGAAGGCATAGTAAAAGGTGCCTATGTTTGCCTTCTTTGCCTCAACATCCAAATGCTTTCTTCATTAATTACACTTCCTGTTACCATAATTACATTATGTAAGTAAATATGAAATTCCAGTGCATTTCAGGGTAGTCTTAATCTGAGAATAGCCCTATTTAGGGTTCACTTAATTTAATAGAATAACCACATCTAGAAGGGAAAGTCTAGTCCTCCCCTCTCTGTCATTGCTTTCTTGAGTAATGTGTGTCCAGAGCTGTTCCTGCTCACTTGTGGTACTTCCTGCTGATACTAAGAAATGATTGCTTGGGAACAATACAGACTCTCCTTTCTATGCCACTTGTACAAGGCTATCTGAAACAAGTGCAGTTGAACAAGGATTGTCTCCCTGGAATGGAACAGACTGCGACAGAAAAGGATTTTGATTTGGAGTGTTAATAGCTAGGGATGAACTGTTTGTTCAACTTCGATTTTTCTTGATTTCTCTTTTTTTCTGCTTTTGTTCCAACTTTTGAAAAAAAAAATTCTCATTTCAAGTTTGATTCATCCTGGACTTTTGCGGAGGCCAGAAATCTTTGCATTAAAAAGCTAATTGTTTGTTTTCTATTTGTATTCTCCTAATATCTACATTTTTGTATGCAATTTTAATTAATACATCATTTCCTCAGTTATCCAAACTCTGTAAATCACTAAATGTGATTCTCATTCCTAGCCACAGTTTTTAATGCAAGTGTCCCCCTAATGTACACGTTATTGTAAGCATTTTGTGCTGTGGAACAGTGCTGTAAAATTCAAAGAAGGGGGAGTTTTGCAGGGTGACACAGATCCAGTTTGTCTTGATTCAAAAGCATGAAATCAGATAGGTCTGTACTAAGATGAAAGCCAGATAACTTTCTCCCCCTTTCCTACAATAAATCTGTACATATAGATACATTCTTAAATTACAAAGATGCTCCAAAGTAGTTTCTAATAGTAATAACACATGTACATAGTGTGAACACTTATGTAGTGCTTTGAAATAATGTGTTGCATGTTTTACCTGCAGCATCTCTACAACAATCCTGTACAACAAGAGAGTTTTATGATTTTTATATGCCACACTGAAGTACTCTTTGGATGGACTGGGAGAGTATGTGTGTGAGAGAAAAAGAGAAAGACGAAGTACATGTGTAAGAAAGATAGAAGCACCATGAAAGCATATCCTAATCTCCTGATTAGGGCATTTATTGTACCTTGTGCCCTATGCTACAAGAAAGGCGTCTTCTCTGTATGGACACGTCTCCACATTCTGATAAATATGCGCACAATTGGGAAGGGGCTTGGTACTTTGATTGATTAATTTAAACCTCCAAAGCAAACTTCAAAAGAGGATTGAGAAGATGTTTTGGTTAATGTCGAGCTGGTGAATTTGTGGTGCTTTATGGTTTAACCTGAGACAACTAAGAGGCTAGCTACACAGTTGTTTATCCTGCTCTGTAGCCCCTTGGGATCACTCTAAAAAAGAGTCTACTATATGATGTTCATGTCAGAGAGTTCCAACCTGTCCATAATGGGGACCAATTCATCCCAGACTGGTTCAGGGTTGAAGCCTATTGTTTATTTGGAATGATTAGAATTGGTCCAAGTAAACATGGTTTTCTTGATGTGCAGTTGCCTAGATTGCTGCAATGTGGGGGTTGGGTGTTCTTCCTATACATCAGTTACAGTGTGTAGAGGTGAATATGACCTGGCTATCACTGCAGATGGCACCCTCCATCCTAGTCTGAAGTGAATAAAAACAATTTCATTTTATTAATTGTAATTAAAAAAATATTTTCCCAATATTGCGCTGAATCACTTGAGCGCTCTGCCACTTATCAATAATGTAAAAAAATAAAGAAGAAATGGAAAAGTGTGGGGCTTCATGCCCCATCCTTTGTATGCATAAAAACCTAGTATTAATGCCCACATGCAAGTGAAGCATTAGCCAGTATCCTGTTGCATCAGTCTGCCTGTGGAACAGGACTGACATCACAGCCACAATAGATTGCTGCTTATTAATCTGTTTCTGATGCTGGGATTTATGTAACTTTGTATCACTGTACATCACTCACATGCACCCAGAAATTGAAAATTAGCAACAACCTGTCACGGTGTCAGTCATGTTGTACAGGTAGAGCTATGTAACAGGATACTGGCTATGCAACAGTATAAAGATCACAGATTGGTAAGTGAAGGAGTATGTCAATATTTTGTACCACTTTAAGTTCTGGATTACCATCTCACTGTCTGAGGACTAAAAACAGAACTATTTTGTAGGACCAGTTATAATTTATTAAGATCATCAGAGAAGAATGAAGAAACAGATTTTCCATGGTATGATGCTTTAGAGTTTAGTGCAAGCGAGATTCACATTACAGCAAATGACTGGCAGTGAAACCTCTAAGAAGGGAAGAAAGCCATCTGAGTGACATCTCAAAACCATTTTGGTTGAATTTCCTGACTTCTGCTTTCCTAGCCTCCCAAAATCACGTGTGACCATTTCTCTGGACATACATTGTGTATGTAACTTGTCTCTTTCTTTTAATGACCGCTAGAAACTCTGTATGGCCTACTTTTTCAGTGATTTCTAGATATAACACATTATCGACTTTATTTTGTCTGTTACCAAATTGTGACAAGGAACTCTCTAGTTTTTTTTTTTTTTTTTTTTTTTTTTTTGCCTGGCTGTACAAGACTCCAAACAAGGCACACCTGACTTTGACCATACTCTTACCGTTCTTTCTTCCCCATTTGACCACAAATAGCTGATGTAGCTTGACCTAAGGATGGGAAAGAATTTTGTTCATTTAGATAGCCTTGTCAAAAGAAGCATTTTTGCACCTTCTACGACTTTTGAGAAAAAACATGTGTTTGCCCACAGTGGCAGAAATGTACAAAAATGTGTCCAGTTTTCAATGCAGGGAATCTTGAAACCTAAAAAAAAAATGTGGTTGAAACTTGGGGGCACAATAAGATGCATATTGAGAGATACCTGTGCTCTATCTAAATTGATTGTAATATATAGTTTAAATGTCCCGCAGTGGTCGTAGAATGATCCAACCTGGAATCATTGGGGAACTCCAGTCCACAAAAAGCTCCATGACAGACATGAAACACTTCCCCCTTCAGTTCCATAATCATCCTACATTCTTGGCTATACTAGCTAGGGTGGATGGGACTTGAAGCTCAACCAGTTTTGAACGGCCACCCATCCTTTCGACACCAGCTTTGTTTGGAGAGCTAAGTATTAATTGATGCCAAGCTGCAACACATTGGGATTTGATTCTCCCACGTGTTTTCAAACCTTAAACAATAAAACCCTGTACTCTCCTCCAATTAAATGATTGTTTATGTGTGTTCAAAGCCTCCACCGGCCAGCTTTCCCTGCACCTCTCTATTTAATTGCATCCTTTCTGTTGTTGATTTAAGATCAGCTGAAAGCCTCTACAAGGGCCATTGAAATGACAAGGATTTGCCAAGTGCTTTGAAGTTCTCCCTGTCCATGTCTCTGCATTATGCATTTACATGCATGTCTCTTTATAAATTAATTTATTCTTTAATCCAGATGGCCTAGGTTTTCCTCATTCTTTTTATACACACTTTCCCCACGTTGTCACTAATTTACAGCATCATTCCTCCTTGTGCCCTTTTTGTCTTCAAATGTTTTTATTGAGACAAGGACATTACATTTGAGCTACTTTCCAAATAAAGTAATTGGTTTCACTGAGGAATGTTACATGCACAGCTGATGTGATTTGCTGGCTGCAAGCGATCCTGTTGTGGCTTTCTTTTTTCAAGTTGTGAGGGATACATACACACATGTACAAAATTCATATGCCTGTGTGTCTGGGTGTCTGTGTTCTTTATTTGACTTAAGATGAGCATTGTCAGCTGGTTGGGGTGGGACAAAAATGTACGGATTACATACATATAAATGATCACAGAAATATTGCATTTGTTAATGCATTTCCCTTCAGTACAATTCTTTTCATTATTCTGCAAAAACATTTTCAGATGAGTGAACTCCAGATTATCTCTTTACTCTTTATATTATTTTTTTAAAAAACCATAGCGCAATGCATCATTGGTTTGGATTCATTTCGTTTTCATTTTCATTCCATTTAATATTTAGAACCCATGTTTCTTTCCCAAAGGGAATCCAAAATGGCTAACAGGGAGAGGGGGAAATCCACGCAATAATTCAGACTGCATTTGCACAAGCAGAAACACTTTGGCTTATGCTTGGGGAGGCTGCCAACCTGCACCTCTTTGTGGCTCCCCAGTACCTCCTAAGGAGAACAGGAAGACCGTCTGGAGTGGTGTGCTAAATGTGCACTCTCTTCCTGCACCCAAACAAGGGTGGTCTAAGAAGTTTTGCTGCCTGAGAAACTGGCTCTCCTTTCATTTTCTCATTCCACAGAAGCTGTTAAGACTGTCAAAGGAAACTCACTGCACTGTTCCTGACAGAACAGTGTTTTTTGTTTGTTTTTTACTGCACCTAAGGCTAACAGGCTAACATGGGCACACAGTGCAGATCATGTGGGGTACATAATTGCCACTGCTGTCTCCCATGGTCTGCTCCCTGAGGCTGCTTTCTCCTTCTAAGAGTTGGACCAGCTTCGTACCATTCCACAGTGAAGAGGCTGGCAACCTCCAGGGGCTATATTTGTCTTCTCTAGACCTTGGCAGGCCACACTTTCATCTTGATAAACCCCAACAGGCAGAAAACACTTTTTGTGTACAAACCGCAAGTTATCCCCTCCCAAAAATAGGGCTGGGGCAATTTGCTATATGGATTCTGATTTCTCCTAGGCCTGTTTAAGGCCTTGTAAGGTCTAAGAGAAGGACCTTCCAGAAACAGCAAGTGAGTATTGCTCCTTTCCCCTTTGAGGAAAGAAGGAAGGAAGGACCTCGTGCAGGAATTCTCTGTGTCCAGAGACTTCCATTTGGAGCATCTGCTTGGCATGACATGAGTCATTTCTTCAGTGGCTGAAAATATCAGAACACTTTGTTGACCAACTCTTCTTCTTAACTGGCTGTCTTATTCTCTGCCATGAGGTGAAGTGCCTCAAGTGATAAATGTTGACAGGAGGAAGAGCAGCAAGGGCCAGGCATATGCCCCTGTATGTGCCAAAGAGCTCTGTGCCCACTAAAGTGCCGTGCTGCTCACAGACACACTGAGGAGGAGGCTGTTGCATCACCAGTGTGGAGGCAATAGTTAGCTGCCTCTCCTGTCAGCCTCCGTATTTGGAATGGCGGTGGGCAAGCACCTTGTCCTTTTCCTCAGGAAGCAAAATGGCATGCCAGCACTTGTGCAGTGATGTTTCTTGGGATGGCAACCTGCTGGGTTTGACTAGGGAGCAGATCCTGGGCCTCCACTGCCTTCCATAATGTTATGTTAATCTCTTCTCATTGTATTATAGCAGAGTATGTGGGGAATTTAAGGGGAAATAATATCCCTAGCATGAATCTTGTTGGTTATGTTCAGATCTTATTCAGGTAATTAGTTACTTCAGTTAGTGCTGGTTTAATTGTCATGCAGCCTCTTAAATTTCTAAATCTCTATTTAATTGATTTTCTGAGGCTTACTGGGATAATGTTTTGCATTCCTGTCAACCATTTTTATTTCATTGCAATCAGTGCCATGAAGCCACTTTCAAAAGTCCATTACTTTATTTTGTATTACTAATAGCACAATATTATAGTTACTATGATGTGTAATTGAGCTGAATTTACCACCTATTGGAGGTTAGTGTCACTGGCTGCTAATTATCTTAAATCTATAAAGCTTTACAGCAGCTTTAGGCTACAATCCTATATGTACTTACCTAAGAGTAGGATCCACAGTGGGATTTATTTTTTGAGTAATTATGTCTAGGATTGCATTGCTAATTTGGCTTTATATGATATTTTGATACATTTTAATGACAAATCCATACTGAATTAAAACATTTGTGGATATATTCCATTAAAGATCTTAAAGCTTTTCTCCCTAATACAATATTATTATATAAAATATGGCAATAGTGCCATATAACTCTGCACAATTAATCCTGCGTCAGGGCCCCCTGTAAAATGGGAATTAACTGGAGTGGAGGGAACAAGAAGTGAGAGGAAATCACATTACACAGTACGCATTGCCACATTACTGGGTACTTCTCTCTCCTCCCCGCCTACCCCCATACCTGCTCTGGTTATTTCTTTCTCGCTTATAAGCACCTCTGTTTCTTTTTACCACATGCAGGACATTTTCTTTTTCCTTTTCTACCTCTGATTCTTCTTCCTCTCCCTTCTGGATCCTGTATTGCTTATTTCTTTCCTCTCAAATCCTATGCCTTCTTTTCTTTCATTTATTTCTCTCCTCAACTCTCACTCCACTGTTGCTGCTTCCCCTATTTCAAGTTAACGTGACTAAGTGTGCAACTACACAGCAGGGAAAATTCAAATAAATCTGTTGTGAAGTCACACCCAGGAAATCAGGTTTCCCCAGGTTCATTTGCTTCAGCAGACCACACAGGAGTTGGCAAAGAGAGGGGAGGAAATCAGCCTTGTTTGCTGCTTGTTAACAATTTGAATCCTCTCCTTCGCACACCAGGTGCCTGAGTTTGCTTGCTTCCCTTTTCTCTTCTCTTTCCTCCCTGTTCTCTTCCTTCTGTTTTCTTTTAAAGGCTTGTTATCTTAGTGTAAAACCAGTTAGATGACTAAAGAGGTGGAGGAGTGAGGAATTGGCAGAGACACAATAGGAGGTTTTCACTTCAGCCTTGTTTCTAGCTTCTTAAGGCAGATCTCTCTTCTGGCTGTCCAGATTTGCAAAGTTGCCTTAAAATGTCCTCTCTATTTCACACACCCCTTTGGTCACCCAGCTGCCCCAGCATTATATTAACGAGCCTTTAAAAAGAAAGAAGGAAGGAAGAATACCTTGGCACTAGGTGTGGGAATAAGACTCAAACCACAGCCAATTCCCCCCTGCCTTTCCTCTCTCTCTGCTTCTGGAATTGCATAAAATACTGTAGCTACAACCCCTCCATTTCTGCTCAAACAATCACACCACTTGAACCAATGGAAAGGTGCTTGAGAAGTAGAAGCCCCAGCAGTGGAGGGAAATCTATGGATTTCAGGAGAAACTTTGGGTTGATTCACATTGACTTTTATGTTATGTAATTAATGGAAAATAATGCAAATCAGACCATCTCAATGTCAGAGTGTTTCTCATATTACTTGTCAATGTACCTGTACCTTCAAACTTCTCTGCGGAGCACAGTGCAGGCAAAACCCTTTTCATATTTTGACTTCTCAAAGCCATGCATTTTGTGGGCATTCCAGGAAGATGACCTATGGAGAAACATAGATAGTTTTCATACAACGCATAGCCAATTTTCCTGAACAGCCCATGATGAATGCTTAGCTCTGAGAGGACCTCAAAGGTCACTAATTGGAAAATAGCTACATCTGGAGAACAATAGCAGTGCTCCAGAATGTGGGGGTCACAGTGGCAGAAGATTCCCTGCACTTGGTTGAATCAATGTATGGTGCAGCTGCATTACTCTGTGTCTTCACAGTGTAATTCTGAAAAGAACCACCACCACCACAACAACAAACAGTTGCCAGTGCAATTTTGTCATGACTTCAGCAGAAGAGTCCTCCAGGGAGGATGAGTGTGATGAACTGGAGACTCCAAAGCCTAATGGTGTGGAGAACCTGCTTGATCCTGAAAACCCTAGATCCTCAGAGAATCAGGAGCTGATCCTGCAGGGTGTAGACCATTGGGGATCCAGGAGCCTGAGGCTACAAGGCTCAGATGGCAAATCTGAGGAGAAGGTGGACAACTTCTCAGCCCTTGGAAACAAAGAAAGGCTTAAGGCACAAGCCTGGCTTGAAGTCTCAAGGCAAAGTGCTCAGCTGCAGGGGAGGTCTCCTCGTGAACAAGTAGTCTCCTCATGAATGTGCTTTTTCTTCAAGGGAGACTCAGGGGCCAAACCCCGCAGCTGGTTTCTTCCCTTGTCATCACGTGGGAAATTGTGTGTTGTGAGGCTCCAGCAGTGCAGCAAGAAAAACAGCCTTCAGCAGATTGTTTGTCAGCCTCTGCCTTGTTCCTTGATCCCATTTGGGGTTATTTGGACCTGTTTTGACCATTTGGACTGCTTCTTGGACTACGACTTTGGAGTGCCCTGCCTGGGTGTCTGCTATGTTGAGCTTTACAGTCTGTACTTCTCTGGTTTCATCTTTTCCTGGGAGTGGGACTTTATTAGCCATCAGCTTTGCATCCCTCAGTGAGTATGGAACAGGACAAATTTGTTGTTGCTTCTGCTTTTTAAAAGCTATTCAATATATGTGTGTTAAACCTCAGCAAGATGACTGTGATTACAATTCCTTGAGAACATGCCCCCCTCACTTAACAACATGCTCCAGTGAGTTCATCAGTACTTTTTAATAAACAGGTATGAATAATGTTTGTCCATTTTATAGATAATTTACAGAAACAAACTAAAATATGTATTCACGAAGGCTTTCACGGCTGAGATCTAATGGTTGTTGTGGGTTTTTCAGGCTCCTTGGCCATGTTCTGAAGGTTGTTCTTCCTAATGTTTCGCCAGTCTCTGTGGCCGGCATCTTCAGAGGACAGCACTCTGCATGTGGGTGTATCTCCTTAGCACAACAATACACCCACAACAAGACACACTAATCACCCATCTACAGAAAAAGACAAAAGCCTTTCTCACAGCCATAAATACTGCACTCCCAAGCCAACTACACTAGAGCACAGAGTGCTGTCCTGTGAAGATGCTGGCCACAGAGACTGGCGAAACATTAGGAAGAACAACCTTCAGAACACAGCCAAAGAGCCCGAAAAACCCACAACAACCAAACTAAAATATGTAATTAAAACATAACAACCTGTTGAAAGAACATGGGTGTGGAACCTTGTTAAAATCTTGGGTAATAAAAAACGGTCTTTGGAGATGAAATGATAACAATATTCATGCCAGGTGGGGTTTATGGAGAAGGACTTCCAAAAATGAGGTGCCACCACTCAATCTCTTTCTCCTGGTTGCATGTACTGGTGTATTATAAGGTCACACCAACTCTCAGGGACATATAAGATGATGTGAATTGCATGTCTTCAGAAGCTTATGTTCTCCAGACATACAGTTCCTTGAGAGTTCCATGGCTGAGTGATCATACTTGCAAAGGAACTTTATGCATACCGCCCAATGACCAATCACAAAAGACAGTGAACTAATTTGCAAATTTCAGGAGGCGAAAAAGCTTGTGCTGTGACCATCAAGTATTTTTCATCACTTAAGGAATTCATGTTTCTATACATGTGCTATCTACTGTATATTGTATGCCATAACTCTAATTCTAAAATCTCCCACAATGTTGTGAGGGAGGTCCTACTTGAGGAGGTGAATTCCCTAGAATATATTAGGACCTTGTGAACTATGCTCCTATGCCAGCCTTATAGCATTCCTCAGTAAACTGGGCAACACAGAGAAGATAATGTGAAGGCTAAAAGTCTGTACCAAATGATAAAATTGATTGCATTATAAACTGGACAACCACAATTCCACAGGCTAACCGTAGTTGAAAATCCCTATAAAAGGCTGTCTTTACTGTTAAACAATATGAAACAACTTCCTCAGGCAACAGATTTTCAGGTGTCATGAAAGGCTAGTTAACTTGTTATTTCTCTATTACTGCATTTCTACTTGAGGGGAGAGAGAGCGTGTATAGGATTTGCTGTCTAATGCAAATTTCGCTGGTTTTGGAGGTTATGCATATCACCTTGGAATGGGGGAGCTGTGGTTTGCTATACTACTTTTGCTATGATGGTTAGCTAGTTCTGGATCAACCAAAGTGGATGCCAACTGGTTACCTGCTTGGAATTGGAGTAGCTGGGCGGGGTGGGGTGTTTATAATAAATCCCTTCCCCAGTCAGGTGAGTATCAGATTGGACACATCAGCCATCTGCTCCCAGAAATTTATTTCAGGGGGAGGGGGAGGCGTCATCCTGTATAGCTGAAGACTTAACAGCCCCTTCTGTGCAAGGAGCTCTGGCTGAAGGCCAAAATGCTTGAACTCTTCCTTGCCATTTAATATTCTCCTGCCCAACTGATTTATCCAAACAGCTGGGAATAAAACATTTGTGCAGAAAAAAAAAAACTGGGGCAGGGCCAGCTTGCTTTTGTAAAAAAGGAAGGAAGGAAGGAAGAGAAAGGAATGAATGAAAGAAGGAAGGAAGGAAGAGGAAAAGACAAGAGTTTGAAAAGAACTGTGTAAAATTCAGCAGCAGCAGGCGGCAAAGAGAAGTTTCTGTCAGAACGCTATGATAAATGAAAGGGCTCTCACGGCTTGACGATTTGTTTAGACCTCTTGTTTCAGCTACAACTCTGCTGCACAAAACTCGCATTGAAGTGTCTCTCGTTCAAACATAACATAACCTGACAATGATCAGCCCGCTGGGCTTTTCTTAAGAGAAGGCCATATTGTTCAGCTCAGAGAAAGTGCTTGAGCTGGAGATGTCCTGAGACATGAAGAAAAAGCACAGCGCACGGAAGACTTTCCAGTACATTAGCAGTATATGAAAGGAACTGGCCACTTGTACATTAATATTACCTTGTCCTAAGGAGTGACATATAGCAAAGCATGGCAGACGAGACAGCTTGTTTCCTCTGTCCTTGTTTTAATAATCAAAAGTCTGAAGTAGTAGCATTTGGTGGGGGAAGAAACTAATGTTAATAAATACACCAAGTAACAGCTATTTCTTTCTTTCTTTTTTTAAAAATATAGGTCTCACCTCACCATCATCATGGCCACTGCTTCTTCTACCTGAGGTATTCTGAGAATTGTAGTCCAAAAAAGTAATTTCCCCCCTAAGCTTTAATTGAATGGTTAGACTTATATTAACAATGATAATAATGTCTTGTCAAGTTAATCCTGACATTTGGCAACCCTTTTCAAGGTTTTGCAGGTAGAAAGCACGCAGACCTGGTTTACCATTCTCTGCTTCTAGTGACACCCTGGGACAGGAAGACTCTACTTGTAGGAGGTACAGTGAGGAATTGAACTCCCAACCCCCAGCTACTTAAACCATTGGACTATCCAGCCAGTGTCCACTTATACTGCGTACTAGCAATTAACACTAAGTGGTATGGCTATTAATTTTTTAGTATAATTGGTAGAACCTTGATTTGTCCAATTTGCATGTGAAATGACTTTTGGTTCTCTCCCCTCCCCCTGTCCTGTGCTGCTTTTGTCCTGATTTTAAAACACCTACAGTATGTTTGCTTTGGGAATAATTCCAATATGAAGCGTTTTGTACTTTTGCCAAACCCATTAATACTAAGCAAGCTTCTGCTAATGGCTTTCAAGTGCTCATATTTTTTGTGAATGCTCCAGATCCTTTTTTTTTTTTTTTAGAGACCCACATTCAGACCTGCATTTCTAAGGTAGTGACATGTATTTACCATAGCCATTTTATGCCATGAGTGTTGTTCATTCCTTCTTAGGAGAATGAAATAAAAATGGTCTGGGCCTAAGCAAGCTCTATCATCCAACATCTCACTGGTTTCAATGGGCAAAAATGTAACACGTTTCTCCCGTCTACTTACATCAATATAGATTTCAACATGTTTAACATGCAAATACAGCTTTAAAAACCAAGTATCTGTGAATACAGAGGAATTATGAAATTCTCTCTTTCTCATTAAAGGCACAGAATCAGCGGGCCCCTGCACAACCCTCACAGCTCCTGTTTATTTCAATGTGGACTGAGCAGGCCTACAGTCAGGGCTGGAGCTCATGTCCCACCTTAGCTTCTGTTGGTCAGGGTTAATTGGATAGGAACTGTAAGCCAGGGGTGGGGTGTTCGTTGTTGGGCCTAATCCAACCATTTCTGTTGCACAATTGTCCTTTGAATTAACATTTCATTGAGGCTTGCTCAGAAACACTGAGGGCTGTAATCTTTGCAATAGGAAAAAAATGTTATTTATTTATCATGTTATAGGCATAATCCAACAAAGTTAGGAGGATCTTAGTTTAAGATAATTGCCATGAATGTCAATGAGAAAGATACAAATATATGATTAACTTTACCATAGGAATTAATAGGAAGGAGCACATCCTAACTGAATCATGACCGATATCATGGTTTGCAGTCTTTCCTTTCTTTTCTAGTTCAGCAAACTTTGAGGCTTTAGGAAACAGCAGAAATAGGACAGTGGATGATCATTAGTTGCTAGTGAGGAAGTTGGCAGTGATAGTCTCAAATGTAAATTCTGGGTGATGTGTGTTTTATGAAGCCCTGTTCCTAGTGCAAGAGGTTACACATTACCAAAGACCACTAACTCTTCCCTCTCAGAGGATTACTAGACAGAACTTCCTTGGTTGTGCCCAAGATAAATTATCTTACTATGTTACCTGGTGGGAAGGGGACACTTCTGAGTGGCAGAGCAAAGCAAAGGCCGATTGTGCTGCTTATATACCTCCCCATACCACTTAAAGCACTTTCTAGGTAATTTACAATATAATTATGCAGGCTACACATTGCCAGTATCCCACCCCCAGTGAGCTAGCTAATTAGTTTACCAACCCTGGAAGAATAGAAGGCTGAGTCAACCTTAAGATGGCTACCTGAGCCTATTATGATCAAACTGAGGTTGTGAGCAGGATCTTCACTGCAATGCAGTTCCAAAAGGCTCCCAGTCTCAATCTCCAGCATCTGCAGGTAGGTCTGAAGGTAGCAGCCACTCAACACAAAGTAAACTTGGCTGTGGTGCTAATGTGTGTGGAGAGATCTCTCTTCCACATGTCTTATATGAACGTCTTCTTTACCCAGACTCATAATCACACACGCATACACACAGAGACAGAGCCCAAACCATGCACATAATACAGAAACACTATCAAAAACACAAATTGCACGGGGACATACAGATATACACGAGGCAAAAAATTAACACATAACACATACATGCAACCACTGGAAAAATAACACACACACACACACACACATAAACACACACACACACAAACTCACTGCACAGGGACATAGAAATACACACCACACCAAAATCATCATATAGCACACACACACTCAACTATAGGAAACCCCAAAGGAAAATACAAATCCAGACACATACAAAAAAAGCAGACAAAGATTCCAGAAGACATGCATAGAAACCCAGAGAAACCATATTACACCCACACAGTATCCAAAAGAAAAGAAATAAAACACACACTGAACATGCTTGGATGCTGCCCATTGTCCTCTCTTTGCTTGTTGTTCCTTGCTGTCTCCCTCCCTCCAATACTTCTCATGCTTTCTAGTTTCCTACCTCACCAGAATACATACATAGAACACACACAAAAATGCAATTTTTTTGAAAAAAACTATTGATGATCAAAGAAAACACACAGGCCACCTCAATATACACCTTAGCTTGTGGAAGTCTTGAGCTGAAAGCAAATCACTTAGAGTTTTGAAATACTTATTAAAAATTGGAGAACAGTGGCACCACTATTATAGAGCAATAACAAACAGCACTTAGGTGACAATATAAACCACTATGATGTAGATAGCTGGGGATTTCAGGAGAATAGTTGGCATTTGCAACTCAATAAGTTTCTCCACAGACCAAGGAGGGTGGAGGAAGGGGAACTCTGTGTACTTGCATTGTCATAATATTGAATGAAGGGATGCGATATAACAAAGGATTTATCAAAGTTGGTGTGTTCATTAATCGTTTGGAAATGTGCAATCAGTTTTTTCATAAATGCCAGGATTTACCCTCTCCCCATTTCTCCAAGTAGAAAGAAAAATGTCCTATATTATTTTTCTAGAGTGTGTTATCATTTATCATGCTACCAGATAGAGAAGTAATTAACTTTGCCTGGTATAAAATTCAGTTTCAGAAATAAAGATAAAAATAGATATTGGTGCAGTACTGGAGATGGTGCAATCTTTTGTGCTATTATCTGTTCCATTGCTTTAATATTGGCATCCAGAAACCAATTACCTCCTAGAGGCATTGTCACCACATACGCAGGTGGGTACCCTCCTTCCAGTATATTCAACTTTCTTCCAGCATAGCAATCCTAAATGAATGTCTAATATGACAAGCAGATGTTAAGGATGCAAACTTTCTCTTCTTGGAGCTTCTACAGTACGTTGATTTTTCTCACCTATGCTTATTAATTAAGGTTGTACCAATTAATTACTCCTATTAACTAAGACTGTAGAATGTTTATGGAAATTTTAGGAAATAGATTAGGGGAAAGAATAAATTAGTGATAATCAATTTATTAGAAAAGGACAAACTGTCTGAGGGTTTTTTGATATAATTGACCATACCACCAAAAACAGATTAGTTCCATTTAACATATCACGTGATGAAACAAAAGCATCTGATAAGCTGGAAAGGATGTTTCTTATGAAGATAGGTGAGAAAATTGGCTTTCTTACTAAGAGGCTTACTGGCCATTTATTCTAATGATAAAGCACTGATTAAAACGAATAGTGTAGATTCTCTCCCAGTAATGATTAATTAGGGCAACAAAGAGGATTGTCCATTGTCACCTGTCTTGTTTGCAGTCACATTAGGCCCATTAACTAATTTACTAGGACAAGACATTACAGGAGTCCAGGTAAATAAACAAAGAGGCCTACATAATCTCCTTAAGAATGATGTGGCCTTCTCTGTTTCTTATCTGGCATCATGGATTCCTGGGACCTTAAATATATGTGTTGACTGTGGAGAAACTGCTTGTTAAAGTCTCAAATCCTTGGATTCAATAGGAAAAACAGAGGAGGTAACCATCTTAAAAGAAACAAACAAACAAAAACCTGTCATTCTGGCTATAACATCCTCATTTTGATTACAGCTTCCTATTTAGAGATGGCGATACAAGCCCAGTTAAATATAACAAACATTTTTAGTTACAAACCTCTACTGCAATACATTGATTAGATAAATCCACCAAAGCTCGCAAAATCTGAAATTATTCTGGTTTGGAAGCATAACATCTGCCAAGATGACATTCCTCCCCATATCTTATTTGTCTCTGGGATAGTACAAAATATCTATCTATCTATCTATCTATCTATCTATCTATCTATCTATCTATCTATCTATCTATCTATCTATCTATCTATCTATCTATCTATCTATCTATCTATCTATCTATCTATCTATCTATCTATCTGTCTGTCTGTCTGTCTGTCTGTCTGTCTGTCTGTCTGTCTGTCTATCTAACTGTCTATCTATCAGCTATTTCTCTCTAGTTTCTTTTATGGCATTCCCACCACATTTCTTTTAATATTTTGATCCACTTTGAAGGCCATAAGATAAGAAATAAAACCCGTTGAGTACATGAGTATTCCCATCTAATCAGGAAACAAATATCATTATGGCATTACATAGACAGAGCCACCTCAGCTTCCCTGCTGTGGAGCTGGAGTTGTGGGAAGGGAGCATGAGAGTTGTGCAGCTGTCAAGAATCAGGATGTAGTCTATGCTCTGTATAAGCCTCTCAGAACCTTTCCCAACCTCTTTCAATATTTGGCTCCTTCTGTATCTTCAGGGGAGGCTCTGCTGGTTGTGTTGGAGCTCTAATAAGTTTTGGCCTGTCATCTAATTGGCTCAGGTGGTAGGTCTTTCACACGTATGTTATTCTGTACTGATGTAATGAGGAGGAAAATAATTAAGTTAATTTGATCATATATGGTTTGGCAGGTATCCGTGGATAAATGTGGAGGTTTATGACTGCTGACCACCCTGAGGTAAATATTTGATGCTGAGTAATTCTGGAGGCTTGCTACTGAATGTAGGATACAGTCTGTGGTATTAATCCAGCTCACCTATGGGGAAGGGGAGTGATGTAGAAGAATCTTCTTATGTCTGGAGTGGTGGGTGTACAATGCAGTAGGGATAGCATAGTCACAGCTCCAAGACCCAACCCTTGGGAGAAACTTGGTTGATGAATTTAAAAGATAGAGTCATAGTTCAATGTTACCTTAGGTTGAAGAGATTTAAAATCCAGTCAGCAGATGGGAGGTATTATTTAATCCTGCTGAAAAACAAAGAATAGTTATGACTCAGTTCAGCCAACAATTCTGCCTGCAGGCCACCTTGATGTCACAAAGTTTGCTCAAATAAGAATCTCCCCCCTCCAGTGTCTTGGATTTTGCTTTAGACTTTAGCTGAAATGTAAAGATGCTAGATTGTGAAAAAACTCACATCCCCAAAAGGAAATGTTACCAAAAAAGGAAACAAGTGGGAGAGGAGTAGTTATGTAAAACACACAAAAAATTAAAGATTAGATTAAAAGCAAGCACAGAATTAAAAACATCTGATACAAGAATGAGAGAAACACCCACCGTTAAATGACCTAAAGCCGATATAAACAAAAGAGAGGCAGGTAATCTTGGCTCCAATGGAAGGGAGTTTCTCAGCCTCTCTTCTGCCTGTGCTTGTGAAGATGATGTTTCTTCAAACATTTCCATTACATTTGGCACTCTGGTCAAGTCAGGATTCCTAAGCAGGTATACTTACGTTGAATGATGCAGAATGTTGAAGTTGCCCATACTAGCAAATAAAGGCATGGGTTGAAGCAGTGAATCAAGCGTGTGTCTTTAGCGTGAGCCTGCAGTATGAATGCAACCTGATTATTCTTGTTAGAATGACTTATGATGTTAAAAGGGAGATATGACCCAGAGGAAAAATGAGGAAGATCAGCTGGACCCCTTGCATCTAATGTACAATATTTTCTTCATTACAGTGGAACCCATTTAACAGGAAAGCAGTGAATCAGTTTGTTGAGCAAAGCTATTCAGTGGTCAAATGTACATTGTCAGAGAGTTCATGAAAAAGTCATTAGCTTGCTTCCCCTCCTCTTTCACTGTCAGGCAGCATCATGTCATAAATATAGTGACTTGTCGAGCAAGATATCAATCTATCAAGGTATCGCCCACTTCCTGTCTCTGGCCATATGTTTCTGTTATTTATGTCAAGAAAATAGCATTTACACAACCGCTGCTAGTTGTTTACAGAAGTTTAACTCCTGTGATATAGTCCCGCTTGTGTTGCATGCTTTTAACCCATAGATAATACATGAGCTTGTACATTTTAAAATATGCTACCACATGCACAATAGAATAAACACAGAACGGAACTGACAGCGCCATCTGCCAAACACGGTTGATGTCAGGGTACCGCTCTCAGCGCAGTATTCTGCTTCTTTGCCCTTGAGATTATGATATTTGAAAGGCATAAATAAGCAAAAAAATTTCAGTTTTATTGATTATTCAAATTCCTAAAAAATGGCTGCACAAAAGAGAATAACTGTAATTTTGTGTTGTTGTTGTTTCTTTTAAATCATAACTAATGTACTCTTACTATGAAGGAGCAATGAGACTCACAACTGGTGAATCACTTGTCTCTTTATGATCAGGTCTGTTGGGTGTGGTCTACAGAATCTGCTTGTAAGGAATAAATTTAGCAAAACATATGCTATGGTCTAAACTAGCCTTTCTCAACCTGTTTCCCTCTGGATATGTTGGATTACAACTCCCATCATTCCTATCTAGCATGATCATTGGGACTTGGGTCCCAAAATCAAGGACATGGAATAATCCCAGTTCAGGGGCATTGATCAATACCTGTGGATAGTGATTTCTTTTTCTCAGGGCTGAAACAAATGTTTGCAAACAAATTTGGTGTGAAAATTGTGTTACTGTGTTATTTCTCAGCTTGGCTCACCTCCTCTCTTCAAATGCTCATGACTGCATGATGACGACAATGATATATGAGAAAGAGAGAAAGAAAGAAGGAGAGGAATTGTGTGTGAGAGATTTTTTCTTAACACTGGCTGGACACCTCACAAAACAAACTAAAAATAAGTAGTTTAAGGAGAGGTAGCTGTGTTTCTTTGTACAAGCACATCAGGCAAAATCTAAAGAAACGAAACAAAACAAAAAAGACAAAAGCATTTGGCATGTTAAAGACTAACTATTATATTTTAATATAAGCTTTTGTGGACACATCCACTTGATTGGACAGTCTCCATATGTTTTATGAAGTGGACATCTTCGAGAAAGCTTACATTAAATATAATAGTCTTTAAGGTGCAACATATTTTCGTCTTTTTATTTTTAATTTATTAATTTTTTTTGCTTCTTTGGATATTGCCTGATAAGAATAAGAACAAAATTATTTTAAAAACTATACCTTAAAAATGCAACTTAAATACAGATTTAAAGCAAGAGAACCAGACCTTTATACCTGGGTTATTTAAAAGACCTTTTTAAATGAAAAGGTCTCCACCTGGTGTTGAAAAAATGGCAAAGATGATGCCAGGTGAACTTTTCAATGAAGGTTGTTTCATGACCAAGATGCCACTACCCAAAAGGCTCTTTTCTTAGTGATTACCTGCTGCAATTCATGGCATGGCAGATAAAGCAGGTCTCCAAAGAGGATCTTGAAATTCAGGGAGGAATATATAGATAAAGATTTTCAGATAACTCAATCATAGCCAATCAGGGCTTACATAGTAGATATGGTAGAGTCTAAAATTCAAGATTAGAATTATATTTCTAATTTACTTTGAAGGTGGTACAATGCAGCTTTATTAGATTTGGGTAGTTGACAATATCACAAACCAAACGAGAGTGAGGGCAGAAAATATGGCCCTCACTCTGAATGGGTGTCGGGTGGGAAGTTGTCCTAGATGTTTATTTACCTGTGATTCACAGCCCAGAAAAACATAGCTCAAGGAGGACAGCTTGTTTTCAAGGATGAATAGATGTCCATGAAGTTGTCATGGCTCAGCCTTACGTTTTAACTTCTCTTTCAGTGTAGAGAAGGTACCCTGCAGCAAAAGTCAGGAGTGAATAAAGAGAAACCCAACAGAAGGCTTTGTGGAGAAGGGTGTTTCAACAATGTTTGATGATAGTATGTTGGACTGGTAATTTTGCTTTTAAAACAGCAATTGAGTTTCTCAGTCATTTGTAATCTATTGTATTGCTGCTTCTCTTGAAAAAAAATATTGATTTCTTTATTTACTCTTGCTGGTGTTTCTCATAATTCCTCCCAATTCACTTTGCATGCTGTTGTTCTTATATGCCATCAGGTAACTACTAAATTATGGCAAGCCTTTAAGGTTTTTTGAAGTATGTGAGATGTTCAAGGAGTGGTTTACCATAGCTAAGAAGATTTCCATGGCTGAGGAGGGATTCAGAGCCAGGTCTCTTGAGTCCTTGTGCAACACTATCCACTACACTGCATTGTTTGACTTCTTTTACATTTTCCTTGAAGTGAAATCTGGTATCAACCTTACCACATCCTTCCAGATGTTGTTAGTCTTACTCAGAGGTGGGATTCAGCCGGTTTGCACCGGTTCTATAGAACTGATTCCTAAATGTACTATTGGTTCATAGAACCATTTGCTGGCCTGAGATGAATGAAGGAGGAGGGGGAGCGCAATTAGCTGCCTCCCTGCCCATGCCACAGTGAGCCATCAGAGGTGGGGTGTGGGTCAGCTGGTGACACATGTGCATGCATGCAGCAAGCAGCGGATCAGGTGAGCAGCAGAGCAGGATCGGGGCGAGCAGCCGACGCTGCTGAGCTGCGGAGGGGGGAGCGGTGGCTTCCCTCGAGTGGTGGGATTTTCCCTTGAAAAAGGCATTCACACACACACCCGTCCCCCTTCCCTTTCCATCCTCCAAGGCAGAACAGCCCTTCCTGGTTGAGTCATCAAGGATCAGAGCTCTGGAGGATGGGAGGGCAGGGTCAAGAGTCTGCTCTTCTTCTTTAGTCTTTATTCCTCTAAATTCGACCAGCAGCAGAAATAACTTTGTGTGGAAGGGCGCTCTGCTACAGACCCAGAGATTGCCGTGTTCTGTTTGGGTCCTGTTTACCTAAATCCTGGGTTATAATTGTGACAAACCCAGACCTACTGGAGGATGCCACAGTTTCACTAAGCTGCCACCAACCATTCCCTATAAGAAGTCACACAGACCAGGGATGGATTTTTAACAAATAAAGGAATAAGGTTTATTTAAATAACACACAGGGAAAAATAAAATGATCAAGTGAATAAGATACAGTAACGTGGCTTAGTCTCAATCATACATACACCAGTTTGGTTCACACAGAACACCTTTAAATAAAGCACAGACCCTGAACCTATCAGTTCTGGCTACCCATACAGACACCTGAACCTATCAGGTTGGTACTGACTGACACACAGTAGTACCGTGTCTGACACACAGACTCCCACACCAGCTTCTTCTCTCAGCTCTCCTCCAGCTTCTCCCTCAGCTCTCCTAACTTCTCCACACAAGATCCCCATATATATACAGTACAGCCCCTCCTCCTGATGTCCCGCCTTCCACTCCCCATAGGATGGAACTTTCCCTCCAAACCCATGACAGACAGGTAACATCAGTGCTGTATGTAACAATAATTTATTAAAAGTTCAGGTGTTTTATTTGGACATCAGCTGTTTGGACAGGACAGAGTGCTTCTTCTGAATTGAAAGGGTTTGGCTGTAATTGAGTCTTAGCGCGCCTCCCCCCCCCCACTTTTGGGCCGTTTCCTTGCCACATGGTTCTGCAGAACACAGCAGTCGGTCCGCTATTGTTCTCAATCCTCTGCTTGTCCTCCCTTTGTTAGGGGCTTCCCCTCGTTTGGTTGCCTTGGGGGGGAGAAACAGGGCCAAGGAGGTTCTCTTTAGGTCCTTCCTTGCAGCCAGCTAGCAAGTCTATCTAGTCTGGCCTCCTCTTTACTAACAGGACCCTAGGTCAAAGACTAAGGAGCCAGAGTTCGATTTCCATGGGGGCAACTTTGCTTTGGTCCTTCCTATATTATTAACGAGGCTTAACCAAAATCTTGCTTTAAACATAATCTAGTTGTCTGTACCTCTTTTACTGTTCTTATTGCAGTATTTAGTGCATGAATTATTAAACTACCTTTTGGTATATCTTTTGGTTTAGTTAAAATGGTCATTAGGACATAGAACCTGTTGTTAATTTATTTGAATCCCATCACTGGTGTTACTGAAATCTTATAGCCTTTTTAAAAAAATATACAGCTGTTCTCTCCATTTGGTTTTATCTTAAAATGTCCACAGAAACTTAATAAACAGTGCTACTTACAATGATTTTTTTTACCTCTTCTCCTTCCAGACCCAGAGATTTTTATTCGTCCTAAATAAGCCTTAGCAGCACTCTGCCTATATTTGCCAGGCAGGATGGCACTGAAACTTCATTTCAAAGCTCCAGTCACCACCACCACCACCACCAACAAATGAGAACTAAAATGAAAAATAATGTAAAAATGGGATGGGCACGAACAATGTTGAAGGCAGGTAATAAGGTAAACACTGTAATGCAGTGGGTTGGGAATTTTACCAACTTTATTCACTATACACAACAGAGAATGGCAACTGCAGACTGAACTGCAAGAAATGAAAAAATCAAATACCTATATTATAATCTCATGTAACATGATTTTTAGCCCTGAAAATCTATAGTGTCTTTTGAGTGTTTTTGGTATTAACCTCCCTGAATAGCAGCAAAGCTATATCTTACTTGTTTTTTTTTCCCTTGAATGGTTATTTCTAATAGAAAGAATTATCATATGCCACCATCTGCACCTTATATTGGTAGCAGTGACAAGAGCCAAACTATATATCCTGTTGAATTTGGTGGTAGAATTCTGAACTGTGTCTTTTTTTAAAAAAAAAAGTCCAACAAACATATTAAATTATTTGTGCCTCTAACGAGCACATTAGCAGGGTTGCTACTGTAAACTTTCCACACTGTTGCGCTAGGCTGATCAGCGCTTCTAGCAGGATTGCCATCTTTCAAACAGGTCATTGTAACTGAGGTTTTCAGCATAATATGCAGAGCATTAGCAGGTGATGTTTATTTCACTGTGTCAGCTATTTAATGGCTGAAAAGTCTGGGAAAGGCTACATACGCAGGAGGGGTTAACTTATTACATACAAGAACTTCCCAAAAGTGGTGGATCTGCAATCTCGAACCTTACCATCTCATTCATGGGAGAACAGACTTTGATTGAAAATGTACTCAGGCTCACATGTGGAACAAACACCATGATTCCCAAAACAACTTAATGTTGACCATGTAGAATTTCCTGTGCCACTTGCAGGCAGCCCAACCTTTTAGGTCACCACTGAGAAGCAAACCATCAATATAACATGTTGTCTGCATTCCTCCATGCAACCTAAGCTTGTTTTCACAAGTAACAGGTAAGAAGGTAAGCCGACTATTCCACTTCCAAATGCATCAGTGTGAAAAGCTCCTTCAAGAAACATACTGTTACCCATTTAAAAAAACCCTATAATGTTGAGGAAGGAGGTAGGTTAGAACTCTTGCCCTTGACATCTCTGTGCATGAGCTTTTACTTTTATTTATTTAATTTTTTTGTGGGAAAGGATTCAGTTTTTCAGTTTCTTGCCTGCAACCTGAACTGGTGCAGTCCAGATGCAGGTTTACCCCTTCATTAGGAGTTTGTGAAAATTAGAATTTAGCCATAATCAGGGGAATGGTTTTATGAATGTGCAGCTTGGAATGGCACAAGTGCTCAGTATTTTGGCAGTAAAAGGAATCCAGAATAATTTCTGTCTTGTACATAGGAATATATGACGTCTGCCATCTTACATTTAGAAATGTGTCATTCTGATATTTGCTAAATTATAATCCAAATCCTCTGGAGGAACAAAACCCATTCAAGATTGGGGAATCAAAGCCTGCTCATTAGCAATTCTTCTCCTGAGGCTCTGAAATCAGACCACATTTTCAAGAATTTTAAAAGGCACTGAGTTCTACAGGTTCTACTGTTTTAACCCTTCAATTTCTGTATCATAGGACTCTGCCAAGTGGGGGAGGTAATTTTTTTTAACTAGGGATAAGGTATGGAGTACAAAAGGTACAGAGGATGAGATGGTTGGACAGTATCATCAAAGCTACCAACATGAATTTGACCAAACTCCAGGAGGCAGTGGAAGATAGGAGGGCCTGGCGTGCTCTGGTCCATGGGGGGTCACAAAGAGTTGGACATGACTTAATGAGTAAACAACAACAACAAAAGGTAGAGAGGGATATGAGGGGGAACTGGGGGAAGGAGAACACAAAATGTACTGCCATCCAATCTGTTTGTTCATGTTGCAATATCAAGTCGATTTTTCGCCTTTCTACAATTTGATTGCCCTCCAGTTTTCAACTTACAGTTATGTCTTAGTTTAATTCTATGTTATTCAAGCACTATCTGGTGACTCAAGCCATTAATATAATAAATCCCATCGTTCAGTTGCCTTTTGTATTGGACAGCCTTTCAACACTTCTGATAGAATATCCATTTCTGCCACTTCCCATATCTTCTCAATGAGTTCCTCTTGTTTTGGTATCTCCGATTTCTTCCAGTTCTTACCATAAAAATTCTGGCTGCAGTCACTATATATATAACTAGGTAGTTATTTGTCTTATCTGTATTATCTGGTATAATGCTCAGTAAAAACAAATCTGGGGTTAGTGGTGTTGGAACATTACAACGCAGTATTTTTTGTAACAGAATATGTACTGCTATCCAATACTGTTTCGCTACTCTACAAGTCCACAACATATGGTAAAAGCTTCCCTCTTGTGCTTCACACTTCCAACAAACATTTGACACCTCTGTATTAATATTTGACAATTTTTTCTGGAGTCATATGCCACCTATAAAACATTGTATATATATTCTCCTTGAATTTTACTGATTTCGTGAGCTTTATGTTATTTTTCCATATTTGCAACCATTGATCAATATCAATATTATGTCCTATATTTTCAGCCCACCTAATCACACATTCTTTTATCATCTCATCTTGCATTTTAGTTTCAAGCAAATAATTATACATTTTCTTAATTACGTTACCATTTGAGCCCAGCAGATGTTTATCGAATATCATTTGTTCTCTATAAAAGCCCTCTATTTTATCTTTTCTATATGTAGATTCCACTTGTGCTCTGGACCACCAGTCTAGATATATGTTTTGTGTTTCTAACTCTTCTTTGGACCTTAACTCACAATCATTTTTACTAGATCTTGATAACTTAACAGTTTCACTTGTGTCATGAGGTTAGGTTGTGTAAAGGATGGGTGATACCCAGCCTGGTTTTTTTTAAGTAAATCTGCTGGATGATATTTTTCCAATCCCTAGTAGGGCTCTTCTTATCATATGTGAGTTGAAACTTTTCTTTATCTTTTTTGTACCATAGAAAAGCATGCCAACCTAACTGTAAATCATGTTCTTCCAACTTGAGTAGTCTATCATTATCTAGTTATCCATTCCTTTCTCCAGACTAACACACAGGCTCTATAATACAATACCCAATCTGAGACCAAACCTGCTCTTTGTTTGGCATCTTGCATTGCTTTGATTTTAATGCTTGGTTTTTTACCTTGCCACACAAATCTCATGATTATCTTGTTAAGTTATTTTAAAAATGACTGTTTTAATTGTCTGAAATAAATTTTTTTTAGGTAGAACATTCATTTTGATGGTTGCCATTCTTCCCATCAACGATAGCTGTAATTTGTCCCATCTCTCCAAGCTATTCTGTATCTCTTTAATCAACCTCATATAATTGTCTTTGAATAATGTACTAGTTTTCTTTGTGATTTGGATCCCTAAGTATCTGACTCTCTTCTCGAAAGTTAGTCCTTTCTATTAATTTCTGTCATTCTTGATCTCTCATATATTTAACAACTATTTTTGTTTTCTTTTGGTTTATCTTCATTCCTGCCATATCACCAAAATTCATCAGCATCTCCATCAGGTCTTCAATTGAGTCCATTGGATCATTCAATATAATAACTAGATCATCTGCAAAAGCTTGGAGCTTAAAAGTATGACCTCTTACTTTCAGTCCTTTTATTTACTTTTAATCTCTAATTTGCTCAGTTAATATTTCTAGAGTAAGAATGATTAGTAATGGAGAGAGTGTGCACCCCTGTCTTGTACCTTTCTGTATTTGTATTTCTTTCATCAGCTCTCCATTGATTCTAACTTTTGCCTTTTGCTGGGTATAGATTGCTTTAATTAATTTCAAAAATCTTTCTCCAACTTGTAGCACTCCCAATTGGTGTAGCATAAAATTCCAATTCAGATTATCAAAAGCTTTCTCTGCAACCAAGAATATTATAGCCATTTGCTTTTCCAGGTGAGCTTCATAGTATTCCAATGTATTTAAGATTATCCTTATATTATTTTTCATCTGCCGTTTTGGAAGGAAGCCCGATTAGTCTTGATGTAATGTCTGTATTAAGATTCTTTTCAATCTAGTTGCCAACATGGTTGCGTATATTTTGTAATCCATGTTTAATAATGAGATTGGTCTATAATTTTTGATTTCTTTACCCTCCATGTTTTTCCTTATGTATGAGAGAGATTATCGCTTTAGACCACGTTGGTGGCAATTCTCCCTTTTCTTCTACAAATTCCAAGAGTTTCTTGTATGGTTTAAGCAATACATTTTCTAATTCTTTGTAATATTCAGCTGAAAGACCATCTGGGCCTGGTGATTTCCCTTCCTTCCTTCCTTCCTTCCTTCCTTCCTTCCTTCCTTCCTTCCTTCCTTCCTTCCTTCCTTCCTTCCTTCCTTTCTTTCTTTCTTTCTTTCTTTCTTTCTTTCTTTCTTTCTTTCTTTCTTTCTTTCTTTCTTTCTTTCTTTTTTGAGGGCTTCTATAATTTCTGCATATGTTAAAGGCTCATTTAAAGACTGCATTTGACCTTTAGTCTGTTTCATTTTATTGTATTTCAGTACATATTCTTTCTGAGATTCTTTGTCTACTTCCTTTTTACTGTACAAATTTCAGTAGAAGTCCTCAACAGTCTTTTTTATTTCTTCTTGTTCTCAGTCCCTGTTTCATCTTTCAGTGTTTGTATTATTGTTTTCTCCTTCTCTTTCCTTAATTTATATGCTAACCATTTCCCTGGCTTATTTGCGTTTTCAAAAAAAAATTGCTTTGCAAATTTAAGCTTCTTTGCAGTTTCCTCAGTGAGCAATATATTTATCTGATGTACTAACTTTATCTTCTTTATTTTGTTTCAGCTGTAGTTCATCTGAAGCTAATCTATTTTCCAAAATCTTATATTTTTTCTGTCTTTCTCTTTTTTGTTTTGATGCAAATCTTATGGCTGCTTCTCTAAAAATGCCTTACTTACCTCCCAAACCATTGTCATTGGTGTTTCTGACCTCATGTTCTGTTTGAAGAAGGGGAGGTCATTTTATTAACACAAAGAAACTTCTAGCCAAATACCATCTGCTCAGAATACTTGCTCCATTCAGTCCATGAGTGTCCACTTCATTTGGTAGGCTTTGGACTGAGGTCTTTCCCATCACTGACCAAGCAATCTTCCATAAAAATACAAAACAAAACTGGAGAGTACAACCGTGGATTGACATAGATCTTAAAGGAAACCCGAGGATGCCCATTGTGGGCTCTTAAAAATATGAATTGTTTATTGTAATTAATTACATTTTCCTCATAGCTTGCAGTTCCACTTCAGTCACTGGGCAGCAGGCACCAGGCTCCTGAGAAGTAAAAGGTCTCCTCAAGAGTAAAGGTACTTCTCAAGAGGGGCTCTCCAAGGGGAGGGACCTTGGGGTTTTGTCCAAATGCTTGAAACAGAGTTCAGTTGGAAGAGGAAAAAGCAGGTGCTTAGATCTTCACTTCTGGCTTTTCTTATTGCTGTAGCAACACAGGGCCCACATATTTGTGGAACCCAGCTATTTGGAAAACCTAGAATGTTCCTGTCTCCCACTTTCTGTACCACTGGACTGTACCACTTCCTCCATTAAAAATATACTTATTCATAAAAATGTTGAGGAAAAAGGTAAATTAGAACCTTTGTCCTTGACGTCTCTGTGCATGAGCTTTTATTACTTTTGTGAGAAAGAATTGACTCCTTGAGGTTTGCATCTGCAACCTGAACTGGTGCAGTACAGATGCAGGTTTACCCAGGAGTTTGTGACAATTAGAACTTAGCCATAATTGTAAATTGCCCAGAGTGGATTTTTCCAGATGGGCAGTATAAAAATCAAATAAATAAATAAATAAATAAATAAATAAATAAATAAATAAATAAATAAATAAATAAATAAATAAATAAATAAATAAATAAATAAATAAATAAATAAATAAATAGGATACTCTCTCTCTTTTTCATTAATAGTTTCCCAAAGTCTTCACCATTGGCCAGAATCCTACTAGGAATAAGTGCAAAGTTATATATTTAAGGGGGCTGGGACCCAAATGAATTGTTACAAATGGGGATACTTTGCTCAGTAATACTATGAGTGAGAAGGATCTTGGAATTGTTGTAGATCACAAGCTGAATATGATCCAACAGTGTGATGTGTCTGCAAAAATGACAAATGCTATTTTAAGATGCATTAACAGAAGGGATGTGGTGGTGCTGCGGGTTAAACCGTAAAGCCCCTGGGCTGCAAAGTCAAATCAAATCCATGCAACAGAGTGAGCTCCCATCGCTTGTCTCAGCTCCTGTCAACTTAGCAGTTCGAAAGCATATAAAACGCAAGTAGCTAAATAGGTACCACCATGGTGGGAAGGTAACCATGTTCTGTTTCTAGTCGGGCCATGTGACCATGGAAACTGTCTATGGACAAATGCTGGCTCTACAGCTTGGAAACGAGGATGAACACTGCCCCCTAGAGTTGGACATGACTGGACAAATTGTCAAGGGGAACCTTTACCTTCACCTAAATAAGTATAGACTCCAAATCCCACAAGGTACTAGTTCTCTTCTATTCAACACTGGTTAGGCTTCATGAAGAGTGCTGTCTCCAGGTTTGGACTCTATACTGTAAGAAGGCTGGCAACAAACTGGAGCAGGGCACTGGGAACCAAGCCCTATGAGGACAGACTGAAAGAACTGGGCATGTTTAGCCATGAGAAAAGAAGACTAAGAGGTGATGTGATAGCACTTTTCAAATACTTGAGAGGTAGCCATACACTTGGGGGGGGGCAAGCTACAATAAACCAGATTTGAATATCAGGAAGCTGTTAGAGTAGTATGACAATGGGGCCAGTTACCTTGGGAGGTATTAAGTGCTCCTACACTGGAGGCATTCAAGAGAAAACTGGACAACTATCTGTCAGATCTGCATTAAGCAGGGGGTTGGACTTTATGGCCTTACAGTCCCCTTCCAACTCCATTATTCAATGATTCTATGATTCTACTTTTGTCCTTGCAGATTAATATAGCTCTCAGCTGTTAGCTGAGAAGCAAAGCAAAACAAAGCGTGCTGCTTATATACCGCCCCATAGTGCTTCAAGCACTCTCTGGGCGGTTTACAAGTTAATTATGCAGGCTACACATTGCCCCCCCCGGGTACTCATGTTACCGACCTCGGAAGTATAGAAGGCTGACTCAACCTTGAGCCGGCTACCTGGGATTGAATCCTGGGTCGTGAGCATAGTTTTGGCTGCAGTACAGCAGTTTAACCACTGCACCACGAGGCTCATGGTTTGGTGCAGTGCATTAAATTCATACCCTGATTCCTTAAATTGTAGCAAATTGCAACTGAGATTTACGCCAACTGAGATATGCTTGTGTAATTTTCCAATTGTGTTCCATCTATTAATGTAAATAAATAGTTTCGAGGATAGAGGGTGGGAAGGAAGAAGAAAGGGAGGGAGGAAAATTCTCCATATCTAACACTTGTAAGCTAGGCAAGAGTAACACAGCCCTCTCCCTATTGAGGATAACTGTACCTAATTACTTTGTTCCAAGATTCACAAATCTTGTAATAATGTTGGGGTTTTTTTTTTTAAATAAAAATAAAAATGGAAGTAGTGAATGAAATTAACAGGGTCTAGTTTCCATGGCTTTCTTCAGGCTTATAGTAAATAATGTTAGAAGATGTTCTGCGTTTTTTCTTTTCTGATTCCATAGATAAGCTGGTATTTCAGTAAACCATGTGGCTTCAGGATGAGATGCACCCTAATATTTCCAACACAGGCCTCATGACTGTGGCAGCTGTATTATTTTCTCTTCCTTTTCTAATACTTTCCCAGCCTTTCCCATCTGACTTTGATCAGAAACCTTGGAGAATCATGCAAGGATTTAGCCTTATCAGCGAGAACATAGTCTTGGTGGCTGTCATCTGTACTGGTTTAGCACTGCATAATGGCATTCATATTATTATGTTCATTGTAGCCTACACTACAGAACAATCTGCTGGCTGACCTCAGTTCTTCTCAGTTCTGTCAAGCCCTGGGTTGTCCATGTCTGGCAAAGCTTTCACCCTTGTGCAACGGAACCTCAGAAGGCCTCCCAGCAGTCAGCAAGAAGAGTGACAGCCTAGGTTAGGCAGTGGGCCCACCCACCACCTGACACCTGCCTTGTTAATAGAAGATATATAACCAAGTTGCACAGTACAGTACAGCTTTTGTATGCTGCAGATCTCTCAACTCAATATTGAGCATTATCATTATAACATCATAGTCCCTTCCCTCAGGCTTGGAATATAAATTCAAAGCGTGACACTCAGAGAATAAGGGATAGGAAAGGGAGAGGGGAATTTATGTTACAATGCTTATAAGGACCAGCTGGACAGAAACAATTCAGGAAAACAGCTGAAATGGCTGCCAGCCACTTCGTGATGACAAGAAGATTTGCCAGGAAGGCAGTGGAATAGACTTTCTTCTCTTTGCTCTCTCTGTTCCATATGTTGCAGGAATGTGGCTATAATATAAGCACTTTGCTGCATCAGATCAGGGGGTATCTAGTCCAAAATGCTATTTCTAATGGTTGCCACCTATCTCATAGACTACTTAGAGGGCATAAGAAAGTTTTTTTTTCCTCCCATGTTTGATGTCTCCTATCAACAGGGATTCCCTGGTACATACTACTTAAGAAGATGGAGGCTTAGTTTTCCTATTATGGCCAAGTCATTGATAGACCACTTCCCTGAGAATTTATCTATCTTGGAGGGCAAAAGTCATTTAAGCTACTGTCCATCAGCAGGCCTTTTGATAGGAAATGCCATAGGATAATTGGGCATTGTGTGAATCCAATGTACCTGGTGTGAATCCAAATCTGTGTTAGTGCCAAAGCCCATGTGATGGACGTTTTTTCTCCTCCCTTTCAGCCCCCCAAACCCAAAACCCTCTGACACAAAAGTATTTTTGAGATGATCTTTTTGGGAGGGGGGAGGCTTCACCACCTGTAGTGGATCCAAGCCACTGTCCTAAACCTATTGGCCTTCCATTTTGTTGGATAAATGTTGAATTATGTAAAATATATATTTTTATTTATTTCTCTCCTCTCTTAGTACATTTAGGCCTTTTCATTGCATTGACCCTTTATTAATTTTCTTCCAAAATTAAAGAAAAAAACCCTCATTTCCCCACAGAGCTGATATAGAAAGACCACCAGATATGCAAGATTTGAATGGCTGTATTCTGTCTTTACAAGTACCATTGCAAACACCTGTAATGTGTAAAGGATGAAGTATTAGTGGTTTTCCAGTTGCAAAGGTGGTTTTCATACAAATACTCTGAGAAAGCTCATGTGATGACACAATTTTTTGCTTACTACTTTTTTAAAATACAGAGATGGACACTTAGGATACTCACCATATGCCTTGTTGAATTACCAACCCAGTACTGTACATTTTTTTCTCTCTAATTCAACACCAAGAGAGTGTTCTTACTTTTGGGATCAGCGGGTGTTTCACTGTTTCCTATATTCACTTAGAATAAAATTGATGACCTTAGAAAAGTGAAGCATGGCTCTTAAACTGGCATATTCTAAACACTGGATTTGGTTCTAATTGTGAGAATAGTGTATTTTAAGTCTTCTGTTTGCAAGGTAGTGTTCTCTTGCTTTGCCTTAGCCATTTGCTGTGTAGCTTCAAGGTAAAGTTAATATTTCTGTTGTCTTCTTGCATGTTTACTTAAATGGCATGTGGTTATGAAACAGATTTGTTATTAATGTTGCAAATGCATTTGCAGCCCACATTGTGATCATCACCATCTCTTCTTTTGTCAAAGAACAGATCAGAATGATTTTTCATACATTGGCAAACTGAGCTCTGAAGGCTTTAAACACATTTGCTGGTGAGGCCGTGTGGTAGTTGCATGTGGGGGACGGGGGTGTCAGCTTTTAATTGTAACTGTCTTGCAGAATGGTGTTGTTTTAATATCCTGTATAGATTTTTATGTAATACACTTACTTGCAGGCAGCCTGAAGCAAGAATCAATTCTGTGAAGGATTCTTCTTTTGTTAAAAGCCAATCTTGTTTTAATGATGCATGAAGAAATACTTCGGCATTGACATTTTTCTGTCAGGTTTCTTTTGAAAAATCAATTAAGATAATACTGCTTTGACCTAGTTATCTAGTTAATGCTTATTAGGAATGTAATATGATTTACTGTCAGCATAATAATTTTTTGTATCTTATCCCATTAGCTTGTGCATATTTCAAAGTGTATTACACAATGGTCACTTCTTAAAATGTAATGTAGCAGAATACATTAATTAGATTGACTGGGATCATTAGAAAGACACCATCTCATTGGGTTCTTGTCTTAAATTTGTGTATCATCTCTATCAAGATTTTTTGGGGGGAGGGTTGTTGTTACTCCTTTGATTCTTTATAGAACTGTGATGTTTGGTTATCTCATAAGTTACATCCATGAATTAAAATATTTGTGTCAAGTATAAAGTGTCCCTGGCTCACCTGGGAAGACATTATTTTTAATGCCTACATTTACAAAAGATTTTAAGTTTCATCTTGGAAGAGGCATTGACCACTTCTTTGCCACACATGAAATAATTCTTATTCCACAATCGTGCCCTGTGTGATACAGCACTTCTTATTTAATACTATGGAGAAAATATTTTTCTTGAAAATTATTGTTTATTTTCTAGGCAAATTTGGATGTTTGGATCAATTAATTAACATAAATATGATCAATAGGCTGTATTATCACATACCTCTATTTAGGCCTACTTAGAAAGGAGTCCTATTGAGCTAAATGGGATTTACTGTCAGTTAAGTAATCTAATTTTGGAACATGTTCCATTAAACTCCATAGAACTTGCTTCTGAGTATGTATGTCTATGATTGTCCTTCTTTATTAGGTGACACTCATCATTATTTCCCCCTGCACAAACAAATATTTAAAATGCAAAGGGCGTTTTTGGGGAAGATACTGTTAAAACATCTTCGTGTTAGTGAAACAGTATTTGTCAATATACTGTAACAGGAGCATGATTTATTGTTCCTTAGTCATAGTTTTTGGGTTTATAATTAATGGCTGTTTGTGGAAATAAAAAAGAGAGAATTCATTACATATCCAAAAAGGCATTCAAAAGGAGTGAATTGTTCATAAAAACAATTTAAATAAATATATCTTAAAAGATACAATTATTAACTTATTTCTCTTCTGAGTTTGTGTATTAGTTACATTTAGCAATGAAGTTACCTAAGTGAATTATTAGTAAAACAAAAAACACTCTTAGAACAATTAATTAATTTCCAGATGTTGTAAGGATGTTACATCTTTCTGTCAATTTAATAACAGCTGCATTTTTCGTAGTGTCTCCTTTGGAAACTTTCCATTGTCTAAGACTTCAGAACATGCACTTATCTGTGGGAACGGAGTAAGAAACAATGGCTGAAATTCTGATCGTAGTGTTAGCCATGTCAATAGCTTTCAGTCGGTTAGCTTTCAGTCGGTTCCTCCCTTCTAAACAAAGTATCTCCTGCCACAATACAAAGCACTTGTATTGTGGCACTTATTTACAATATTTTTTAGCTGCGCCATTACCAATGGTCTGGCAAGGATACTTTTGTTTTCCAGGTAGGAAAAGACAATGTTACCATTTGGTTTATGCTACTAATAAGATTTCAACCATGGTGTTTTTAGAAATTGTTTTAAGCATGTGTTATAAATATACACAATCAGACAGCTATGGACTTTCTAGTGCCAGAATATTTTTTTTCCAAAGTAGAACAGAACATACAAATCTTTAAAATGAAGAGAACCTATATTCATAATTTGTTTTCCCTTAAAGTATTCACCTCAGGCTGGGGGAAGGTTTGGTTCTTGAATGGATGAGATTAAAATGAAGACCAAAGATCATAATAAACTTCATGGCCTTGGCAAATTCTGGTACTGGGAAAAATACGATTCCTGACAAGGTAACCTATACTTTTTTTGTTTGGTTGGTTGGTTCATTTTTAACTAAAAGTATTCCTTCTTAAAACTTGAAGGAAGCATTTAAAAGTTGACAACAATGCCTTGGTAGGATATAACTTTCTTGCCAGGAAAATTATTGGAGGGAAAAGAGGGCTACCTATATCAAGCATCTCCAGTTTTCAATTATTAGTAAAACACAGATACATACAATTGGCCATATTGGCCCATTGCCCTCCCCTTGAAAACTACCAGATTTCATCAATATTAACATAAATCAAGACAACAAAATCCCTCTACTTTTCCAAGAAGTGGAAGTAGAATGGGAGTCACTGGGCTCCATTCAGCCCTAAAAAAACATTGGGAGTCCCACTTGGAAATCAGTGTAACTTCACAGTGTAGGGAAATGTCATTTCCCCCAATATACGGACAAATATATGCTATAATCCTGCACAGACCTGTTCAGTTATACATCAGTTTCAACTAAATTGCAATTAAAACATATGGATAATGAGAAAGCACTAAAACAAAATTTAAGAGCCCAGTTCTCCTTAAACAGTCTGAGAAACACCCAACGGTCCAACCCACCATAGGTAATCTGAATATTATTTTTTTAAAAAATGGCATAATTATAATAAAAATTATTTTATTACTGTGGTGAATATGTCGTACTCTAGTAGATAAAAACCCACAGAAGAGATTGAGTACATCTCATATCAGAATGGCTGCTTGAGGAAAAGTAGCAAACTGCTCCTCTTCCATTTGCCTCCACTCCTGGCTTCCCTGTCAAAAAAATTCATCACTTGTAAGAAACGAATAATAGAGGGTTTCTTTCCCCTGTAACCAACCCCAGGCTCCTTGCAGAGTTGCACAACTGCAGGGCCTCCAAAAGCTCTGGAACCATCAAAGCCGGCGACTGTGGCCTAAATCCAACTTTCTACAGACAATGGTATGAAACATACTTCGCTTTCTCAGTCCAGAGAGTTTTTCAATCTCTTGATCTAGGTTTTATTTGGGAATGGATGGACAAGAGTTTGCAGTGGGACCCTGTTCCACCAGGTCATCCAGTTCTGACAAGAGAACACCCCTGTCGGATACTGCCACAGGTTTCTAATTGAAATTGGGGCTGACATTCCTCAAGCTGAAAACACAAGATGGTGAGTTGTACTCAGATAGGTGTGGTAGTGTAACAAGTCTGTAGGTTCAGCTATTAAGGATAATTTAACTCTCAAGAAAAGAAAAGAAAGAGAAAAGAAAGAAAAAGAAAAAGTAAACCCTGAACTTATTGGACAGGGGGCATTTTCATGGATAAGGAACATCGAACAGAAGTAATTCCATATATTATGCTAATCAAGAGAAAACCACCTCCATTACCAGTGAGAAATATTTTACAGCTCACAATGAATTCCTCTTTAATGACCAGTTTAATTTCACATCATTTGTTTCTTCTCCAATGCACCAAAATTATCAATTCAAATGGTTTTCAGTAGGTATATATCTCCAGAAATTCACCACATGTGCATTTGTACTTAACAAAAGTGGCCATGTTATACAGCTCAAGATGATGGATTTGGGCTGGTATCTTCCAGAAACAGTTAATCTCCTGGCTGCAACCAATTAATCAAAACAGGAAATCAATGCAGACATGTGCATTTACATACTGATATCCAAGTATCATCCCTTTTCTTCACAGATTGTTTTGTCAGCCAAAGCCTCAATCCTGCTAAACTTAGCTGTAACTGAAGTTGTATTGAAACTAATGAAATGAGTTAATCACAATGAGTCACTTGATTCATTCAGTGGGGTTTTATTCTGGCAATTTTAGTTAAGGACACAAACTGCCTTCCAACCTTGGTAGAGATTTAATTTCTATCATTTTAAAATCAGGGATTTACACCTCTTATCATTAGCTACAAAAATCAACTCGTTTCATTAACTGAAGTAACTTTTACTACTATCTTCAGATATTTCTCCTGAACTTTCAGATCTTACTCAAGTATTCCTTTAAGTGAAATTCAATGACATGTTTAGTCCAGGTTAACAGTTTCTTTATGTACAAGGTTCCCCCCTCCATCATTTCCAGATTTCCATCAGAATGCTAAGACAAAACAGAACAGTTTGCCCAATAATTTTGTAACGGTTCCTGAAGGTAGTTGTATGTGGAACTCTGATATGTTGTTGTCATCCTGACATTTTATGGTAGGTGAAATTGAGTACCACAGTCTACATTACACTAAAGCTAAGGTTATTTTTTTAAAAAAAGAATCTGAGAACAATTTATTTTAAGGCAGGTTTTTGCTAAGGTAATAAGCACATATCATAATGATACTAATAGCACAAAATGTGGGGCTCATGTGATTTAACATGTGATGCAAAACTTCTGTTTCCCCAGAGAAAACTAGACAATAGTGGAAAAATGAGGCCCAAAGCACTGACTTTTGTATGGAGACAGTTGTTTTGTATAGATAAGTGTTCATCATGTGATCTGCATTGTAAAATGGTCCAACACATGATGCAGGGTTACTGAGAACTAGACCTAACACATTTTCCATCTAAGATTCCACAAAGTTCTTATTTTTAATTTATCAAAATGTATGCTTCTAGTCATTCCTGGTAATACATAGATACTCACTGCACCACTTAAAAGGGGTCAGAGAGAAATGAAGGATGGTAACAGGAACCCATATACTACTATCTTTGTTCTAAGTAACGCTTGATTGTGAGGTCAGTTGAATTCAGTGGGAAAGGCTGCCATTTTAGATGCTATAAATAAGCAGAATAAATTTTATGCAATTTTATGTTTTCAACATATGGGAACCTGTCCATCTTCCAGAAACAAAACTTCTTTATTTCTAAGCCTTAAAGCAATTCAAGAATCTAATAAATTATCTGCTTTTTAGCCAGCAAGTGATTGTTTAGATATAAATAATTTGCATATTATTGTTATAAAGACTGTAGATGCTGACAGTCTTTATAAGCATACAATAGCTTACCAGTAAAAGAGTTGTAAAGATTTAGCCATTAAAGTGGATCTTTTGAAATTATTTGAACTTAATAATAGTACTGGATCCAGACCTTTTTCAAAGGCCATCTTTCACATGTTTTTCTTTCTTTCCTATTAAAGGAAGAATACCAGAAACAAGATAAATTCCAAAGACCAAATAACTTGCATCTCTGCAAACAAAAATTTGCTGTCCATTATAAAAAAAAAAAATCTCCTGAATAGTTGGCTGCAGGTCTATTGATTAATACTTGCCCCTTGTGGATTAATCAACAAAAACATTAGCTGATTAATATACTGATAGATAGATAGATAGATAGATAGATAGATAGATAGATAGATAGATAGATAGATAGATAGATAGATAGATAGATAGATAGATGATATAGTTTAGTTATAGTTATAGTTATATATTTATTTATTTATTTATTTATTTATTTATTTATTTATTTATTTAACTTATATGCCGCCCACACTACCCGAAGGTCTCTGGGCGGCTTACAACATTTAAAATACAATAAAAAGGCAAAATAAAAGAGCAAAATAATTAAAATGCAATTAAAAATATATACTCTAAAAATTGCCATCAGACCCACAGCTGATATTATTTCAATTAAAAGCCCTCTGGAACAGGAAGGTTTTGACCTGGTGCTGAAATGTCATCAGCATCGGTGCCAGAAAATCTCAGTCGGGAGGGCATTCCATAGTCTGGAGGCAGCTGCCGAAAAGGCCCTTTGCCTACAAGCCATCCCTCTTACCTCCTTGAGGGACGGCTCTTTCAAAAGGGCCCCCTGGCTAGATCTTAACTACCGGGTAGGTTTATATGGAAGGAGGCGGTCCTTCAGGTATCCAGGGCCCAAGCCGTTTAGGGCTTTATAAAAGCACTTTGAACTGGGCTCGGGCAACAGCTGGTAGCCAATGTAATTTAAACAAAATCGGCTTGATATGTTCCCTAGTGGCCCCACCACTAAATTTTATATATATAGTTATATAACAATACGAATACAGGAGGGAAAACGGGTTAACACAACACAAAACATAAACAGGGAAGTATTTGCATTCATATAGTATCTAATATACTCTTGACTCCATGACTCATGACTGTGATGCAATACTAGAATCCATAACCTATATTATATTCTCTACTCATATCTGTTTCTGGACGCAATCATAAAACATTTTCCAGCTTTCTTTAACATATGTTCCCGGGTTCTCACGTAATGTCTCTGACAATCTTTCCATTTCTGTGATATCTAATAATTTTTTTAATAGCTCCTCTTCCTCTGGATTTTCCTGATTTTTCCACTTTTGGGCCCAGATCAGCCTTGCAGCTGCAAATATGTGCAGCAACATATATTTAATTTTTTTTATCAACAATTTCTGGCATTATATTTAACAAAAACTTTTCTGGTTTAAAAGCGATTGCTTGTTGTATAATTTCTTGTGTAATGTCTTTTATCTGTCTCCAAAAGCTTTTTGCTTTATCGCATGTCCACCCCATATGAAAAAAAGTTCCTGATTGCTGAGAACACTTCCAACCACTTAAGACTTGCAGCCCAATTGATCTTATGAGGCATCTGGAGCTCACACTTCTCCCAACAAGAATGATATGTGATGTCCGTTCTTTTGCTACACATGAGATATAGTATGAGTGACTGAATACAGCTTCTCCTGGTTCTCTGTGGAGCCCATGGCTGCCCTCCCAAGTAAAAGCATTCAGGATTGAAATCAAAGTAATGGAACTTACTGAGAGAGAGAGAGAGAGAGAGAGATGAAGGAGGTCTGAAATGCTCTAGGATAAACAGAGCATGTGCAAGAAACCATAAGATGGAGGGAGGGAGACAGAGGAGAGAAAGAATCCTGCAATGTGTCAGGATGTAGAGTTTTCAGAATAGTGTTGTTTATAAGCTACAAAGGAGCCAGGAGAAAAAAGAGAGAACAGCCTGATGCTATCAGTTATTCATATTTGCATATAAACTCCGGTATTAGGATTCATTTTTTAAAGCATGTCACTTTTTAGCTCCTAATTAATTGCATTGACAGCATTCTGTGCTGAGTTTGGTGGTTCTTCTTCTCTTCCTCCCTCCCCCCGGAAAAAAAAAAAACACGCTATTGTGGGCTGAGGTTTTTAATTATATGAAATATTAATCATGGGATTGAAATTGGAAATTTTAAATTATTGTTTAATGATCACTGATCAAACATATAATCGAGATAAAGAAAATTAGGATGGCAGGCAGCAACATCCCCATTTGAATTTTACATTATTAGTCTTCTCCCTAACTAGGCACTTTTTCCTGAATCTCTGAAATGTATGGTCCCCCCCCCCCCCTTTTAACTATGCTTGCAGTTGCTATAGTGATGGTATAATTTCGTAATGGTCTCAAAATGACACTGGCATAGATACTGACAGATAGGAATTAATTTGCTAACAAGTAATTATGTCGCGAAATGTTGACTGCCACGCAGAAGGTGCACGGTGACACATTTACTGTTTTCCAGGGATGGCAGCAACATTAGCGTTGGTCATTAGTGGGAGACATCTCGGCACAGTGTTGCATACAGGCGTATATGCAGACCTATTTAGTTACCTGTGTGACAGCCTTGTTCAGGACACCAGAAACAGCTGTCCTAGCCTGTATGAGCCAAAATAATTAGGCCTGTCATCTTCCTGCTCTGATTTTCCCTTCAACCTGTTCCACAAAATGCAAATATTTTGCTTTCATTGTCACATTCACCTTGACATGGATATTGCTTTGGCGCATAACTGGATGAGATGACTCGGAATTTGCATTGTTCATTCTAATAAATTTGCTTTCCCCCCTCTACTGCATGGCAGGGCCCATCAGATAAAGTCTCCCAGAGTGTCATCAATCACCATCGCTGACAGACGGCTTTTGCCTTCATTTGTTACATACGAGAACATGCTTAATTATTTGTCCTGTAATTAGTTGAGAAAATGTCAGGAAATGTCAACTCTCTGTTCACTGTGGAAGGCCTCCGCTTGAAAGCCGCAATGACTGAAGTGTCATTAAGGCTGCCTAACAAGACGAGGATCAGCTGGGGAAAAGTGAAAAGCTTCTAAAAAAGTAATCATGGTGAGTTAAGGCAAACCGCAGATCGGCACCAATAATAAGATGTGAATCCTATTAGGAAAGAGGTCTGTTTTTTCAAACTCCCCCCCCCCCCCAATAATAAATATAGGGAAGGAAGAACAAACTTAACAACGACCAGCCATAGCATGCTGATATAATTTTCGTCTCATATTCATTGGCATTTCCCAAGCCAATCATACTTACTTTATTATTCCAGGTAGTATCCAATATTTAGTCTTCAGATTTGAGGCACATTCTTTTTACCTTTGCCCAGCAGTGCATTATGCAATGGATATGCGAAAAGTAAATATTATTTTTACATTCATCAAGCAGCAGAAAAAAAAGATTAACGGGATAATTTTTTTTGTTGTTGTTGGAGCCCGGAGCTGATACGAACAATGGATTGTAGGTTTGCTTTTGGATAAATATTTTTTAAAAGGCCGACAAAGCATATTGAGTAGAATTTATACTGACAAGAATAATACCACTGTGTGGATTTTTAGTACTTGTGTTGACAAAGATAGAGTTCCTAGACTTTAAAATTTAAAGAGAGCATCAGGAATTCCTGCCTGATGAAGGAAGAAATGTATATACAGACACCAACTACATAGCTGTTTTACTTCCTGCATCTTGATATGGACAATGGTTTTGTATCGAAGACCTAGAAAAAAATAATTAGACTTCATAAGTCTCTTGGATTTCACTGATAGTAGTGGTAAAAAAAGAGTCACCTTAGGTTACTGTGGACTATTTTTATTATTAGGCTAAACTATATTATCTGAATTAAGAATGGTTCATTTTTTTACATATACAGTAATCTGCAGATTTCATCTTTAAGTCAAGGCCAGTGTTACTGAATAAGTCACTACCTGTATTTTGTATCATCATCCCAAGGAATATTCATGAAGGAATCCTTTTCTAACTTTAATTATGCCGGTTATTTCATTTTTCATTGCCAATAAGCGCACTATTTCTCTGTCTCTTTAGTAAAGATAATTAAGATAGCGTTTCTGCTGTTTCGCAATTTACTAGTTGTTGCAGGTATGGTGAAATTAATTACCAAAAGGCTAAAATTTTATTCTGGATGGAGTATTACAAGTGTACTCCATGGGCAAATTCCTTCTGAGGCTAATTCAATTAAAGATACCCATCAACTAGACTATAGGCACTCAGCATCATTTGGGAAGTCCAGTAGATTATGGAAATTTAAAGCCAAATCAATCATGAAAATTCCTTTCTATACATAGCAGGAATTTAACAGGCATATCCAATTCTAAATGATGAATCTAAGATCATGAAAGAGGAAGAAATTATTGAATGGACATCCATTCCTATCACCTTTTTCAGTATCAGAGCAGATGCACACAAGTACTGTAAAGCAAACAGACCACGTTTAATGATGTGTTATATTCTCTTCATCCTTGATATTTTTATTCAAAGGGATAAAAATTACTCTGCCAACCCGCTTTTAAAAAACCTTTCCTTGCTGGACTTCAGCCCTCTCTCTCCAAATTGTTTTGTATCAGAATTCAAAATAATGAGGTATTATTTCCTGGGGTGGGGGGGGGAACAGTCCCTCAGGATTGACAGCTTATGAAGATTTAGTAACCTTTTTATCCTCTAAAAAAGATAGTCTCTTCAAAGTGCAAGAGGTGGTTCTTGTGAGAAAGATTTCGATAATATGCCACCATCAATTGAGTACAATAAAATGTTTATTCTTATAACGTAATGCTGTGGTGTATTACGCCACAGCTTACTGGATAAACACTGCATCTTAAATGTTTTAAAGATATGATGATAATTCCTTTTTTCTTCTTCCATACTGTGGTTGATTTCAAACAAAGACTATATTTAGGGATTTTACCTGATAGAAAGTGATATTTCCTGTGTTTAGCCGTCTGCTGTACTTTTCTGTCTCCAAAATCGAGAAGAAAAATATTGAATTATCAAGAAGCAATGCAGTCGTTTTGGCATCTCCTGAACAAAACTAGTTTCCATTTAAGATGATTACAACAATGGCAAACGAACTGTGCGATCCCATAGAGATGTCTCTTGCATGTGCCCTGATAATAGGAAGGTGAACACTTATGAAAACAGGATGATGATCTTCCTATGTGGGTTGCATGTAGTCGACTACTCGACGGATGGTGCCCTAAATCTCTGTGATGTGGTGCCTTGCTTTTACAGCAGTGAGGAGATTCTGTCCCTTGATTGTGAATCAATTCTTGTGAATCAATGTGAAATTAGCTTGCAGTAATAAACCTTCCATATGTATTCAGACCCCAGTTGTGCTTTTAGATAAATGAAATGGCTTCCCCTGTAACCTTGATAATTGCTACAATTATTCACACATTCCCCCCACCCCCACCCTGAAAAAGAAGAAGAAAGAAAGGGATGTTCAGATTTATTAACAGAAAGCCACAAGGAGAATGTGATTCAGGACTCTAAGGAATATGTAGCAACCTGCTCTCCTCCTCCTCCTCCTCTCCTCTTCTGCATAGCGTGTGCATGTTGGAATGAGGGCAGATACTGTGTATGTCATGAACGCCCAACTGATGGAAGCAACAGAAAACTAGAGGCTGGAGGCATTAAGCATAGAGTCACCCTTGCACTGTGACCCAGGCCCAAAACCCGAATGAAGTTTATGAACATTGGCAGCTTAGTGCTAGGTTATAGGTGATCCACTCAAGGTGAACGAGTGTAAATATGCAGGAATAACTTCATGTCTTCTCTCTCTGAGGTGCTGTGTGGGACAATGGGAAACACAGCTGCTGTCTGGCAACAACAAGCTGTCTTCATTTGGCAAGTGAATGGAAATTGTGCACCCCCCCCCAACTGTTCTCCATGGAACAGAGAAGTCAAGCTCTGAAATGCTGCTTTTGAGGGTGGAAAGTGAAACATGACACCACTAAGGTGTGCCACAGATCTTGGCGGGTTAGAAATGGTAGCCTCAGCCTTTCTCACACACATCCCCAATTGATTGTGAGCCTACACTCTGAATTTGAAAGCTTACTCACTACTAATTCCTACAACAGCTTAAAGGAATATTCACAGATTTGTCCAGATTTTCCTGGGCCATCATTCAGTTTCTAGGATGTGAAAGTTTTGATTGCAGAATTAGAAATGTGAGACTTTCAAACTTGCTAGCAAGCCTCTTGATTGCTTCGGTATAGTGTTACAGATGTTGGGTACCTCATACACTGTCAGCTATCAATTACTGTCAAATACTAAATCCTATTATATGTCAGCTATCAAATAAGTCAGATTCTAAACAGAAATGCTGTCAAACATCAGATATTGAAGTTAAATGTAAAACGATATGGAATATAGATATCAAATAAGTACAGGCTTGTCTGTTGTTATTGGAATCTCCAAGGAAGTATAGCTCACAGAATAGCCACCATCAATGAGAACTTTGTTGGACCTGTTTCCTGAAGATATTTGGAGTGGGACGGGGATTTCTTTGAGCTCAGGAATTTTATTTAGTCTATGTAAACATGTATCTGGAATATCATATAATGTCAAAACCAGAGTTAATTACGAATTAAGTAGTCAGACAGAGTATTTTGCTGGTTTCCAGAATGGTAAACACCTTCTATAAAAACAAGGTGTGTTTCTGAATACAGACTAAGTTTGATTAGCAATAGCCAGTATGATTTGGAACTCGATGAATATCCTTAAAAATAAACTTGAGTTCATCAACTAACCAAGTTGTTTGTTTTGTTTTTTAAATTATTTATTTATTTAAAGTGCATTTATTTTAGAAAGCAATTAATGTGCTGAAAGGCCTCTGCGTGCACCCTTTTTGGAATTAGCATATTTAAGCATCCACAATAAACGGAGGATTCTCACAGGTTGATAAGATGGTTTTTAACTCCATTATGGACCAATAACAATGGAATAAGCTTGAAACAATATATTTAAGACGAAGAGAGGGAGAAAAACAAAGATGTTAGGTCAGACAATATCTCAAATAACATTTGGAAAAGGCTGCCAATTGTTTGGATAACTGTACAATGCCAAAGCCTCTTATAACATTGTTAAGTCTTTATTCAGTAATACATTATCATGCATATTTCATAGCAGGGATTACTAAGACAGAATTGTGTGTCATTTTTGTTGTATGTCTTTATAATTACACCTTGAAGCCACAACTAGATTTTTTTTACTACATATTCATGAAAAGCGGACTTGTAATTTGATAAAGGGTAGCTTGTGTTCTCGACTCCATTCAAACAGCATCATGAAGCAGAATTAAAGTAGGCATCTGTGTTCTCCCGGCATTAATCTCTTCAAGCACATTCCAGCTGCTATGATGTGCAGGCGGGAGATAAGTCCTAAACGGACTAAAGCTAAGCAAGCCAGACAACTCTATTATTGGCTTCATAATTGCTTAATTAAACTTTTGTCACTAATCATTATGAGGGCAATAGAGCTGTTATACTGGCTTCTGTTAAGCAAAAATCAATAAACTGTTGGAGTTAATTTCGCCGTATTTTTTGTCCTGCAAATGGAATTCATTGCTGCCGGTTAGTGATCTGTGGTGCTGGCGCTCAACTGATATGAGCAGCCATCACCATCTGAATTGAGGGTATTCAGTAGCACATGAATATGAACAAATGGCAAGCATAAATCTTTTGCATGAAGTACACCTTCTATCCCTTTATTATGGAACAATTGACCCATCTAAAATGAATTCTAATGCCAGGAAAGCGTTTAGATTTAAATTACACCATGGTCTTCTGGACCTGAAAGATGACGGCATAAAAAAGATTAATATGCTAATTATTTTTCTCCTTATTTTTCCCCCCTTCGACATCCATGGTGGGGTATTGTGAAGCGTGTAAATAAGATGACTGTTTTGTCAAGAAATGGCTCTGAGGCATACTATATTCCATTGCAATTTAATTTGTTTATTCAAACCTTCACTCCAGATTTTAACTGGTTTTGCAATAACACTTTATTTTTTTTCACATAATGTTTTCTTCCCCCCTTCACAGAGAAGACTTTGAATAAGAAAAGCATGTTTTGTTTAGTGAAATAGATTTAATGGCAATATGAATAATGGTACCCTTAACTAAGGTATGCATTTATAAATTCCTGTTCCTGTCAAACTTCTTTTCCCCACCCCACTTCAAGGTTTGTCCAGTCTGCTTTAGGTTGCTTCAGACATTGCCCCCACCCAAAATTGTCAGGAAGGAAGGAAGGAAGGAATTACAGTAAAACATTCTCCTAAAATGGGGTAGGGGGAGTACTTTGCCTGGAGTACTAAGGCCTAATCTTCCTGGTCCTGGCATTAAATGTTGTCTAATCCCATAGAAACAAAAACTATAGGAATAAACAGCCTGTACTTTTTCTATAAACTATAGCAGTTTATAGAAATCACGAGTAATTTATGTATAATAACATAACAAAACACGGAACTCTCTTATTGCTTCCTGATTAATACTGGTATTGCTCAGTGAAGCTTCCATGACTGAGGTTAAATGCTTTTTTGGTTCTAAAATGGAAACCTTGTGGTTGACTCCAGTTGTTCACCAGGGGTGTTGACTTTAGCAGATGCCTCTGCTAACAAAAAAAGGAAAGGAGGCTGCATTTCCTGATTCCCCCCGTTTCTTCTGGATCCCCTCTTCCCAACATACCCCTCTACTGTCACAGATAATTGGGCAAAGGCCTGCAACACTGTTGAAGACAATTTGTGGGGGATGCAAAAGGAGTTGATAAGAAAAGCTTCCTCTTTTCACCTAGCGGGTGTTTCTACTGCATCCAAGATTCCTCCACAAATGAAAGGGCACCATCAGATACACCTCCTCATTGTCCTGATTACAGTGATATACAAGACAAAGTTCTCCAGCAGTTTTGTGGATTGCAGTCTCGCTACCAGACAGGACTCTAGTTATGCATCGAGACAGATGTGGCAGATAAAGATGCATGAAACTATTGTGCAAGGATGGCATATTGTGCAGTTGAACAAAGTCAGGAGGGTAGGGAAGAAGCAAAGAAATATTGTCAAATGACTATCATGCCGATGATCGTCATCATCGTCATCTTAGAACTGCAGAACTGAAAAGGATCCTACAGATCATCAAGTCCTGCCCATGTCAAGGAGGCACAGATGGGAATCGAACTCTCAAACTCTGGCTCCACAGCCAGATATCTCGGCCACTGGGCTATCCAGCAATTCTTATTTTGGTCCTTGATGTGCAGAACTCAAAAAGTAACTTTTAAAAAGGAGTTAGTTACTTTTACTGGTTCTGAGGTCACACGTTTTCAGCTAACATTTCTGAAAAACTTTACTTTCTCCTTTAAAAGAAATATGAGTAAATATTCAATTATTTTCAAAGAAGAATCAAAATGCTATGTATCACCTCTAGAGCAAAATACACTCTTCCTGCTTACTTTATTGTTGCTTCAGTGCCAACAATGAAGCCTGAGGCTACAGCACAAGGCACGACCCAGCAATTGAGCTCATAATATTCCTTGTCCACCACTTAGAAAGGGTACACATCCCATGACAATAAAAGTAACTAGAAATTGAAGTTATGCCACCGAAGGAGTGATGTTGTTCCTTGTTAACATATGATCATAGAATCATAGAAAAGTGAAGTTGGAAGGGGCCTACAAGGCCATAAGTCCAACCCCCTGCTCAATGCAGGAATATAATCAAAGTATATGCCAGGTGATTATCCAAATTTTTCTTGAATGCCTCTAGTGTTGGATCACTAACCAACTCCCAAGGTAACTGGTTCCACTGTCGTACTGCTCTAACAGTTAGCATGTTTTTCCTGATATTCAATCAAAATCTGGCTTCCTGTAATTTGAGCCCATTGTTGCGTGACCTGCAATCTGGGATGATCGAGAACAGATCCTGCCCCTCCTCTGAATGACAGCCTTTCAGATATTTGAAAAGTGCTATCATATCACCCCTCAGCCTTCTTTTCTCAAGGCTAAACATGCCCAGTTCTTTCAGCCTTTCCTCATAAGGCTTGGTTTCCAGCCCCCTGATCATCCTTGTCACCCTCCTCTGAACTTGTTCCAATTTGTTAGCATCCTTTTTGAAGTGTGGTGTCCAGAACTGCACACAATACTCAAGGTGAGGCCTAACCAGTGCTGAATAGAGGGGGACTGGCACCTCGTGGGATTTGGAAACTATATTTCTATTAATGCAACCTAAAATAGTGTTTGCCTTTTTTGTAGCCACATCACACTGTTGGCTCATATTTAGCTTGTGATCTACAACAATTCCAAGATCCTTCTCGCTTGTAGTTTTGCTGAGCCAGGTATCCCCCAACTTGTAACTGTGCAATTGGTTTCTTTCTCTGAGGTGCAGGACTTAGCATTTCTCTCTGTTGAATTTTATTCTGTTGCTTTTGGTCCAGTGCTCCATCCTATCAAGGTCATTTTGAATTTTGTTTCTGTCTTCTAGGGTTTTAGCTATTCCACTCAATTTCGTATCATCTGCAAATTTGACAAGCACTCCTTGCACTCCCTTATCCAAATCATTAAAGATATTGAAGAACACCAGGCCCAGGACTGAGTAGAAGAGTTTCAAAAGTATATTAATGAAGGTATGAATTGTAAGTAATTAGTTGCTTAAAATAATTTTGTTGTTTAACTCTCAGTTATTTACTGTAAAGACAATTTGGAGTTAGTTGCTATCAGAACACCATGTCCCTCCCCCCCTTCACTGTGGTCAAGATCCTGTTCATGTTATTTTAGCATCTGTGGCTGAAAATGCCACGTCCTTCATAGCACTTGTGCCTGTGGAGTCAGTCTCATTCTGCATGGTAGCAGGAATGGCTCTGTTTTCAAGGAAAGAAATCCAGCCTGCCATGGTAGGTCAGACGTCTGGTCCACAGTTCAGCATTTGCTTTCCCACCAATAGCTGGCCAGTGGTTTGTGAAAACCGACTAGAGATAGATGAGTATTGTTATGTTGCTTGTTATTTAGAGACACAGCAATCAACAGCCATTAAAATCCTCTATGAATTTGTCTAAGGCGGATTGCATGCTCCTCAGGACGTTGGATGATACATCCAGTTTCCTTGGGGCTACCAGCCACAATGGCTGCCCAGGACTGGCATCTAGCAACATTGGGAGAGCTGTAGGTTGCCCCAGCTCTACCTCCAATCATTTATTGTACTGATAGGCTTCATACTGTATTGCTCAAAATCCTGTAATTTATTTTGTACAGCAATAAAACCCACAACTCAGTTTTTCACAGTCTGAAGTTCTTTATTCTTTCATTCATGAATTGCTGCCCATCAGTTTCACAAGTGGCACCCAGTTTCTTGTATTTTGGGGGAGGGAACTCCCCTGTCCATATCATTGTTAATTTTAATGTCAAATTGCCTCCTCCTGAGTTACGTACCCCAGCAAGCATTCGTCTTTCCTAATAAGGAGGGTCTTCTTTTCCCGGATGCCACAGACGGCATGAAAGACACTCAAGAGGGCTGCACTTTTGGATAGCAGGTGTAGAAACAGACATAAGACAGTAACTCAAAAACCAGTTGCTAGGTTGTCAAGTCAATCTGCTAAACATGATCGCATTATGCCCTAAAGAAAGAGAGGAAATGCTCTGCTATTGCCTGTCTTACTGTTGCCTTTATTATCCATAGCACATTTTATAAGGGGGTGACAAATAAGGGCAATTACCACAACAATTGTTCTTTGGTTATTCCTTGAATGGAGCACTTCCTCCGACCAATTATTTCTTCTGCCAAATACCATTTGTTGTGCTTTTAGCTCTTTGTATTTTTCTTGCCCATGATGAGCGAAAAATTTAAATAAATAAAAATGATGTATTTATGTCCTCACTTTGTAATTTCATAGAATAAAGAAATATCCCACAAAAAAAGAAGACTCAGAAGGTGCTACATGGCTCCTTGCATTCTAGCAGTTATCTCCATAATAGGCAGTGATGGGGCTCATACAGTGAGAAACAATAAAGTTCTGTTCAGTCCTTAGCAAAGTGTCCAGTCTGAAATTTTATAGGGCCAGTTGGTGCAGTGTGTGGTACAGTGGCAAAATGCTGGACTTAAAACACCATTGAGCCATAAAGCTCACTAGGTGGCTTGGAGGCAGTTCCGTTCTCTCTGCCTTATAGAAGGCTAAGGCTGGAAAGGACCACAGGAGTCACCGAGTCTAGAAATCTCCAGCAAACACATCCATGATGGGTAGTCATCCAGCCTCTGTATAAACACTTATCTCATCCTGCAAGGCACTCCAAGGCATTCCTTTGTTGAACAGCTCCCACTGTTAGGAAATTGTTCCTAATATTGACTCAAAATCGCTTTTTCTGGAATTGGAGTTGCAGAAAACAAGCTTGCTCCATCTTCCACATAACACCTCTTACCTGATGGCTACTGTATCACCTCTCAGCCTTCGTTTCTCCAGAATAAACATGCCCAGCTCCCTTAACTGTAGCTCTGTAGCTGGTAAGGTTTGATTTCAAAACCATTTCTCACCCTGGTGACCCTCCTCTGCACATTTTCCAGTTTCTCAATATCCTTCTTTAAATGTGGTATGTAAAAGTGGACAAAGTGTTTCAGCCCCTCCTTTTTTATTTATTATTATTATTATTATTATTATTATTATTATTATTATTATTATTATTATTATTATTATTATTATTATTGTTGTTGTTGTTGTTGTTGTTGTTGTTGTTGTTGTTGTTGTTGTTGTTGTTGTTGTTGTTGTTGTTGTTGTTTATTACTTTGCTTCTGCTCACTCATATTTAGCTCGCGGTCCACTGAGAGCCCTAGCTTCTTCTCATATGTTGGCCAGGCCAACATTCCTGCCTTCAGGAGAGTTGCCATCATCTGCAGCTCCACAGGCACTGAGTGAGAGACAGTGTGGGTGTGCTGCTGCCAGCTGCCAGCCTTCCTGGGAGAGCTTGGCTTGGGCTCCCACAGCCTTGCAGGACTGGGCCCTCGCTGCCTCTGGCTGTTCCACCCCCTCCTCAACACCAGCCACCTGGCTCAGGGGAAGAAGGGGGGCTTTAGAAGGGGTTTTATTGTGATTGGGTTGTCAGTTGCCATCAGATTGAGTAAACAGAGACCCACAGTGGATCTGAGGGAACAGGAAGGGGGGAGGGCGTTGGAGGGGGCAGCCATTGAGGTGGTGCTGGGTAGGGGAAAGAATGGCGGTGGGGGTAGAACATGCCTGCATAGGAGAAGAGAAGTTAGATACCTTACATCTATCCCCTCTTCTAGTCCTACCCCCAACAAGATGGTATCAGGGGACCATATCAGCAAAACCTTGAGCCACATGGTGCTGTTGATGAATGTCAGATCGGTACTAAGACTGCTGTCATCAATGATGTAATTCTGGATGAGGGGGCTGACCTGGCCTGTATTACTCAGACCTGGGTGGGATAGGAGGGTGGTGTTCCCCTCCCCCAGCTGTGCCCGCCTGGGTACTCAGTCCAGCACCAATGCTGGACTGAGTACCCAGGGATTTTCTATAGTCTATAGGAGTTCTAGCTCCTTGACCAGGCTTCCTGTCCCTTTGAGAGGAGGTCTTGAGGGCCTGTATTGTGTGTTGGGCTTATGAGACAGATTGGGGATTCTGTTGGTGCACCGCCCACTCTGCTGCGTACCAACAGTCTCCCTGCCTGAGCTGATGGAGGTAGTCTCGGGCCTGGTGTTGAGGACTCCCAGGCTGTTAGTGCTGGGGGACCTCAACATCCATGCCGAGGCTGCCTTGACTAGGGCAGCTCAAGACTTCATGGCTGCCATGACAACCATGGGGCTGTCTCAATGTGTCATCGGCCTGACACATGAGAAGGGCCATACTTTGGACCTGTTTTTCTCAACAGGACTGGAAGATGGTGGTTTGGATGTGGAGCAGCTGGTCGTGACCCCATTGTCATGGTCAGACCACTTCCTGGTCAAGTTTAGTCTATTAGCTTCTCTCCTCTGGAAGGGTGGGGGATCTATTAAGATGATCCACCCTTGAAGACTAATGGATCTGGATGGTTTCCTGAATGCTCTGGGAGAAAATCCATCTGATATGGTTGGCGCTCCTGTTGAAGCCCAGGTCACCTTATGGAATAGGGAGATGACACGATTGCATCTAAGCTCCCTCTTCCTGTACGCCGAGCCCAGACAGCTCCTTGCTATACATTTGAACTGCGGACAATGAAGCGAGAGAGCAGACTGCTGGAGCATTGGTGGAGGAAATCCTGCTGAGAGTCTGATCGAACACAACTTACAGCCCATTATCAGGCCTATTTCGTTACAATACGACTGGTGAAACGGCAATATTTTGCCATCTGTATTGCTTCTTCAGAATGTCATCCAGCAGAGCTGTTTCAGGTGCTCTGGGATCTTCTTCAACCGGGAAATCTGGTGGAGGTCCCAGACCGCTCATCAGCTCACTGTGATGAGTTTGGAATTCATTTTGAGCAGAAAGTCACTCAGATTCACGGTGGGTTGGACTCTGCCATTAGTGCAGAATCAGAGGATGTGTCCAGTGTGCCGTGCTTAGGTCAAATATTAATGGATGTTTCAATTGTTGAGACCTGAGGATGTGGACAGGATGCTTGGATCTGTCCATTCTACCACCACTCTGCTCGGCCCTTGCCCATCTTAGCTAACTGGAAGATCTGCTGGGGCAGGGTCGCACCTGGGTCCAGGAGGCCGTGAACGCCTCTTTGAGAGAGGGAGTGGATCCTCCCACCTTGAAAGAGGTGGTAATTTGGCCACTCCTTAAAAAGCCTAACCTGGACCCAAGGCTGATGGTTAACTACCGGCCAGTGGCGAACCTCCCTTATTTGGGCAAGGTGTCGGAGCGGGTTGTGACCAGGCAACTCCAGACACTGCTGGATGAAATGGATTTTCTGGATCCATTTCAATCGGGTTTCAGGCCAGATTTTGGTATGGAGACTGCCTTGTTCACCCTGTGAACTTTGCTCCCATCTTTGCTGGGAGAGGGGGGGAGTGTGGCAATATTGATACTCCTGGACCTCTCAGCAGATTTCGACACCATCGACCATGGTATCCTTCTGGATAGCCTTGCTGGGTTGGGAGTTGGGGACATGGCTTTATGGTGGTTCTGCTCCTTCCTGGTTGACCATGTCCAGAGGGTGGTTCTGGGGGACAGTTGCTCTGCCCCATGGCAGTTATGTCATGGGGTTCCTCAGGGTGCAATACTGTACCCCATGCTGTTCAACATCTACATGAAACCACTGGGAGAGGTCATCAGGAGGTTTGGGCTGAGGAGTCAGCAATATGCTGATGATAACTCTACCTCTTATTTTCCACCAATCCAGGTGAGGCAGTTTCTGTGCGGAACTCATATCTGGACCTGATAATGGACTGGATGAGAGTTAATAAATTGAAACTCAATCCAGACAAGATGGAAGTGCTGTTAGTGGGTGCTTTGCTGGACAGGCTAGAGGACCATTTCCCTGCCATGAATGGGGTTACACTTCCCCTAAGGGACAGGGTCTGCAGCCTGGGGGTGCTCCTGGGCCCTGGTCCAACTCTGGAAGCCCAGGTGGCCTTGGTGGCCAGGGGTGCCTTCCTTCAACTGCAGAAATTATACTGGCTATGGCCCTACCTGGACGAGCGGAGTCTCATGACAGTTATGCATGCACTGGTAACATCCTGTATTACAGCAATGCACTGTATGTGGGGCTGCCTTTGAAGACAGTCCGGTGACTGCAACTGGTTCTGAATTGAGCTGCACAGCTGGTGAGTGGTGGGGCTGCTAGGGAACACATCAGGCCGTTTCTGTTTAAATTACATTGGCTACCAGTCGCTGCCCGGGCCCAATTCAAAGTGCTTGTTTTGATATTGTGATATTGTGGATGCTTTTTTCATCTGGCCATTTCTTCTTTCCAATTTTTCAGCTGAAAGTTTCTGGCCCATTCACATCAAGCAATCAGCCATTGTCAATTAAAACCAGTGGTGGGATTCAGCAGGCCAACTAACAGTTCTGCAGAATCAATAATACATTAGCTACCAGTTCTGTAGAACTGGTGTGAACCTGCTGAATCCCACCACTGGTTAAAACTGATTGTATCAGCCTCTGTCTTAGGAGGGAGATAAGACACATATGACCAGGAGACCTTATTGTAATGTTTGTGGCAAATGTCTTTGTCTCTTTGTCTTAGGGCCATTTTTAAAGAAGGTAAGGGACTACGTACATATAGTTCCCTACTCTAGGAATCATATTAGAATGGCAAAGCAAGAACAGTCTTCTTGTGGTCATACACAAGGAAGGAACTGCAGAATGAACTCTACATCTTCCTAACATGAGGACCACAGAGATATATAGTCATGTGAAAAAGAAAGTACACCTTGTTAAAATTCTATGGTTTTACATATCAGGACATAACAAAAATCATCTGATCCTTAGCAGCCCTGAAAATTAGTTAAATACAACCTCAGATGAACAACAACACATGACACATGACACTGTGTCATGATTTAAGAAAAATAAAGCCAAAATGGATGAGTACATTCTTTAAAACCAGTAAACCTTGTTCTTGATTAGATAAGTGTACTCTGAAAAGGTTAGTTATCTACACTACCAAATACACAGGAGAGGAAGGTGTACCAAGTGATAAAGTGATAAAGACACCTGCGTTACTCAGTTGCAACAGAAACAACAAAGCCTTCTGACTATTTAAGACTATTTGGCATGTGGTTTTGTGTACCTAAACCACTTATTCAGATGCATGTATTCAATGCTAAAGGTGTGACTGTCATATACTCTCAGGCCATGACTAGATGAGGTAATTAAGAGTGATCCAGGTCACATTTAAAAGGCTCTTATTTTTGGTGTGATATATTTTATTTCATGCTTAAGTAATCCTTCCATTCACACAGGATGTGTTTCTTTTCTCATGAGAAGAATCCAGATAGCTCTTCAGACTGTTCCTATTGCCCTCCCCTTGTGATTATTGATGCCCCTCCCCTCTTCCTTTCCCTGCCTCTTGTCCACAGGCTGAGGTAACTTCCTTTTGTTTTTGTTTTGTTTTATATAAGTGAGATAGTACTATAGCAATACAACAGCTTAACATGGATAGTCCTTTCTATCTGAAATAGCACTGCATCACTTAGGGGGATATTTTAAAAAAACTGTGAGAGGAGAAAAACGGAGGAGAAGATTTCTCCTCTCTTTTTCTACTGCCACAACCCACTCCATACATCACAGGATTTTCACTGAAGACAACACCACCCACAGCTCTATTGGGGAGCAAACTAAGCAGCCATACAGATGGCAGAATCAGATAACCAGAAGCACCCCCACTCACACCAAGTAAACTGAAGCCAAGTGCTGTGCCATGAAGGAGTGGAACAACGAACAAAAAGGTCAGGAGAGATTGCCCTTCCTTCAAACACATGTGGGCACTGGAAAATAGGGCAAACCAAACCATACCAAAAGTGAATCAAATCACAAGATACACTGTATGCTTGTCTAAAGATCAAACCCTCACTCTTAGAGAGAAAGTGAAAAAAAAAAAGATCACTCTTTTCTTCTTTTTCTGGGTGCGATTTTTCTGTATGCAATTTCTTACTCTGTGAAAACTCACAGAAATCTCACAGGAACTCTTGGAAATTTTATGGTCATTTTTTTTTTCTGGAACAAACCCCAAGCTTCACATGATTGTTACAGTGGCATGAGTCCAGTGTAGAATTCACTGTAAAGGGCATTGACCCGCACAAAATGTGTAGGGGAGATTAAATAAATAAATGAAAAAATGTGACCATGGAATCTCATAAGGTGAAGGGGAGATCTGAACAATTTTGGAATGACACAAGTCAGAAAATGGTTGAGAAGGAAAAAAAATTGCAAGTACCTGTGACACCACTGCTTCATGTATCTGCAGAAGTAGCCATGTCTATGTATACTCCATGCCAAATAAAACTTGTTAATCTTAAAAGGTTGTTGTTGTTGTTGTTGTTTTGCTCAAAATAAGAAATATTTACCTCAGTCTTTATAATGAAAAAAGGAAACTGAAGTTGCTATTTAGGCCCTGGCATATTTTTAATCACCATTTCCCTGACTAATTAAATATCTTTTTGGTCTTTGTTAAGGAAAGTTTTGAAACTAGTTCAAATAAAGCAAATTTTTACAGTTCATTGATGGCAGGTATAATAGGTATGGTCTAGTTTATCTTTCAATTATACCAAATACCATCTATGGTTTAATTTATCTTGCAAGCTTCTATATAAATGCATGAATAATTTACTACTTGAGTCACTATTTTGTTTGTCTACCCCCCCTGCCAGAAAAAGTTTATAATCATTTTTGAGGGGCACTACATGAATATCTTTCCAATAATTTGTGAACTAACTCCAGGATATGGTACTCCATTAGCACTCTACCTTTACAGCAAGCCTTATATCAGTATCTCTTGTTCACGGTGTATTTTCTTAAGTTGTCTCACTTAGAACTGAACTGAATTGATCTGAGCACCGTGTGTTCTTCTAATAGATTTGTTTGTACATTCTTGTGTTACTCTCTCTGTGGTTTTATTTTTTATTTTCCTAATGCATTTATTTATTTATTTGACACTTCTAACCCAAATCTGCCAACCAATTGGGGGCACTGATCATGTTGGCTGAAGAACTATTGGTGGTATAGTCCAAAACAGTTCCCAAGAAAATGTTTACAAGCTCTAAAATAGGAATTTGCTTGAACTAGCAAACTCAGCAGCTGAAGTGGATGAGCTTATTTGACTGTACTCTAGGTTCATATAAAAGCTTGGCTGTGCAAAGTGTCACTCTCCAGATGCTTGGACTGCAACTGCCACCAGCTCTAGCCAACAAGAACAATGCCCGACAGCATCTGATGGCCACACTCTGCCCACACTGATGTCTAAAGGAGCAAAAGGGAAGAGGAGTGACAAGTTCAAGCATTGTGAATATCAGGCAGTTTGATGCCTCTGATTTGGCCAGGGTTGGAATAAATATTGGAAGCTTGGCCTTCTGCCCTTACATGGTCAAGAATAGCATATTTTGTTAACTGCACTTCATGTGCCAGTTTCTCTAGCTCAAGTGATGGACTTAACCTTGGCATCTCATAGCAAAGCGATAGCATGAAGTCAAGCATCATAGTTTTATTTTAAATCAGCATGGCGAAGGGTAGTTCTCCTGCAGTTTTTGGATGTTAATTCCCAGCATTCCTCACTTCTGCTTATTTTGGCCAGGGCTGATGGCACTTAACAACACCTAGAGAGCAATAATTTGCCCATCCCTGTTAAGGATTTTTCTCTTTCATGTTTTTGGACTTCAGTTCCCAGTCCTTTTTATTTTTACTTTGGTAAAAAGAGAAAGGAAGTTGCTGCAATGCTTCCTGGGAGTTGTAGTCTCATTCTTTATTAAAGCCAAAAAAAGGAGCCCCTGCCAAAGAAATACAGTTCTCAGAAAGCAATGTTACAGTGATATTTTTTAAAAAAAACAAATGAGCAACAGAAAGCAAGGGCTGGAGAAGTTGATGGTGCAGGTAAATAACTCAGACCCTCTCCTCTAAGGGACAAAAACTATAGCTGTGTAGATGTGGGTTGTTGACTTGCAATTCCTGGAATTTTTGTACAATTTTGCATTTGTAGTCCACACACATAAAAGAGTACACCTCAATCCCTGATTTAAATAAACAGTTCATTTCAATACTGTGGATTTTTAATCTGTTGCATTTTTTTCTAGGTTCTGTTTTGAAGAAAGAGGGACAGAAAGACAGCCAGATAAGTCCTAAAGACAGTGTTGCTTATGTGATTGCTCCAAGCATCCAGAATAAGGAGGATGATAAATTATAATAAATAGATGAATCAATGTAATATGCAACTATATATACCGTTTAGGTTTTGTTTTGTTTTGTTTTGTTTTTTTACTTTATTTCATTCCCTGCCTAGAATCCTTCTGATTTTCTTTTAAAAGAGATCTGAAAACTGGCATATGTATATAAGCGTAGTGGGAGCTGTCAAATCACATGTTAGGGAAAGAATTTAAAAACCCCAATGCATTGCAATGGGAAGGATATTTATAATTTTTGTGTGTGTGCATTACACAAATGTGTGAACACACACATGTACGCATGCACGCACATATTTCCCGACTGAGCGAGAGTCACCATCTTGAATATTATGTTATCTGTTTTCGGTTGCAAGCTTCCCAGTCCAGCAGTGGTGGCGGAGAGATAGCTTTGCTGAATCCTTCGCTGGGGGAAGCTCACAGCACGGGCTGTATGACAGGCCATTCTCAGCTGCTCCTAGTCCCCAGTAATTAGCCTGCCATGGCAGCTACCTCTTGTGGTTTTGCCTGCGAGAGACATTTGACACAGCCGACATCAGAGGGATTTTTCAGGAGGCTCTTGTGGAGACCGAATGGCTCTTAATTAACCACTTAGGTATCCTCCTTCACGCTCCCGCCTGGCACTTTCCAAATGGTAGGGGTTGCACTGCGGATCTAAACACCGGGGAAGCGTGCTATCAAAAGATCTTGTAAATGAAGGCTTGTGTAAATTATTTTTAATGATTCCCTCCTGGCACATCATTATGTTTGTAGTTACACACAGCCACTTCAGAGATGGCTCATCTTCCGTGAGGTCAGCTGCAGGACCACCATAACTAGCTCCAGTCAGTAAATGGCTTATTAATTAGCACCATGATTGTACATTGCTAAGAGCTCTGATGTATGGAGCTGGAATTGTAATTGCGTAGGATCGAAATAATAAGCCATCTCAGGGCTCCTTATGCAAATTGCCACATTATGAAATCATTACCTATCTAAACACTGAGTTTTAATAAGAATTACAATGATGAATTTTATGATAATTGACACTCATAATTTAATCTCATGGAATTTTTTTTATCGTTTTGATGGTTAAAAGTGTGTTTCTAATTAAATGTTGCTTAAAATGCAAAAGAGTTATTTAACAATTCTATTCAGTTCCTTTAGTTCAAATCAGGATATTCTCTTTGGTCACAGAGAATAAGCTGTCTTAGTAATAGGTATGCAACATTACGTATCACTTGTAGAGTAAGATGTTTTATCTTTCCCTGAAAAAAAGTGATTTTGATATTGTCAACTGTGAGAAAGAAGAGAGTATATATGTGTCACTGGGTCTGACTGCCATAATAATAATAATAATAATAATAATAATAATAATAATAATAATAATAATAATAATAATAATAATAATAATAAATATGACTCAGAATGAAGTAGTAAAACCGGCAGCTGATCATGCATACTTATGAGATTTTGTGGGGGCTGTGTGGGGCTTGTCTAGAATTTAATGTATTCTCAGTATGCTCTAACTCCTTGTAGTCTAGTGACAAAGTAAACCACTCCCATTTAAATTATATCATAAGATCACATGTAGTCTTTCACTATCGTGAAACACTCTGCAGAAATTAAGATTAAATCGGTAAAATAAAATCAACTCTATTTATGTGCTACCTCTTTTAAGCACCAAAAAGGGAGAGATATGAATTGTGTTTTGTACATTCAACACATGTTAAATTCAGTGTTATAGTTCTGTGGAAGGAGCAGGTTATGCCTGTAATCATATCCTAGGGATGCAGCTCTGGTTTCACCAAATAATCCCCAACCATCCAGAAATATTCATGAGAGAACCAGTCTTTTCAATTTTTTTCCACCCCAAATCTTGGTTCCTGACACAAATAAGGAGAAACTGAAGAAAACCAATGTCTTGTTTTTAAACAGATCTGTACTAAACGTACTCAAACAAGTTTCACATTCTACATAAATCTTGTTTTAAACTAAAATTGTTTGTATTTAAGAGTGGGGAGTTGCCACCAAATATCTGGAGTGTGCTGATGATGTAGCAATGTGGCTTGTCAACTCCCTTGGTTGTCCACTCCTATGGTACTGTACACCTCCAGGTAACTTAGTGACTGCATGCTTGTAGGGTTACGGAATGAGAAGGCTGATAGTTTATGTGGTCACAAGTAATTAGGATAGCAAATAGTCTTAGAGAGAGAAGTTAAAGAAGTCAGCCATGCACACAAGGATGTCTGCCAGCAGTGCTCCTGATGGGCGAATAGAAGAAAAAGACCTTCCACGGCCTTACAAGCTCACAGATAGTTGACAGTATGCAGATAGTTGACAGAGTTCAAATAGGACAATGGTTACATAATGCCATTAGGACTGGCCCAAAGAAAGACTTTGAAGTTAGCTCTCCCTCACTGTGATGAAGAGGAAGAATGGGTAGTAGCTTCTCCTCTCAGAAGCGGCTATGACATCATCCAGGAGAGTTTTCTCTGCACTGAAGAATCAGCCAACAGCTTAACAACCTTGGGAAGAAGAGTCCTCCCCCCCCCCCCGACATACTCAGTGAGTGCTTTTATAATTCAGGGATGTCTCATTGCTGTGAAAACAGACAATTCACATTAGCAATCAAACCTCTGCTCGTGATCTGAGTTTAATTCCAACAGATTTAGGTAGCCTGCTCTGAGTTGACTTAGCCTTCCATTCTTCTGAGGTTGGTAAAATGAGTACCCAGCTTGCTGGAAGGCATTTTTTAAAAACTTTTTTAAAAACATGAAAATTTGAACCAAACAAAAGTAATAGATGTGGAACAGAGAAGTTAAATGGGTAAACCTTTTAAAATAGTACTTTTCCATGAATGATATTCATACCACTTGATAAGCTATGAAGTAGCGCCAGATGAAAAGCGCTGTATTAAAGCAATGTAAATAAAATCTCTTGCATGATTACTGGCATGGTATTCAACTCCTCATGGAGAATTAATATAATCATTTACCATACTTGAATTCCCAAAGTGATTGCTGGTGGAATTTTTTTTCCACTTATCAAATACATACAAAACAGAATAAATATTTCAGACTCTGGTTGAGAGCATATGCTTGAATAATGGTCATATATTCCTTTTGGGAACTTTCACCCACCACACAAAATATATATATATAAATTAAAAATTAACAACTGCTAGCATTCCAAATACACAATTTGGAAAGAAACCCAAACTGGACTTCTGCTACCTAGTTTCCTAGTTCTAAACCTTTAAGGAAAGGAGGGCTGGTGCAGTAAGTATTTAAACACATTTTCATTCCATCATCTGCATTCTAGAGGGATGTAACCTGGGAAAAGGTGTACTCCTTTAATTGTGCTTTATGTGTTACAGACTCTTGAGATTAGAGTCTTGAGGTGAATCTGATGGAAGGGGACACACATGCCATATAAAACATAATTTCAGTCTCATGGACAGTTTTATGTCTTAGAGCCCCTCCCTTCTTTTCTTTTCTTTTTCTTTCTTTTTAAAGAAAAGAACAGGAAGAGACTGGTCAATCAAGCCTGGTTTATAAAACAGATCCCGGGAGCAAAATCATGGTGATATGGTGTATTAATCCTCCCTAAAGCTTCTGAGGAGGGGCACAATTTACAGTTTTGGAGGCAATTGGAAAGGGTCCTGTAGTTTGCTCACGTCAATTGTATTGGGAGGTACAACTACATGTGAATGATCTGTCTGCACTCCATGACTCTTAGTATAATATGTTTTATATATATGTGGGTGAGGGATTATTGACAAGGTTCTCTCATCAATGTAGCCTCATTTGTTTTGTTTTTTTGCCCCCTTTCAAACAATGTTGCCCTCTTCTGGAGAGAAGTGCGAAAGTTGCAATCTTGTGTCTCAGCTCAGTACCATCTTTTCACCATGGAACAATAAACGGAGATTCCCCTCCCCCCATCAATGAGGGAAAATGTGTCAAACATTTACCAGTAGGCACAAAATTGAATTGAATAAATAATAAAAATATTTCGTGACCCAGAATTTACAATGCCAATATAATGCAACCCATAGGATATGACTATATATGCACTGCAAGATTTGCATGTACATTAGCTTACGATTGTCTAAACGAACTGAACTACGTTTCTAAATCTACATTTAGGTGAATCAAGGGAATGCAATGTTTATACAGATGGGGCACTTACATGATTGGGAAGAGGCCAAATAGTAAAAATCATCCAGCTCATTAATAAAGTGTGTGTGTGTTGGGGGGGGGGCTACACATGGAAGCCTTATTGGCTATACATGGAAATTTTTATTCTTTTCCCAAGAACATATATTGAAATATAACAAAAACTGTGCATTTTAACTTCTGTAAGACTAGAGCTTAGAACTGTATGCATGATAAAATATAGGAAGTTTACATTCTACCTATTTAAAAGCACAGTGGACTTGTGCAGAACATCAGTGAACAATGCTTTCTCTTCTCCGTTGGGGACCTCTTGGCTACGTCATCTCTGAAGGGAAGAAACTAAGAATGCAAGAACTTGGTAAAGAGAACAGGAGCAGGATGGAATGAATGATCAGAAGCAAAGTGGAAACAATATTCCATTCTTAATTGTAAAAATGTTGGGTTAAGGCCTTCCTAGCAGCCTGATTTATTTGCAGCACTCTTTCGTACTGAATATCAAGCAAAATCCAAATGAACAAAACAAAACATGTGGCGCCTTAAAGACTATTATATTTTAATGTGAGCTTTTGTGGATCATGCCCACTTCTTCAGACATATTGAGGGAGGGGGAGAAGAAATGCAGATTGAAATAGAGAAATCAAAAGTAAAATATTCAAAACATTCATTGGCTCTAAGAATCCTGCATGTGTGGTGACATCTCATGTGCAGTAATTTATGGCCTATGTTTGGTGTTTGGTTCTGTTGTTAACATTCCCACAGGATGTTCCCGCATGGCGGGGGGGTGGTGGACTGGATGGCCTCAGTGGTTTCTTCCAACTCTATGACTCTAGGATACAGAAAGCAAATAAACAGGAAAGAGCAAAATGGGAGGGGGGGAGGGAATTGGTGGTATCATTCAAAAGCCTAAGAGGTGGAGGGGGGATAAAATAAAGAAGTAAAAGTAAAAGAAGATAGCGAAGGAACCATGTGTGTTGGTATAGGGAATATTAATAATTTTTTTAACCTTTGAGCCTTGTAAGGAAAATGAGTCTGATAGTTGTGAAGGCCAATAACAGTAGATAACAGCATAAGTATTACATTTGGTAACTTAGTGAAGTATCTAGAATACTTCCAAGAATACTTGGAGTAAACAACTGGCTGCATGAATGGTACTGTCAGAAAGGTTTTGACTTCTTCAACCACGGTCTGTGCTCCCATATGGAAGGACTCTGGAAAGCAATGGTTTGCATCATGTAAGTTCTGGAAAGCACATATTTGCTAAAAGATCTGCCAACTAGGAAGGCTTTAAACTGAATTATTCCTGGGAGGCAGATAGTATTCCAGAGGACAGGGAGATATTAGTTACTGGGGATGGGAGGATTAATGAGGCACCAGAAACTAGGATGGTGGTACAAGAACATGGCAATGGAAGGTAAACATCAACAAGGAAAGAACTGGAGAGAGTCACCCATGGTTTCAAATGTCTGTATACAAATAAACAGAACATGGGAAACAAGATAAGGCTAAATACTTAATGCAGGGATGTATATATGATTTAATAGGCGTTACTAAAAGTTAGTGGGATGAGACTCATGACTGGAACACAGAACTGAAGGGTATAACATATTCACAAGGAATAACTAAACAGGAAGAGTGGAGGAGAAGCATTATATATAAAAGATATGTACATCTTCAGGAGAGCCATGAATTAGAGCAAAGTTTTCTGGTGGAAATTGTCTTGGTAGACTCAGAGAAGGAAATATCATTGCTGGCATCTGCTACAGACTTTCTAGCCAGACTGAACAATTGGATGATGCTCTCCTCTATCAGATTACTAAATATCCAATGAGAGGAGATATAGTTGTAGTGGAAATTTCTACTACCCTGGTATCTGTTGGCTGTCCAGCTGTCCAAAGAACATAAGGTCTGACAAACCCCTTGCTTTGCTGACAATTTTATGATTCAAAAGGTTGAGAAAGCAGCAAGGGGACCAGGAGTTCTGTACCTGGCCCACACCAACAGGGAAGAACTGATAAGTGAGGTAGAAATATCGTAGGGGAACTTTGGATAGAAGTGCATCTGTATACAGTGATCTAGATCAGTGGTTCCCAACCTTGGGTAACCCAGGTGTTCTTGGACTGCAATTCCCAGAAACCGCAGCCAGCACAGTTGGTGGTGAAGATTTCTGGGTATTGTAGTCCAAGAAAACCTAGGTTATCCAAGATTGGGAGCCATTGATCTAGACAATGAACTTCCCAATGAAGTATGGAGCATCTGTCATGACTGTGCAGTAAGAGTATTGGGGAATGAATGGGTGACAGTCTACCACTAGAGGCTGAGAAGGACTGAGAGGAAACTGAAGTTCTTAGGAGTTGATGAATTATGGCACCAAAGACTTGAGAGTTGGAAGTCAACACATATGAAGTCCACTAAAACACAAGAGTCTGATGGTGGAGAGCATGAGTCCAAAGGATAAACCACTGTTGTATTTTTGGGGTCTCTATTTTTTTTTAGAAGAATGGTGAATAATGATATACATCTTCCTTCTATGAACAAGATACTCTCTGTAAGATGTCACCTTGATTTGTCCATGTTCATGCAGAGCCCAGGACTTTTCAGGAGAGAAAAGGCAGTTTGTGTATGACTAGTGAGCCAGTTTCTGGAATAAGCAACAGCAAGCCAGTTGTCAGTGTAGGGAAATCAAATTATACCAGCTTGGTGATGTTCTGCTGCCACAACTGTGATAATTTTTGTTTCGTTGGTTTTTTTGTGGAAGGGGGGAACTCAGTAAAATGGAGAATACAAAGCTGTCAAACTAGAAATTCCATTAGCAGGAAGCTGGTTCAATTCTATTTGATAACCATCTTGGATTATTTAAAAGATCTGTGGTAATGGCCTGCCATGAAGCAAGATATTGTATAAAATGGGACCTGAGTAGATTTCTGTTAAGATATGGGAGGTGATGGGGTAAAACTGAGGTGCAAGGTGGAAAAATATTTGGACTCTGTGTTGGCAGAGGAGGATTTCTTATTTCCTCCAAATTGCCAGAAGGGAGAACAACTTTCTGAAGTTTTGTTCAGATGATAGAAATATGATCTGGAGGAGGCTGTGGAATATCTTTCCAAAGCCACAGAAAATACTCCAGTTCAATAAATAGTGTTAAATAGCTTGTGGTAGCTGCCAAAGTTTTCATCAGTCATTTCTGAAAGTAGACCGCTGCCAGTGAATGGCACATCCTCCACTTTGACTTGAGAGTCCTGATTTGAAGCTATAGAAAAAAAAACCATGAGCGCCTGCACAAAGTAATAGCACCTGGCAGTGACTTAGCGGCACATTCTGTGATATATCGGGTTGAACTTCCCTATTCTTAGGAAATATAACCTGCTTCATGGAAAACAAAAAGCAAACGCCTTTTTATCTTGTGGAAGATGGTTCATGAAGACAGCTAATTTGTTCCAAATAAAGATTTGATATCTGTTACGTACTTTGTTGATTCCCAATGCGAAAACATGAGGTGGTGCCAAAGAGGCTTTCCTTCCTGTCATGTCCACATGATGTTCCTCCTTATTGGGAGGGGCTGAAGCAGATTTTTTTTTTCCTGAAGAGGGGACAGGGTGTTTTAATACAAATTCATATTTTTTATCTTGTACTTGGTAATGACTCTCCATAACATATGAGAATGGAGCTGAGAAAGGCTTCTCCTACATATTTTTTATGGTTTTAAGGAGGGAAGACACCATGGGAGGTACTACTGATGCATTTCATCTCAGAATGTGTCACAGAGAAGACCAAGTCATATTTTATTCTTGTTTGAGAACATCTGGATTAATATAACTGGGGCAAAAAAATGTGGTAGTTGGAGTCTATTACTATTTGCCCAATCAAGGAGAAGATGCGGATGAAACCTTTGAAAAACAAATTGCAACAATTTCAAAGAGGCATAATATAGTGTTTACAGCATATTCTATTTGAGTTACTGATTTCAAATGACTTTCTTAAAAAGGAAATTCTAAAGACACATCAAGAAACAACAAAAATGTGGAACACAGCAAAAAAGACCAATGTGGCCTCACAAAATGCTCAGAGAAGACCTGAAAATAACAATGAAAAAGGACACATATAGGAGGTGGACCCCTTCATGGATTGCTGCCTTGTCGTGGCGAAGGGGCTTGAGTAACTCAGAAAAGCTATGGGCTATGCCGTGCAGGGCCACCCAAGACGGACAGGACATAGTGGAGAGTTCCGACTAAACGCAATCCACCTGGAGTAGGAACTGGCAACGCTACTCCAGTATCTTTTCCAAGAATGCCCCATGATCAGAAACAAAAGGCTAAAAGATATGAGGCTGGAAGATAGGACCCTCAGGTTGGAAGGCGTCCAACATGCTACTGAGGAAGAGTGGAGGACAAGTACAAGTAGCTCCAGAGCTAATGAAGTGGTTGGGCCAAAGCCGAAAGGACGCTCAGCTGTGGACGCGCCTGGAAGTGAAAGGAAAATCCAATGCTGCAAAGAAAAATACTGCATAGGAACCTGGAATGTAAGATCTATGAACCTTGGGAAGCTGGAGGTGGTCAAACAGGAGATGGCAAGAATAAACATCGACATCCTGGGCATCAGTGAACTAAAATGGACAGGAATGGGCGAATTCAGCTCAGATGATTATCATATCTACTATTGTGGGCAAGAATCCCGTAGAAGGAATGGAGTGGCCCTCATAGTCAACAAAAGAGTGGGAAAAGCTGTAATGGGATACAATCTCAAAAATGATAGAATGATGTCAATACGAATCCAAGGCAGACCTTTCAACATCACAATAATCCAAGTTTATGCACCAACCACCACTGCTGAGGAGACTGAAATTGAATAGTTTTATGAAGATTTACAACACCTTCTAGAACTGACACCAAAGAAAGATGTTCTTCTCATTCTAGGGGACTGGAATGCTAAAGTAGGGAGCCAAGATATGCCAGCAAGTTTGGAAAACCCAACAGTGGCCAGAGGATTGGAAAAGATCAGTCTATATCCCAATCCCAAAGAAAGGCAGTGCCAAAGAATGCTCCAACTACCGCACAATTGCACTCATTTCACACGCTAGCAAGGTTATGCTCAAAATCCTCCAAGGTAGGCTTCAGCAGTATGTGGACCGAGAACTCCCAGAAGTACAAGCTGGATTCCAAAGAGGCAGAGGCACTCGAGACCAAATTGCTAACTTGCGCTGGATTATGGAGAAAGCCAGAGAGTTCCAGAAAACCATCTACTTCTGCTTCATTGACTATGCAAAAGCCTTTGACTGTGTGGACCACAACAAACTATGGCAAGTTCTTAAAGAAATGGGAGTGCCTGACCACCTTATCTATCTACTGAGAAACCTATATGTGGGACAGGAAGCAACAGTTAGAACTGGATATGGAACAACTGATTGGTTCAAAATTGGGAAAGGAGTACGACAAGGCTTTATATTGTCCCCCAGCTTATTCAACTTATACGCAGAGTACATCATGCGGAAGGCTGGACTGGAGGAATCCCAAACTGGAATTAAGATTGTGGGAAGAAATATCAACAACCTCCGATATGCAGATGACACCACTCTGATGGCAGAAAGTGAGGAGGAATTAAAGAACCTTGTAATGAGGGTGAAAGAGGAGAGTGCAAAAAACGGTCTGAAACTCAACATCAAAAAAATTAAGATCATGGCCACTGGTCCCATCACCTCCTGGGAAATAGAAGGGGAAGATATGGAGGCAGTGACAGATTTTATTTTCCTGGGCTCCATGATCACTGCATGGAGACAGCAGCCACGAAATTAAAAGACGCCTGCTTCTTGGGAGGAAAGCAATGACAAATCTTGACAGCATCTTAAAAAGCAGAGACATCACCTTGCCAACAAAAGTCCAAATAGTCAAAGCTATGGTTTTTCCTGTCGTGATGTATGGAAGTGAGAGCTGGACCATAAAGAAAGCAGACCGCCGAAGAATTGATGCCTTTGAATTGTGGTGCTGGAGGAGACTCTTGAGAATCCCCTGGACTGCAAGGAGAACAAACCTATCAATTCTAAAGGAAATCAACCCTGAGTGCTCACTGGAAGGACAGATCCTGAAGCTGAGGCTCCAGTACTTTGGCCATCTCATGAGAAGAAAAGACTCCCTGGAAAAGACCCTGATGTTGGGAAAGTGTGGTGGCAAGAGGAGAAGGGGACGACCGAGGATGAGATGGCTGGACAGTGTCTGCGAAGCAACCAACATGAATTTGACACAACTCCGGGAGGCAGTAGAAGATAGGAGGGCCTGGCGTGCTCTGGTCCATGGGGTCACGAAGAGTCGGACATGACTAAATGGCTAAACGAAACGATAGGAAGTGGAAGGGAGGCCAGGCCACAAAGGAAGAGTCCAGATAAGGAGCAAAGAATTGCAGGGATGACAGTCGTTCAGTCGTGTCTGAGTCTTTGTGACCCCATGGGCCAGAGCACACCAGGCCCTCCTGTCTTCCACTGCCTCCCAGAGTTGTGTCAAATTTATTTATTTTATTTATTTATTTGTTCGATTTATATCCCGCCCATCTGGTATATTCTACCACTCTTCATATTGATTGCTTCAATGACAGTCGTTCAATTGATTAGTAAGAGACTCTAAAACAACAAAAGCATTATTCAAGTATGTGCATAGCAAAGATAAAGGAAAGAAATAGTGGCTCATCTACTCAGTCAGGTTGGAAAAATGATAACAGATGACAAAGAAAAGGCAGAAGTGCTCAATTCCTACTTTAGCTCAATCCTTCCCCCAAAAAACAGTCTATAACCCTCCAGGCAAAAGTGAAGTACAAGTGGAGAGGGCAGAATTGCCACATGAGGTTGATACACAAATAATCAAGGAATACCTTATTGCTTTGAATGAATTCAAATCTCTAGGGCTGGATGAACTGAATCCAAGAGTATTGAAGAAAGTGGCCGAAGAACTCTCAGAACTATTGTCTATTGTTTTCTTGAAATCATGGAGAATGAGTGAAGCGCTGGATGATTGGAAATGAGCAAATATTTTCCCTATCTTCAAAAAGGGCAAAAGGGATGAGCCTGGGAACTACAGACTACCTCAGCCTGTCATCAATTCCAGGGAAAGTTCTGGAGTGGATTATGAAGTGATCACTCTTCAAGTACTTTGAAAACAATACAGTAATAATTAGAATCTAGAATGGGTTTGTCAAGAGCAAATCCTGCCAGACTAATCTTATCTTATTTTTTGATTGGAGAACCACCTGAGTAGATGGTGGGAATGCTGTAGACATAATATACTGTATTTTTCTCTCCATAAGACGCACTTTCCCCCCAAATAGTGGGGGAGAAAGTATATCCATCTTATGGAGCAAAAAAGGCTTCAATCACCACCACCCAGAAGCCTCCCACTGCCATGCTGGGAGGCCTCTGAACTGGCACCAGAGACTGCTTGCTATTTAGACCTCACCATTCTGCTTCCTGGAGCCCACCTGGAAAACCAGCAAGGCCAACAGGCCTATGGCAGCAGACAGTGAAAACAGCCAAGGACCAAAGGGGAAAGAGTGATCCTTGAAAGACCAGGGGAAGCCACACAGTCCCCCACTTAGGCAGTTGATTTCCCCACATTTGGGGAAATCACAGGGGTCAGCACATCCAAAGTGCAATAGATGAGCCTCACCCTGGGAAAACCACTTTGATGATCATGATATCTCCCCTGCCAGGTATAAGTTGGAATGGCCCCTGAACCTCCTGCCCCTTTCTATGCCCTGTCCCCCAAAGGCATGGTGACCCCCTGGCTGCACCTCCTGATCAGAACAGGGCTGCACAGCCACAGTCCTGAAAAAGGCCAAGAGAGCTACTCAGTGATTTGGGGTGCCCCACAGGACCCCCATCAGGGGCTGGATGTTCCTCCCACAATCCTCCAGTGCACTGATATTAGCATACCTAATATGCAGAGAAGGCAGGGAAAGCAGGTAAATTCAAACTTTCAGTTAGTGAAGAGGCTGCTTGTCTGCTTCCTTGCTAGTCCAAGCAGTTAGAGAGCTGAGAGAGAGACCTGGGACTGCCTGGTATTGTTGTTTTAAAATGTAAAATTTAATTTAAAAGCTATTTGTTTGGTTTAGTGCTTGGGTGAAAAGATGTTCTGTTTGAGTTGAAACCTGCTTGTGTAGAAACATACATACCAGTACTTGCTTTAAAAGCTGCCATTCAGACCAGCACCAATCAGCTATTAGGTGGGGAGAGGGAAGGGGAAAGGAGCAGGAGCAGGAGCAGAGAAGAGCACAAAATGGCTGCCGACTGCCGGCTGCCTGCTGGCTTTTAGCTGTTTGGGGCTCTTTTTTGGCTGTTCTGGGGTCTACCAAGGCACTCTGAATAGCCAGGCTCAGTCTACAGTACCTGGTAAGTGACTTTCTTTTAAGTTTCTTAAAGTTTCTGCCCTTTTCTCCCCCATAAAAATGCATTAATTAATCTTCAATGCATTTCTATGGGAAATTTGGATTCAATTTGCAAATTTTTCAACTAGTTCTGGGCATCTAATAGAGAATGTATTTCCAAAGGGTGTTGCAGCAAGGAAATTAACTGTGTCTCATGACTTCTAACTAGATTACAGTACCTGCTTCCTGATTTCAGCTACTATAGTTTGTATTAAGTTTTTTTGGCTTGTCAAAATGGAGATTTGGTCTTATGCTGAGCATGTGCTACTGCTGGTGAATGGGATCAGGTTAAGCTTTGTGTTGCTGTTCTTTTGCATAACCTAAAGTAAATAAGGAAAAACAGCTGTTAAATAGTTTAATTCCACTATTTATCCTCCACACAACTAAAAAGGACCTCTCAATGCAGTGCCAAATCAGACAAACCATTTCTAACTTAATATAGGCTTGAGCTGTAGCTGGCCAGAGTTGCACAACAATCTCATCTGAATTGGGCCCTACAGGCAAATGGCTACTCCAAAAATGAAATCACAAGAGCCATTAAACCAAGAAAACAACAGCAAACTGAAGAAGAAAAACAGTCACCCACAAATAAAGTATTTCTTCCATACATCAAAGGGGGCACGGACCGCATGGGGAAACTTTTGAAGAAACACAACCTACAAACAGTATTCAAGCCCACCACAAAAATACAACAAATGTTACGGTCAGCAAAGGACAGAAGGGACCCCCTCACCACTGCAGGAGTATACCGGATACCTTGCAGTTGTGGATAGGTATATATTGGGACCAAAAAATGCAGCATTTACACCAGAATCAAAGAACATGAGAGATACTGCAAATTAAAACAACTGGAAGAATCAGCAGTAGCTGAACATGCCCTAAAACAAGCTGGACATGAAATTCTATTTCAAAATACTGAAGTACTGGACAACACCAGCAATCTGTATGTTAGACTGCACAGGGAAACCACTGAAATCCATAAACATAAACAAAACTTCAACAGGAAAGAAGAATGCCTGAAACTAAACCCGACCTGGTGGCCCATTCTGAAAAATACAACCTGCAAAAGGTCAATGAACTCTTACTCAGCCACAAGGGCCAGAGACCATTTCACAACAAAAAAGACCAGCTAACGACGCCCATCAACCACAGTGACAGGTAATCTCTCCCTCTCCCCCTCTCCCCCCTCCCTCATCAAAACAAAAACATGCTAATCACCCTATCTCCTAAAAAAAGACAAAAAGCCATTCCCACAGCTATAAATACTATCCAACAAACACCAACAGACCATGGACAGAGTTCCTACCCCAGTCCTCTGAAGATGCCAGCCACAGAGACTGGTGAAACATCAGGAAGAACAACCTTCAGAACAAGGCCAAAGAGCCCGAAAAAACCACAACAACCAATCTCATCTGTCATTAAGATATTTCTATAAGCATGGGGAGGAGGTGGATGGAAGGAAATGTAAAATATAGGTAGAGTGGTATAGGTCTTATCACTGGCTGATAATGGTCTGTATGTACTTGAATTAAATTTATGGTACACAAATTTATGGTACATAAACTAGAGTACACAAAGCTTTAAGTCTCTCCATTTGTTAATGACAGTGGTAATGGTTCTTAATGCCTCTGTTGACTGCTGTTCACTTTACATGGTTCAAATGTTATTCTGTTATAGTTTATTAAAAAATTTTATTACACTATTTGGTTCAGAATATATTTTCCCTGTTTTCCTCCTCTAAAAATTATGTGCGTCTTAAGGTCAGGTGTGTCTTATGGAGCAAAAAATACGGTATATAGCTTTTGATAAAGTGCCCTATGATATTTCGATTTGCAAGCTAACTAGGTGTGGGCTGGATAGAAAAACCATCAGGTGGATACACAATTGGTTACAGAATTGTATACAAAAAGTACTTATCAATGGCTCCTTCTCAAACTTGAAAGAAATAACAAGTGAGGTACTATAAGACTCAGTCCTTGGCCCAGTGCCCTTCAACTTTTTATTAATGACTTCTATGTGGGAGTGCAGGAGATACTTATTAGATTTGCAGATGACAAACATTGAGTGGAATAGGTAATATAGAAAGAGCATTCCAAAAGATCTTGATAGGGTTGAGCACTGGTCTGAAAAACAACAGAATGAAATTTACCAGGGATAAGTGCAAAGTTCTACACCTAGGGGGAAAAAACCAAATGCACAGTTACAAGATCAGGGATATTTGGCTCAGTAATACTATGAGTGAGAAGGATGCTGACATACTGGAACAAGTGCAGAAGAGGGCAGCATGAATGACCAGGGGACTGGAAACCAAGCCCTATGAAGAAAGACTGAAAGAACTGGGCATGTTTAGCCTTGAGAAGACTGAGGTGACATATGGTAGCACTTTTCAAATATTTGAAAGATTGTCAGACAGAGGAGGGAATGATCTTTTCTTGATCATCCCAGTATGCCGGGCAAATAATAATGTGCTCATGTTACAGGAGGTCAGATTTCAGTTGAATATCAGGAAAAACTTCAACTTCAATATCAGGAAATAACGTCAAGGAGGCATTCAACAGTAGCATGGAAGGTGGCAGTATCATTGTGAATATAGCTGAAAGGAAGGACAGCTGGATCACTGATATCTATCAAAATGTGGACAATGGCGATACCTATGAGGCATTGATGGGTAATGGTCCCAATAGTGAGGCGTTGAACAACTGTCTCAGGACTGAGAGCAATGGCTTATGTGTCAAGAAGTATGATAATAATTCTTCTCCTCAGATTCCCTTGAAGAGTGGTTGGAAGAGAGAAAAGACTCTCATATTTGAGAAGCGTAACACCAACATGCTGCAGCTGGATTGTTGGAGGCAAACAGAATCATCTTGATTCAGTTCCACAGATTTGAGTAGTTCCATGAGGATAATGCTCCCTTATGTCTCCTTGGGTGGGTGTTGGTAAACAGCTTTGATAGCAAAGAGATCATCTTAATATAATTCCTTCAAGGGAATGAAGAGAGAATTTCCTTGAGTCAACCTAGACAAAAGTCAGCCATAATGTCTAGGGAACAATCAACAATATGTTTGACATCAAGGTGAAGCATCATAGGAGTCAGCATAATGCCAGCAGTGACTGTAGGATGGAGATCTTGAATAACGATAATGCTGATGGAGTGACTACAATCATGTTTGATCATGTCAGTATTGAATCATCTCTCCCAAGCACTCCGACACTTCTTGGTATCAGGAATGCACTCTGTAATTCTGAATAGTGCTGATGAAGGAACCTCACTAAGAAGTAACTAAGCCTTGTGCTGCAGTGGTTAAACTGCTATACTGCATCCAAAACTGTGCTTATGACCTGAGGTTCAGTCTTGGGTAGCTGGTTCAAGGTTGATACAGCCTTCTTTCCTTCTGAGTTTGGTAAAATGAGTACCCAGCTTGCTGGAGCGGGCAATGTGTAGCCTGCATAATTAACTCATAAACCACAGAGAGAGTGCTCTAAGTGCTGTGGGGAGGAATATAAGCAGCATGTTTTTTTTCTTTCTTTTCTTTTCTTTTTTTCTTTTCTTTCTTTTTTCTTTCTTTCTTTCTTTTCTTTTTCTTTTTGCTTTTAAAGCAAACCTTCCAGATAACAGCCAATGCAAACCACCTCAGCTAAAGATGGTTTGCAGCTTTCTAGAGGCATAACTAGTATTGGCATCTGTTGTAATTCAGTTGACTTCTCTTGTTACCAATGAATCAACTGAGGGGGTAGCTATTACTGAAGTCAGGATCAAGGTAGAGGCAACAGATATTGAAGTCACTGATGGAGGAGGTTGTTCTAAAAAAAAAAAAAAGCAAAGTGTGCTGCTTATATACCGCCCCATAGCGCTTCAAGCACTCTCTGGGCGGTTTACAATTTAATTATGCAGGCTACACATTGCCCCCCCCCCCCAGCAAGCTGGGTACTCATTTTACCGACCTCGGAAGGATAGAAGGCTGAGTCAACCTTGAGCCGGCTACCTGGGATCTGAACGCCAGGTCGTGAGCACAGTTTTAGCTGCAGTACAGCGGTTTAACCACTGCACCATGAGGCTTCTAATATAGCTGGAGCTGGAATAAACAAAGTCTTCTCGGTTTTATGTTTCTTCCTCAGTTTCTAATGTTTTGCCTGATCCTTTGGGACATCATGAGATGATGATGATGATGATGATGATGATGATGATGATGATGATGATGATGATGATGATGATGATTGACAATTTTGGATGCATTGCTGCACAGACTGTAGCCCCTGTCAAGGCTATATTTGACACAAAAATGTCCAGAGAAAAATGAAACTGAAACTGAAATTATACTAATTTGATTAAAAGCAACAGCTGCGTTCACTTCAGATACTAAGACTTTTCTTGGTCAAGCTTTGCAGACTGAAGTATGTAATTGAATTATGTAATGCTCTTTTTTTAGCAGTGGAACCTATTGTCTGCAGGGATTTTTCAAAATGATGCAAGGTAGATACTCTCTTTTGCAAAGACTAACTTCAGTAATTCCATGGCAAATGGTAAGCTGTTGTGTAAGGTGTCTCACTAAGGCAAGATAAGCAAAAACTTCTAACTTAATAGAAAAGAGACTTAATTAAAAAATAAGTATAAATATAATAAGAAAAAAAACTATTATAGGAAAGAACAAGTAGGTGAAAAACTGAAAGCTACTGAAAGGTTTTGAGAAAAACACTCTGGAAAACGTCTTGTGGATGAAAAAGAACAGAAGAAGGGCTGTTACTGTATATCCTGACATGCACAATAAGCAGAGCAATTCTTTCCCAAAGCTGCTCAGCTCTAGAAAAGTCTGAAACAGGCTGTGCACTGCCACAAGGCCTATGTGTGTAAGGACACAAAGAAGAAAGCCAAAGAGCTATGGGGAAGTGAAAAAAATAATGAAACTGAAAATAATGAAAGGGTTACAACAGGAGAATACACGGAAAGTAAAGTACAGTAAAAATGTAAACCATTTTAAAGAAACAGGGAAAGGTATTTAGTTAGTGTTTTGTTAAAGAGAAAGGTTATCACAGAGAAAGGTTCCAACTACCTACCATGTGCCACCATACTATGTCCATGTGCTACTATGATGAATGAACCAGTTTTTCCTCAGTGGAAAGAAAAAAAAACACGGAGAGACAATGAGGCCACACATGGACTACAGACAGAGGGAATGGGCTATTACTTCAAAGCTCTTCAGAGGTAGAAGGTCCCAAAGTGCACAGATGCAGACTCAATTGTATGACAGAAGAGTGCACAGTGAAGAACATGGCCATTCCCACAAGGGCTTGAATTCTGAAGAGTGGGAATTTGAAGCAGGAAGGCCAAAGTGGATACAGTGGTGCCTCGCAAGACGATTGCCTCGCGGGACGAAAAACCCGCAAGATGATTGTTTTTTTGCGATCGCTATCTTGCTTCACAAGATGGTTTCTTCTATGACCATGCTTCGCAAGATGAATAAATTTCACTTGTCTTGCGAGGTTCCCATAGGGAACCTCACAAGATGATTTTTTTGCAAGACAGCGATTCTCGCAGAACGAATTACATTCGTCTTGCGGGGCACCACTGTATTTAGAAATATTGGATATCAGAATTTTGCTCCAGATTTTAAAGTTCTGAATTACTGTTTATTGTCTCTAATGTGCAACTGGGTGTATAAGGAAGTCACTTTTATTTCTTTTAAAAATGCATATATGTTGAATTTTCTCCAGTGAGCTCAAAGTGGCATACAAGGCTCTCTTCTTCAAACTTCTTTGCAATAATCCTATCAGTTAGATCAGACTGAAAAAGTGACCCAAAGTTTCCCAGTGAGTTCTATGACTAAGTGGACATTTGAACTCAGGTCTCCTGGGCCCTAGTCCAGTACTATATTATAGCACACTCGATCTTGTTAAGATGTAGAAATTCTGTCTTGATTTTATTCCTTTCCTTCAAAACCCACCCACATTTTTTTTCTTTTCCCCTTTCCCCTGTATTTTATGGCTTTTCTTCTACATGGAAATTTGTGCGTTATTTTTAATGCTTTGTTCCTAATGTGCAGATTTAGTCATTCACTTTAGCTAATATGTACGGATTAATATACACATTTTCCCATTGTGCTCCCCCCCCCGCAACTGCACACATTTTTACTAATTCAAATTCCATTCCTAGGAATTCTGGTTATACATCACACAGCCCAAGATCCAGTACTGCAGCAGCAGAGCGATAAACTGCCGTGCCCTTCTTATGTTGCATCAGGGGCATGTCAACTGTTGGAAGGAGAGAATGGAGGTAGCTAGGCCAGGTAAATGGAAATAACTGCTTGCATAAGGAGATCCTGCAAGCCTAGAAAACATACCACATGCAAGTGATGGTCTGTCACCATCAATGGGCTCATCACATCACCCTAATGTCTGTGAAGCTTTCACTTAAGTGCCTTTTCTGAGAGAACAAACTTCCTCCTCTGAGAGCGAGTGATAGAATAATGTAGTTGCATCTAGACTGGAGATATCACAGAACTACCAACACACAGTGGAGAGCGATTGGAAAGAAGCAAGTTCCCACCATGGTCATAGCTTCTATGCTAGCTGAGCAAGTTGAAAACATTAACATTTTACTACCAGTACGAGAAGAAAAATATGTCTTTAATGAGCATCATGAAACGAAAACTAGGAATAAATGAAATGGCTTCTCCACTTCTCCTCTGAGAGTTTCTAAAATTTTATTTTTTGGGGAAAAAAGGATTGCTACAGTGGATTCTTGTGACAGGTATAAGGTATTGCTTTGGATGACAAGGGAAATACATTGCCTCTCGGCTTAGACTCAACGGCGTAAGATTTGGTTGTGTTTTAATGTAGCGGAGCAAACCTCTAAAACCAAAAGCAGACAAGGGCCAAACTGTCTCCACAATGTTTTTGCTTCTGGACGTCCAGTTCTCTATGCCTGACATGATAAAGCCTCTTTACAATCCCTAAAACATTCCTCTGTGGGTTTCGGTATGTTGCGTTAAGCAGAATGTAATCAACATCTGCTAATTTCTGTCCTTTAACTGTACTATCAAAACACACAAGCACGATGTTTTATTTGTACGGTCGAAATGAGGCTGGCGACTGATCATCCATCATCTTCCTGTCATATTTTTATATGTTGTCTGTTCAATCCCCGGGACAATTTGGGAAACATAAAGCAAAACTCCCAAGTTAAGTTATCGGCCAGCTGCTCAAGTGTCCAGTTGAAGAGGTCATTGTGCTCTTTTTTCCTTGAGTTTAATTGCAGTTACTCAGAGGAAGCCAAACATAATACACTCTGGATATCCCAGGAAGACTGTAGTTGAAGAACCATGTCTAAACCTTCTAACAGGCTCTCGTATGAGATGGTCTGTTAGAGGATTTAACGTATATACAGCAGCAATCAACTATGAGGAAACAAAAACTCAGTGAATCATTTTGCAAAGTAGCAATACATTATAAACCATACTGTATTTACTTTGCATTTGTACCACAAATAATTTTTCCATCTGAATTAATTTTATATAAAGTGACAGAATATGACATTTTAAAATGGAGATAGAGATAGAGGAATTTGCCCAGTCTGAGTGCTAAAGGATTCGTTCATATTTTCTTGTGCAGCACCTCCTCTCTCCCTCCCCAAATCTGGCTTGTTAGAATAATTATGTTCAGGATAAGGCGTAGGCTTGGACAAGGGCTGACTGACTTAGGACTCATCAAATTGAGTGCATCCCACCAGCCATATATAATGGCCTCATAAAGCCTTGGTAAATTTTGATTTGCTGTTTGCATAGGACTACCAGTAGCTTACCAACATGAATTTGACCAAACTCCGGGAGGCAGTGGAAGACAGGAGGGCTGGGTGTGCTTTGGTCCATGGGGTTATGAAGAGTCATACTTGACTTAACAATTAAACAACAACAACAGTCAGAAGCCTGCAGTTCAGGTGGTGGGGAATCTACATTTTGTGCCCATTTTTCAAATGGGCACATTAATAGATACATCTGAGATTGTGTACGTTTTAGATAATGCCTATATTTTTAGGACCTTGATATTTGGTAGAACGCCTACTCCCACCAAGGTCTACCCGGATCACCCGCACGAGTCAGGAGGTGAGGCTGAGGAGCCTGACGCCGAGAGAGGCCCGGAAGGAGAAGACACGAAACTGGGCCTTCTCGGCGGTGGCTCCTCACCCTGGAACAATCTCCCTTCGGCGATTCACGTGGCCCCCACGCTGGGCACCTTTAAAACCCAATTAAAAACATGGCTGTTTATTCAGGCCTTCCCTCCAGCCAACTCTTGATTTTTTCTTACTTTTCCTTTTTATTTTTACTGATGCTCTTTTTTTATTATTATGCATTTGTCTATGTTTTATTATTTGATTTTATATTTGGAAGCCGCCTAGAGTGGTCCGGTGGGCCAGATAGGCAGGGTGTAAATTAAATAAATAAATAAATAAATAAATTTAATGGATTTTTCTGGACAAGCTGCAGAGTCCCAGAACATACTTCCAAAGAAAGGTGCCATGGGAGGCCTGGCATATCCAGATGTCTGGGCACAACCTTTTTTTCCACATCTGGCCCAGAGGTCTGCTCTACCAAGCCCTGGGCAGACTTGCCCTCTGCTCCCTTATCAATGCCTCATATACCAAGAACATTTCCTCAGAAGCTTGGTCTACCACCATATTTTCTTATGATGGTAGATCAAATTGCCAGGCCAATCTTGGAAGTCTGAGGGGAAAAGATGCTTCCTCTAATTTTGGCATCCTGAGGCAAAAACCTCTTATGGCTCTGGTTTGGTGGCGAGTTTGGATGTTTTCCCTGCTTTAACTATATTTTATTGTCTATATAAGTGTATTTTTATAGTGGTATCCATATGGTTGAATAACAATTTGAATAAAGTATTAATAAATGAGTACAAGGAAAAGCTACAGCTCACTGACTTAGCGTTTATTAGATCATTAATAATAAGGCCTTATACATCCTATGATGCTTGTAGTTTGTGTCCTCCTTTCAAGGAACATAAATGAAACTAGACTGCTGCCTGTACTACTAGGCTTCTATTGGGTAGCTCGCTAGCTCGCTGGTTCTCCAGTTTATTTGTTTGCATCTTCAGTGCTCACTTTGCCCACAAACTTTATATTGGATAATATAGCAGTGTCTCTACTCTACCAGCCCTAGGCAAACAGTGATTCAGAGATGGAAGATGTACCTTGAAGAACATCGTATTGAAGAATTGAATACTGGCTTAGAGAAAATCCAGTAAATCTCTACTTCTTTTGTTTTCATCTTTCAGAAATCTTTGCTCAGTGTCTTATTAACTTCAGAAACATATGCAAGGTAGCTGTTGAAGCAAGAACATTAAAAAGTTTAATTTATATTTGTAACAGTTCTTCAAAAAGACAATTTACCATTAAGGTATAGGGCAAGGGTGGGAAACTTCTGACCCTCTAGATGTGGCCGAATTTCTACCCCATTGGCCCTAACTAACACAGCCATGTCACGTACAGGACATGCATTTTAAACAGTCAGGATTTACAATGGAAGAAAAGCAGCATACATATGTTTTAGTGCTGTGTTCCAATTCCAATGGACAAAACTTTTGTCTAACATTTCTCGGCTGTCTTATCTACTGTAGTATAGATATTTTAATGGGACAGAGAGTGATGGAGCACCCAGTTTTTAAAATAAACTTCTAAGAAGGAAAGGCAAATCAGTGGGTGCCTTGAACAAGCACAGAATAGACTACAATGCAGGCTGAGGAATATTGCAGTGGGCTGGAGGTTTTTTCTCTCCCCTCCCCATTAATTAGCACATTTTTTTCACCAATGGTGAAAAAACAATTATTTGAAGAGAGAGAATATAATCCCCAGAAGAAGAAAGTGGGGAAGGGCCACTATTCCATTGGACAATGACAGTATGGCAGCGCTGGACCAGACACAGCGAAGCACACCAATTGCTGGAAAGACAGATCCTGGTAAGGTTGAAATATAACACTAGGGAGATGATTCTATGGGAGGATTAGCTGAGCCAGACATTAATATAGATGGATCTACATTAAAACGCACACGCACACACACACACACACACACACACACACACACACAGAGAGAGAGAGAGAGAGAGAGAGAGAGAGCACAAGAGGATAGTCTGGAGGTAGAGAGTTTCAGAGTCTAAGTTATATATAGTGGAGGCTAAAACAGAGATAGAAAGCAGCAATTGGCAAGTAAGGAAGTGAGAGGTCTAGAACAAACACATGAATAAAGGTTTAGCAGAGGGGAGGCAGCCAAACTAACTGACAGAGTCCCTTTGAGAGAGGCTAAATATCCTTGTAGATAAAGCCAGAAGCAGGCTGTTGGACAGACTTGGGTCCACGTGATCTGAATGTACTGCTTGTTTGGGCCAGACCCACTTAGAACCGATGGACTGCTTTGTGGAATGGGACTGTCCTGGGGTCAAGAAGGAGCTGTGGAAATACGGTTACTGGTTAATTTTGTTAAAATACAATCATCATCATCATCATCATCATCATCATCATCATCATCATCATCATCATCATCATCATCATCATCATATGCTGTCGAGTTAATTCAGACTTAAGCCTTTTCAGGGTTTTCTGGGTAGAGAGTACTCAGAATTGGCTTAGCATTCCCTTTTTTGGGGTGGGGGGCACTTCTGGGACTGAGCAGCAAGGCCAGAGAGGCTGGCTCCATTCACCAGCGGCACAGTGGGGGAACTGAACTCACAACTTCTGGTTCCACTGCCAGATACCTAAACCAATGTACCAAATTGTAAAATAAAATGTCCCAAGGTAAACATAGCTTTTATGCTCTATAATGGAATTTCTGGAACTTAAACTGAGTGGACTTGTATGCAGTTATCCCACATGGTGAGCCACTGGCTGAAAACCAGTAGTAGGTCACAACTAGAGTAGGTACATTGAATCAATGATACGTATTGTAGATGTTGACCAGAAATGTTGGCAGATCTTTGGGTCTGAGTCCCAACTCTGAGTCTTTGGTACCAAGTCCCAAGTCCCAAGTTAGAGTCCCTATTAAAAGCAGGTTCCCCCCCCCCAAGAAAAAAAGGAAGGGGTGGGTGGGTTATGAGTAAGAAGTTGAGTCCGAGTCATTGGGGGGAGGGAACTGTGTCAAGTCAACAGTGTGACTAAAGTCTGACGTTACAGTGAGTCCCTCAACTTGAGTCCCTGGTGTTGACTTACCAAATCTCCAATAATTTGGTGGGACTAGTCTAGTTGTGATTTACTGCTGGATTTCAGCCACTGAATAATAGCATCTGGCTCATAGAATCATAGAATAATGGAGTTGGAAGGGGCCAATAAGGTTCAACCTTAGTGAACCCAATGCTGAGTGCAGGAATCCAGATCAAAGCAGATCTTGTCAATTTTTTTCTCGAATGCCTCCAGTGTCGGAGTTCTCACCGTCTCCCAAGGTAATTGGTTCCATTGTCATACTGCTTAATAGTTAGGAAGTTCCTGATAGTCAACCAAAATCTTGTTTCCTGTAACTTAAGCCCATTATTACATGTCCTGCACTATAAAACACATGTCCCTCCTCTGTCTTTCAAGTATTTGAAGGGTGCTATTCTATCTAGGTTATAATAACCTGTCTCTTTGAATAGGTTGTTATATTTTGTTCCAACTGTCTGCTAATCGTCTTTTACAGTTTCTGTTACCTCAAGGATTCTTCTACAAATGGATCATGTATTGGGCCAGATGTGGCTTATGTACATCAAGGTAAAGGTAAAGGTTCCCCTTGACATTTTTAGTCCAGTTGTGTCCAACTTTAGGGGACGGTGCTCATCCCATTTTCAAGCCGTAGAGCCAGCGCTTGTCCAAGGACAGTTTCTGTTGTCACGTGGCCAGTGTGACCAGGGAACACTCCCTATGTGCATGAAATGAATGGCTAATAAGTTCTTGCACTATCTTGCACGATGGAAGAAAAGCAACAGGAAAGATGAAAAGATATTTTCACACTGGGCAACTTTGCTGCCTGACATGCAAAACATGGAAAGTTACTTTTAAAAATCAATTAGTTGTTTTTAGCAGTTCCAATGTCAAAAGTAGTAGCATTAATGTTACATTTTGGAAAAAAGTTTAAAAAGTGTAATTATTTTGTTGAAAAAACTTCTGAATGCTACATGACTTTGTTATGAAACAAAGATTGTTCTCATTCACTTGACTGTCACCCCCAACATCCACAACTGGACATGAGACACAGCATTAGCCAACATATGTATCAACTGATATATCTGCTCCAATATTTAGTGAGGCCACATGCCAGAGGCATACAAGTAACTAAAATTGTGAGTCACCCTACAAAAAAAGTGAACTGAACCTTCATTACTATCATAATGCATTGCTGTTATACTTCTGATGCTGGAAAAAGAAATTAATCCCAAATAACGTGCATTGAACTTATTACTTCCAAGTTCGGGAGTAGATCAAGGAACATATTTCCCGGGGGGGGGGGGCAGAGAGAGAGAGAGATCTACTTTGAGGGCCCTGTGCATAGATCATGCAGGTCTACAGTGTGGCTCTGAACCTAGAAAGAAAGTTATGTTTCTAAGAGTTCCAATAACTCCCCCACCCCACAAAATACTTAGTGTATCTTTCCCCACAATATTGCTTCCCCACCCCCTGAGTTTTTCCAGTGTCTGCCATTTCATCTAGTATTAATAATGTTTAGCGTTTATATACCACTTTCACATGCTCCAAGTGGTTTGCACGTCTTGCATTGTAATCACCACAACATTCCTATAAAGTGAGTCAGTGCTCCTGTCCCATGTACCAAATGTGAAGATGGAGGGTGAAACACATTAAGAACCCTGAGTGAGGTCATGGTAGTGGTGAGATTCCAGCCAAAGGTCTTCTGAGCCCATGTCTTTGCTGCCACTATATGATGCCACTTCTAATATATTATATTTCAAAACCACATGGATATCAAATGAAAACCATGGGCAGGGGAACACTGATGTACAGCTATGTGGCTTTTGGGGAAAAGAAGTTTGCCCTCTTCTTTCTTAACCTTTGCTCTTTACCGTCTCCCCTTTTAAAAAAATGGCATACTTTTTTTCATTGTGTCAAAACGAAACATAAAATCTGGGTTATTATGAGTCATTTGGATGTTTAATGCAACCGTATTTTATCTCAACATCAGATTACATCACAAAAGACATCTTATATTGTTTTGCCCATGGTTAGAAATTATGTCTGCTTAATCAATTCTATTATGCATTCAACCATCCATGACACATCAAAGGGTAAGAAGATTTTAAAAAAAAAGAACAACTGCCAAAAAAAAGAGGAGGGAGGGAGGGAGAGAGAGAACAACTTTCTTTGCTTAAAATGATTTCCCTTCAGATCGAGATGCAGAGCAGAAAATATTAATCATTTTAAATAAATATCAAGACTCCCCAAATAATACGAATAATTGGCAGAACCCTGTGCCCACTGCCCAGTTCCCAACAGCTGGCTACACTGGCGCAAAGCACCTTCTCAGCAGCCTTTGAGATAATGACTTGGGCATCTGCCGACAAGGGCTTGCCACTGCCCACTGAATTTACAACTCACAAGTGGGAAACGGAGGCTCTGACAGAACTTTTTTTATGCAAGGTCTTTGAAATTTATTAATGTAATGCAAACATAAGCCTTCCAACCCATTAAATTGTTGATGTTATGCGAATCCACTCTGGAATTGCAGATCCTCATTAACATTATTTGCATGTTAATCTGCATCTTTTTAATTAGTGATATTATTTATGCACATAATTTTCGCCTACTGGTGCCAAGGCTGAAGCGCATTAATTAATCTACTGAGATGCCAAACTGTTTATTTTTCTCCCATACTTTTATTTGTTTACATGGTGTTTTGGATTCAGGGAAAAACTAAAAAAAAAAAACCTTAAAAAAATTAAAAAGCCTGAAGAATAAAAGCAGAAAGACAAGATTAACTAAAAGCTCTTTTTGTTTTCATAATTTAAATTGTAATATTAGCCAAATGTTGTGTTTCTTCCCTCAGAGATCGGTTATTCAGTTACATTACCTTGATGTATTATTAAAATTTATAATGGACTCTGGAGGCTTTTTTTTAGTTCTCTCCTTCATTTACAGAATATACTCAATGTTATTTTAATCTTCCTACAACGCTGCCATGCATAGGCAATGATCGGTTTTCCCTTGCGTCTCTCTAGTGCTGCTCCACTTTGCACAACTGATAAACATTTAAATAAGCCTATTCAAAAAAAATGAAAGAAAGGAAGGAAGAAAGAAAGAAGGAGAAAAGAATGGCATGCTAAAATTATTAACCCATTGGTGAGGCACAACATTGCTTGGTAATTCCTCTTTTCTTCAGCTCGGTTGACTGAAATACTTATTTTGATCTGTGGTGTTGAAATGGTCCAGCGTCTCATCATGTGTAGACATATGAATTATCAGTATTGTGACATAATGTTATACTCATACACCCATGACCAGTAGAACATTCCAGGGGCCAGATTTTGGAGGAAAAACATATGCTAGAAACATAGGGTTGGGAATGTGAGGAAAGCCCGTAAATCTCTGCTTCTTGTTGAGATACCTTGTCAAGTATTCATTACTACCATGAGATTTCTTGGGGCAAGGTCTGTTTTCGGTCAGAAGTTCTACGTTTTGCACAAAATGTCTCTGTACAAAACAAGTGTCTTTTCCCTTTGTGAAGTTAAGCTCTCACCCACTGCAAGCACACAAGGACTGGCTCATTGATGAAACAATTGATTCAATACTTCTCCTTTATAAAAGTCCATGCAAAATGCAGCAGCTATTATGGCTTTGTGAAGTTGCTCAATTTGCGCAAAAATCAGGCTCACAAATGTGCACATGCTCATTCAATCCAGCAATCTAGCAGGTGAAATATTTGTGCCATTTCTTGTTCTTGGGTTCAGTGAGGATTAACTTCCCTGCACAAGGTTAAGAGAACTACACCTTGAACTGTAGAGCCGTACTGTAGTTTATGTATATATGCCCAGAACCATCTTTTACCTCTTCCAAGATCAGCACCACAAAAAAAGTATTTTGCTGCAGGTTTGTACGGGTACCATCATTCAACTCAAGGAAAATCCAGATGTAGAAATTGGCAACTGGCTAACTTCTCTGTCATGATTAACACATGATTAACACTTCTCAGAACCTGTATTGGTTCTGCTACAGCTTCTCTTTGAGCAGCTTCCTACTTCAAATGCCAAATTGCAACTCAGCCTACTTAGCAAATCGCACGTCTTCCCTGTTTGCTCCTGCCTCTCCTTCCTGCTTTCTTGTGTCAGATTTTGGGTTGAAAACTCAATGTGGCAGGAACCTATTCTCACACACTCTGTGAAACGTCACACACACTAAGCAAAACCAGAAATCTGGCGATGAACCCACTGTGATTGCTCTTTAAACACTGATTCATTCTTCACCCTCGGGCTGTTTTTTAAAGTACATATTCATTTGTAAACATATATAATGAGTAAGGTATCAGAAACACACACATACATGCACACACACAGCTAGTCTACAAGCTAAATAGCAACACTGTACATTTTTCGGCATAATAGAAAGCTGAATCCTTGTAATAAATCTATGGCATTACATCTATCATACAACAGTTAGGGTTTCTAGCATATATACTTTACTTATACTGTATTACTTATTTTGTCCTTCTTAGTGATTATATACCATGCTATGGGGTGGTATATAAGCAGCACACTTTGTTTTTGCTTTTTTGCCTTCCTTGTTATGACATTTTGTACTGAGCTTGTGCTTGGCTCTGGACTTCTTTGCATATTATGGTGCTCTCATATACCTACAATCAGTTTTTTATGTCACCCCAATATGGTCAGGGTTACTTTAGAGCATAGTTCTAAATTCTTCCCAAAATCTTCTTCTCTACCAGTAGTACATCAGTAACACTGACACCTTCACCATTGGTATTCCTGGGAAGGAAGACCTCAAGAAATTCATGCCACCAAGATTTTAACAACCTCTGCTCCATGGGACTAGCCCTACCATGTGGCACAAGGAGGCAGCTGCCAAAGGTAACAGATTTTAGAGTGGACCTACTGAAATTAGAAAACTCTGGATCCCAACACACTATTTTAATGTCATGTGGAATCTTCTCATTTGGGTGCCAAAATAACTGGCTTGGCTTGGGGTCCCGATCCTCTTCACTGGTTGTGTTGGAGTAGGAGGGTGTGGGGTAAGGGTTAGGGAACTACCTGCTCTTCTGCTCTACTATCTGTCAAGGAAAATTACAGACCTGAGCAGAATGGAGTGTATCAATGAGAATCCATAATGATCAGGTGTGTTAAAACTGAATCAGGATGACTGAGCAGTGCTGATGCAACTCATGGATGATGCAACTCAGGGATGATGCAATGTGTGATCTGATTGGTTCTGTATATGTATATATGTGTGAGTTGCATAGTAAGTTGTATCTTCCTGCTTGAAGATCACTTCTACATGTTATGCTGCCAGACTGCTGTAAATACTGCTGTAAAGACATGTTGCTGAAGGAAATGCTGCTGGACTGTGTGTGAGTTATTTCTGGACTGCCTAAACCATGATTTTCATTGTTAAAACACTGACAGAAGGTTATGGGCCCAGCATACTTCCGCTGCGCCCTGCGATACCTGTGTTGCATCAAGGAAGACGGTGAGTACCAGTGGGTACCAGAGAGGCAAGAGAGAGTCCAGGGAAGTGGGAGTTCTGCCATTTAGAGCCCAGGAGGGGAAGAAAAAGGGAGGACCAAGAGAAAAGCAGCAGCATGCAGGCGTTTGGGAGTATGGGAGGATTTCCTGTTACCAGACTGAATGAAAATAACTACCAGACATGGTCAGTGAGAGCTGAGATGTTCCTGTGACGGGAGGAATTGTGGCAGATAGTAAGCAATCCCCCTGCTGCACTAGACGAGGAGGAACAAAAGAAAAATGAAAAGGCTTTATATACAATAATTCTTTGCCTGGAAGACAGCCAACTGACACATGTAAGTGGACTGACTTCAGAAAAAGAATGTTGGGACACGTTGAAACGAATTTATGTACGTGATTCAGCAGGAAGTAAAGTGTCCTTAACCAGAAAGCTGTATAAGGCTAAGCTAGAAGAAAATGAAAGCATGTCCCATCACTTACAAAAGATGAAAAACCTGTTTAATGAGCTTCAACAGAGAAACATGGACTTTACAGAGTCACATAAAGCATATATTATTCTGAGCAGTCTTTCAGAAAGTTATGACATATTAGTCAGAAGCCTTGAATCTATGCCAGAAAGGGACTTAACTCTTCAGTACCTGACGAGCAGGCTTCTTGAGGAGGCTAGAAAAAGGAGTGAAAGATCAGAAGATTAAATGAGACATGACAACCCACAGCGAAGGAGAACTGTTTCCAGGAGGGGAGAGCAAAAAAACAAAACATTTATTGTGAAAACTTGCTTCATCTGCGGCTCTCAGAAACATTTACAGAGGGACTGTTCAGAAGCCTCCAGCTGGAGAAATAAAAATGAGAGAAAAGGGAGGATTTTTCTTGTGCAAGCAGCTGCTGATAAGACCAAGGTCACAGCAAGCTGGATCCTGGACAGCGGAGCCGTCTGCCATTTAACAAGCAATAGAAAATTGTTTTCTTTTCTAGGAGCTTCAGAGCACAGCTTCATCAGTTTGGCAAACAGAGAACAGTCTCCTGTGGCTGGAGAAGGGACAATATTTATACCAGGTTTGAAAAAACAACTTAAGAACATTCTGTTAGTACCAAAACTTGACTGTAACATACTTAGCATCTCTAAGCTTGATAAAGAAGGCTATACAGTGTTGTTTGCTAACAGGACTTGTACAATTAAGAAAGGAAATGAGATTTGTGCAACAGCAAAACTAGAAAACAATTTATACGTATGTACTAAAAGAGAACAAAGTGGCACAAAATATGATTAGGAATGTACCATTTCATGATCAATGTGCCCACCTATTGCATAGAAGGCTAGGGCATGCAAATTTCAGAGTCGTACAGAAAATGGAAAGTTTTGCTAAGGGTGTGAAAGTAAAATCATGTAAAATTTATCTGGACTGTAATATTTGTAAACTGGGAAAATCTAAGATAAGCCCAAAACCAAAACAGCAAACTAATCAAACACAGAGGGCATTTCAGCTGGTTCATGCTAAAATAGTTGGACCTTTTGCGCCATCTTTGGGTGGAGCACGATATGTGTTAGTCATTGTAGATGATTTTTCAAGATATTCATTCTGTTACCTGATGAAAAACAAATCAGAAGTGTTCAATCATTTCAGAAATTGGTTAGCCTATGTGGAAAAATGTTTTGATAAAAAAGTGGCACAAATTCAGACAGACAGACGGTCTGAATTTATGTCAGAAAGGTTTAAACTTGGCTGAGAAATACAGGCATTTTTCATAGGAAGACCAGCCCATATTCTCCCTTTCAAAATGGGGTTGCAGAGCGTAGGAATGGAGTCCTACAAACAATGAAAGATGCTCTATTAGCTGATGCTGGTATGAGCCACGCCTTTTGGGGAGAAGCATTGTTTACTTCTTGCTATATTATTAACCGTGTGTATTCTTCTGCTATAGAGCAAACTCCATACTATATGCTCTATGGGAGGGAGCCTTCCATACAGCATATGAGAGTCTTTGGTTGTAGTGCTTGGGTACATGTACCAAAGGAAACCAGAAGAAAAGGAAAACCAAAAGCAAAGAAAATGAGTTTTTTGGGCTATGAAAGAGGGTCCAAAGCATATTGTTTCCTGGATGGAAACAAAAATGTAGTAATTTCCAGATCTGTAAATTTTTGTGAACATGAGAACTGGGATAAGGTGCATGCAAACTCTCAAGTGTACATTCCCTTCATAGAAAGACAGAAAAGTCAGGGAAATCAGATAGAGCCAAAAGAAGAGGCTGAAGAAAACACCAGTCACAGTGCCTCAGAAGAAGAAGATGATGATGGAGAGTGTAGTGAGGCAGAAAGTGAACCTGTAGTTAAAGAAGAAAGACAAATCCCAAGAAGGTCAGAAAGGGCTAATAAGGGAATCCCTCCAGAAAGGTTTGGTGTGGGAGAAATAAGAGTGTGTCACATATACCAAGAGCCGAAGAATTTTGAAGAAGTGATGCTTCTTCCTGAAATAGAAAGAAAGAAATGGTAGCAGGCCATGAAAGATGAATTAAGGTCAATGGATGAACATGAGGAGTTCACTGAAACAAGGTTGCCACCAGGGCAAAAGGTAATAATAGGTAGCAAGTGGGTTTATAAGAGAAAGTTGCAAAACAATGGATGATTACCTGGTATAAACAATTAATCAAAGATCTGAAAATTGAAGTAAACCAAGCAATTATGGTATTTGAAGACAATACAACATGCATCCAGATGGCGACAACTGATAAAATGCAAAGCAGAAGTAAGCACATAGACATAAAATATCATAATGTCAGGGAAGCAATAAAGGAGAAATTAATTGAGTTGCAATATTGTGAATCAGAGAAAAACTTAGCTGACATTCTGAGAAAACCCCTGAATATACAGAAACACATAGAAATAACTGAAAAATTGGGTATATGTTCTTCTCAGACCTTAAATTTGGAGGGGTGTCAAGGAAAACTACAGGCCTGAGCAGAATGGAGTGTACTAATGAGAATCCATAATGATCAGGTGTGTTAAAACTGAGTCAGGATGACTCAGCAGTGCTGATGCAACTCAGGGATGGTGCAATGTGTGATCTGATTGGTTCTGTATATGTATATATGTGTGAGTTGTACAGTCAGTTGTATCTTCCTGCTTGAAGATCACTTCTACACGTTATGCTGCCAGACTGCTGTAAATACTGCTGTAAATACACGTTGCTGAAGGAAATGCTGCTGGACTGTGCGTGAGTTATTTCTGGACTGCCTAAACCGTGATTTCCGCTGCTGAAATGCTGACACGATCAATCTGAGTATGGACCAAGTTCCTGGTCACTGATCCATGATGACAATGTTACGTTAAGAAAACACAAGATTGCTGTCTATATTTGCATGTTGTCGGCTACCACCTAGGTCCCATCACATCAGAACTATACATGCATCAGTTCCCAGTCATTACCTACTTCCTTTCAAATCAACCTCTGCAAAAGACTGCTTGGCATCCACAAGGCCACCACTTCAGCAGATAGTTGATCTTATAGTTCAGACTCAGCAGTGATAACTTCTCACCAGAGCTTCAGAATGTCATGTTTATGGACTCTAGCTCACAACATCTCCAACTTCAGGTGTTGTCTTGCTAGCTGAGAGATTCTGGGAGCTCTTCAAAAGCAGTCTCCCTGCCCAAGCAATGCTTCTTTTGGGGGCCTTAAACACAAGGTTGTTCCTAGCTTCCAAATAGCCTCAATGAATTCACCAATCATTCCTCAAATGACAGAGATGAACAAACTAGAGACTAAGATTGCAATAACCCAGTTGCCAGCTTTGTCCCTATAGAGAGAAATATTACTACTAATGGGGCCTAATGACATCAGCCATTCATGCACCTGCTCATCCTGCAAAGTGATATATGTCACACTGCCAACCCTCCTGCCTATGTAGGACGAAC